>NC_052111.1:7091095-7126959 GCF_012273895.1 Zerene cesonia | reverse complement strand
AATGAGTACTGTTATAAATAAAGTATACCCACAGATTAATAAATGTTACAACTATACGTATTACAATAATGGACAGCTAAAGGTTATAAGATAAGGTACATTAAATTTAGAAAGTTCAAAGAGAAGGTGGGTTAAATAACAACTGAAAGGATGCTGCTAAAAAGTTTGCGATAGTCATAATGAAATGCGTTCTTATTTGTTGAAAGGACTTTCTGTTGCAAGCAAAAAAAATTAATAAATATTGTGAATGCATTTCTAGTTATTTTAATATTTCTGATACCGTGATAAATATGAAATGTCATTTTGTACATTAGTCGATTGAAATACCTACAAATATTAGCTTATAGCACGAAATTCCATAAACTATACCAGTTCAATCTGTGTGAAATTTAAAAGTAATATAAAATTAACAATTTGTGACATGCTTGAGGGAAATTACTTGAAGCCTAGTATTACTTATAATATAAGAAAAGAAACTTGATAAATGACCGTTTATATATATCAGAATCCGACTCAATAAATAATGATAAAAGTAAATAATACAGTTAACGTGCACCCTTATAGTGAATTTAGCAAATTGTTGATTAATCTACTCATTAAATATCCGCTACCGTCCCATCAATATGTCGAAGTTAATGAAAAGGGCCTATAAATCTACTTAACAGAACGCCATGCTTCACCCATTTTTCAAAGGCATACAAAATTATGTTGTCCTCCAATAACTATATATGAAATACTGTAAACGTATGTTCTGCGAACATCATTCGCAGGCCTTGTAAGGCTGGTGATTCATTTAACTGACATCACACAGTCATTATGCAGAGTAACCGGTCAAAGTCGAGATGAACACACCCACTGTGTAATGTGTAATTATTACGCACTAATAATACGCCTATTGCATGCACTTTAATTATATATTAAAATATACAATGTATATTATTCTTGGGATCTATTTGTCATGAAGCATTATGTTGGACTTGTTTGAAGAAAAATTGTAGCCGCAACTGTGGAGGTCTGTTGCGAGGGTATTATTTATCGGCTCCGTTTATTATTTTATTTAATGTTATTGATAATGATTGTGCTTTTGCCTGAGTCCGGAGACCATTAACATTCTAATTATCGAAGAAAGTTGCGGGAGTCAGAATTGCCTAATTAATATATTTTTATATTGATTTTGTTTTATAAATACGTCTACAAATAGTTTTTTAAGGGAAACACAGTAAGACAGAACTATGTTCGCATCAACGGTAAAATTATAAAGTCCAAGTGTATATTTTCACAGTCGTAAACAACTGAATCGAATTTGATTATATAAATGGAGATGGACATTGCGAAAAATATATTCAAAGAGGATGAATTAGGAGGATAAATAATGTGATTCGAATGAAAGTTAAATACGTTTACTACCTATGACTGATTTTAATTTTAAAACTAATTTTATTACATTATATGCCTTAAACGTGTATTGTTTTTAACCGAAATTCCATAAATCGAAGGCGGTTCTCATTCGTATCAGATTTTATACCATTTTTATGCTACGAGTAATCCGAACTCTCGAATTCATACATATTTATTTTGTTTTTTTTCAAATTTTGTTTGACTAAATGCAACTTTATTGAATTGTTTCTATTTCTAAATCATTATGTCACTTACCAATATGTTATGCTCCTGCTGTCTATATTGTATATAATTTTAATTATATGGGTTATATAGAAATTCAACGCATGTTCTTCCTTATTTGTTTAACACGATGTTGATAAAATTCTACGAAAAGTTTCAATTGTCAATTTTATTAAACATCAATATATAATATTAGAAATTTTATACGAAATATTGACGTAAATTTTAATGTGAGTACGCAGTATACTGCCTTCTTGTAAGTATTTAGTTTTAAATAAAAAAAACAGTGTCTGTTAATGACTAACTAGCTGTGACCCGCGGTTGAAACCGCGTAAGCGTGCTGCGTAACCGTATCCCGTAGGAATATCGGTATAAAAAGTGCCTATGTGTTATTTCAGTTGTCCAGCTATCTACGAAGCAAAATAGTATTATTATTCACCAATAGATGTCAGGAAAAAAAACACGAATAAAACATGAATATGACATTATTTCAGTTGTTGAGCTATCTACGAAGCAAAATAGTATTATTATTCACCAATAGATGTCAGGAGAAAAAAACACGAATAAAACACGAATATGACATTTTCTAAAAAAAAATCCTAGCTAGATCGATTTATCGCCCCCGAAACCCTCTATATACTAAATTTCATGAAAATCGTTGGAGCCGATTCCGAGATTCCAATTATATATATATATATATATACAAGAATTGCTCGTTTAAAGGTATAAGATTTGACGAATCACATTCGAACAGCGCGTCAGTCGAGAGTTTTTAAAAAGAGAATCATCTTTAAAAAATAATTTATTCACGATTTATTATTACGCCGCAAAGAGGATGCAATACTTATGCGTAGTCGACATTGAAAGTTGGCATTATGTTACGTAATATTATATACATCGGGCAAATGTATTGGATATCATACTGACACGTGACCGTTGATGCTAGCTATGTCCCGTGGTTGAACGTTTGTTTACTACAGCCGATTGTAGGAAGAGGGATAAGCTTACGTATCATTAATTGAAATAATTATTTATTATCTATAGCTGTTTTTCCAACCCTCAGGGCTATCAAAACTCAATGCTGTGTTGTATCTGACACAGCAATATACTAAATTGGTCTCATTTTTCTCATTTAATTTTCCTCTTTTTCTGTATACCTTATTTTGTCTTGTTTATGGTAAGTTTTTGGTCTTTGGCATTTTGCCAATTATAATGTTTCTTTCTTACTTCAACGCAGTATACAATTGATATAAAAAGTAAATAATATTACGTAAAATAGCAATTTTATATTCACAGTGAGATGATTTTGTGTATTGTATGGGTAAAACCATTTCTCATATAAGCAATGACGTCACGGTACGTATTATAATAGCGATATTTGATGGCATAGAATTTTCTTATTGATCTTCATTATTCACATATTATTCATAAATAATTCCCAGAAAAACTATCATGATTCATATATGTTAAGTGTTATTGCTCTTTTATAATGTACATAGATTGCGAATTAAAAAACAAGAGTACTATCTGTGCTAGAGCGGCGATGGCTCAGTGGTTAAGACCGTGGACTTAAAAGCGAAGAGTGCGGGGTTCGAAACCGGATGCGAATGAAGGAAATAAATGCTCGAACACTGCTTAAAACGACGAAGGAAAAAATAGTAAAGAAATCGGCATGTCGAAGAAATATTCGACGAAATATGACATCTGCCAACCACTTGGCGAAGGTGGTGGATGACCTGAACCCCTTAAAAGAGGCCCGTGTCCCTGCTGTAGGAACATTTTTCGGCTGATGATGATTATCTGTAGTAATAGATCTTTTTCTGACTAAGAAAAGGACATCAGTATTTTTTTTCTTTTATCGCCAAACATAAAAAATATAAAATTTTCCCAAACAATTAAAATACCAATATATAAATAGCGGAAGTCAATGCTAATATTGTGTACTAATAAAATATTCTATTTATAAGTAATGCGCCAACAAATTTTATGCTCATTACGTTAGGTGTTGCCCACATTAAATTGATAACCCAGCCTTATCAATTCTCTCTTTCTAATGTAGGTTACCCAAATTTAACGCAATGGATTTTATGTATTTGTTCATAGCAGAGTTCAGTTGTTCTTGACTGATAACCGGTTTAATTTGAGTTAGATCTGTTACAGAGGAGAAAATGCACTAATTTGTGATATATTTGACATGGTTTGAATGTAAGAGAATGTTATTATTAGAAGACTTTTTTATTTATTCGAATTTTATTAATTCTTATCCTTTCATACATTGGCATAGACTTTATAGGCTAAGTTACAACAAAATTAAATAAGTGCCACCCGTTTTAGGCTAAGCTCAAGAGAATTTGCCAGAGAGAAATCACCAGCTTCTCCCTAAGTCATTAATATAAATGAAACCTTATACAATTAAAAAAAAGATTATAAGTCACCAGAAAATTAATCACACCGAAACATGTTTGCTAAGACCTCATTCCTATACATCTTATAGAATCTTCAAATTTATACTCTCAGCAGAAAATGCTCTTCAGATCTAAAAAAATTGTTATGACATTTTTTGTGTTAACTCCAGTTACCTTGGCAGAAACCTATGTACATAAGCGAAGACACTGTGCTTGTTTGAGATATAAGGGACATTCTGCTGATTAATAATTAATTAGATACTGGTTTTATAATAACGTTTATAATAAATTTTACAATTTCGAAAAATTAGCACGCCATCTGTTTAGAGTTATTAATCGAGTAGGAAGTATTACTAATACTGACAACTAGTTCATTGTAACAATAAACAGATAAACGTAAATAAATAAGTCATTCTAACGTCCATGTTAAAAATTGTTAACCCAAAAAATGATGATGATAATTTTAGAAGCATCCTACACTTTTATGATTATGTCATTGCAGGCACACACTGTGTTATGAAGTATCTAACGACATAAAAATAAATACAGATGAATTGAATCTTATAGCACTGTATTTAAGATATACGATCAAATGGTATCAAAAAACCATATGTGCACTCAAATTACGTTTTACACAAAATGATTCTTAACACGTAAGCATAGAGGACAGTTTGGTATAAGTCAGGATTTCAGTGGCCCGTCAACAATTGGAGAAGCACTTTATAGATTATCGAAGAAAACTATGTCACAACCTTCAATGGCATTGCGTTATAGAGATAACCCCGGAATCGAAGTCGCTATCGCTACGAGATTTGGGTGTTGCGCAACCGGAAAAAATAAGTAAACAGCCCTTTGATGTTGTGATAAAATACAATAGTGAAAAAAAAACATCAACGATCGATCGATATTTTGTGCGTTATATATAATAGGTTGAATATTATTATTTTAATATCTACGTATTAAAAGAAAAAAAAAACACTATCGTCAAATTAACATGTCTTTTTCATCTCTTTGAGCCTGCTATAAATTAATTGTTATTAAATATTTTATTGCTATAGAATTCTATGAAATGTAGCCCCATGTCCGTTTATGTGTGATGACTCACTGATTTTAGTTACGAATTTATACCATCCGTTCTGGTCCTGCCTGAAGACCCAAAATTACATAATCTATATCCATAAATTTTGGTTCACAGTTGTACTGCCTTCATGCATGTTATGCCTTACACAGCTGTGTTAATTCAATCGTACTGAAGGACAAAATTGTCATTGAAAATTACGGTATAATCAAAATAAATTCAGCCATAAATGCATATAATCATGTGTTTATGCACGTCTCTTCATATGTTAAAGTGATAGTTTTTACCGGTAGACTTGTTTTTTCCAGCGAAAATTTGAAATTCCAAACGACCTTCATATTATGGTAAAATGAGATTTATATTTGTATGCATTATTGAATGGAATATTTCTGGAATACTCCGCGCAAATTGTACAAAAAATCGCCGGATGGCCGTTTTAAATTTTATTTAGTGTTAAAAGATTCCGAAAACACGTGTTACGTGTCACGGTTTACCCTGTCTCTTATTTATGGAATGAATAAAATAATTTGGTATAATATAAGTGACCCGATCTTGTATAAAAGTTGTTAGTAGTATATAAATACTTTCAATTACCCGTGCCTTAATACATTTTCAGTCTATCAGCACATGTGGATAAATAAACCACTGCTTAAAACGGTGAAGGAACACATCGTGAGGAAACCGTCATGTCCAAGAATCAAAAGTTCGACGACATGTGACATCTGCCGACCCGCACTTGGCCAGCGTGGTGGATTATGGCCTGCACTCACATAGGAGGCCTGTGTCCCAGCAGTGGGAACATGTATGGGCTGATGACCTGTGCTTACTTCAACGGCAACGATCTACAGGGGATCTAAACATCTGACACTCAAAATCTCTTAAGCCTAGTCTACCAAAGTTTCTTTTCTATGACATAGCAGGCAACTGAGCTGAAGGTTAACCGGATGGTAAGCGTTCATCACCGTCCTTACACAAACGCAGAGGTAGTGCCACTGCAAATGAGCTGCCAGCATTTAAGGGATAAGGGATAAGGAAAGGATCGGATTTAAGGGGTAAGGGATAACGACTGGGGCAAAGAATGAGACTGGGAAGAGTAAGGAAACGGAAGCTTGCTCGTCTCCCACAGTAAAAGTCTACCTTAATTAATGAGCGATAATGATGCGTTTTACTATTAGCTGTTCTTAACTGATTACTGGTAGAGGTAAGAATTAAGTACATTTCTCAAATCTTAATCAGATAAACATTAAAAAAATATATGGACCTAAGATTAAGCGTGAATAAATTAATATGCGTAAGAAGTATGTTTTAATCACATCCTTATATAGATGCATTCTATCGTGTGTAATGTATTTTTAAAATAACGTTTCCTCAATTACTAGACTAGAACGTTGTTGGGAATTCTTATGAATAAATCTTTCTTATAAAACGATTAATGGAGAGCAGTTCTTGTTTGATTAGGTTATACATTAAGAGAGTTTTCTGTATCTTATAGATTCTAAACAAGATATGCAAATAAAATAGTACATACTATTACTGCTAAATTAAGCGTGTCTTGGGGCTAAACTCAAAATAAAGTATGTGAAAATTTGACATTGTATGTTTTCCTATGTAACACTTATAAGCAGAGCTTTTGTGTACATTATATATAAATGAATGGTGTGATGTTGACCAAGCGCGCGCAGCATCCATTGCTTGGATAGAAGTTTAAAGTTTAAGCCGGTTCTTACTGCTTTTAAGCTAGCGGCCTGAGACGCCGCTCGGGCCTCGCGTGACGTCAACGCGTCTCGCACCTTCAACCCATCTCTTGTACTGGCAGCAGTGAATTGTTAAAAACAGAAACATTTTATTTAATCGAGAAAATTAAATAGCGATATATGTATCGATTATATTATTAGCGATTTTTAAGTATTGGTTGATTAACCGATGAAAGAAAAAGCACTAAAATATAATAATGAAAAACATCTTCTGGTATGATTCTTGATGATAAAATAGATGATGCATTGGATGAAATTAAAACTGAAGAAGATGTAGATAAATAATGGTTTTTCTTTCAATTTGAATTTTATTTGGACGAAATTTTTTATGGCTTTTTTCTGTCTCTACCGATGGTCCCACACACAAGAACTAAGCTCGCCTAGCGAACTGTAATTATTGTTTACTTAATTTTTGCTCACAATAGTTGTGTATTATATTTTATACCGATTTTTGTTGAATAAATAAATGAAAACTTGAAAGGATAGGTACTAGTACATTATAGTGTAAGGTACACGGTATCTAGTAAATTATAGTGTAAGGTTTTGAATGCAGTAAATAATTGAATGAAAACAGCCAGTTTAAGAAAAGTAGTTATATGTGTGCGAAGCTTTGATTTAATTATTTAAATAAAAATAATATTTATCAAATTTATAAAATGAGTACTAACATTTCTCAATTATCGTTACTTTTTACGGGCCATTCGACACCAGACGACATAAAACGGATGAAACTAACAGATCAGTCGATCGGTTTTATGATTTAGTGATTTATGATGATATAAAACAATCGCAAACTCGTGACATAGTTATGTTAATACCTCTGTTCCACGTTTTTACAAATTTTCAGCAACGTGACCAATAACAAAACTTCTATACGATGACTATCACTACATAGTATAAAACAAAATGACTTTCTCTGTTGGTCCCCTATGTCCTCATGTATGCTTTAATCTTTAACACTATAGGCCGGTTTTGATGGTTTTTTCTATAGATACCGTGATTAAAGGGGGGCTTAAATGTATAATAACATGTTTTAAACTACTGTAATTTAATAAACAGTAACAGTGGCTTCGCCACAAAACCTTCTGTTTATTAAATACAAAAAATTAATACAATTGCTCAATAACCGTCTGCCTGAAAAGATTATTCATAATGTACCCAAACTTTTTCAATGTCTCATTGCTTTCGGAAACTGAAACATAATCTATGTATACAAATTATTACGAGAAGCAAAAACTTTATGGTATTTTTTACGAAATTGACGCGCGTAAAAGTATGAAATTTATTATTTATTGCATAAAAAGTAAATTAAATCAATAAAAAAATTTAGAAATTAAAAACTTTTTAACGGATTTTAAACGCGATTTATTCATTATATTATTAACCCGACGTTTCGAACACTTTACCGCGAGCGTGGAGACTGTATATAATGAATAAATCGCGTTTAAAATCCGTTAAAAAGTTTTTAATTTCTAAATGTATAATACTCGCGTAAAATCAAACACAAGAAAATACAATAAAAAAATGTTACACACACGGACTTGTGATAGGTACCCGTTAGGGTATTGTTATTAATGCATCCATATTGTTTAGACATTATCAGATTAATAAGGTACAAAAACACACATTTGTTAACACGCTTCAAATAATACACAACTTTTTTGGGTAGTACCTTAAGTATTTTAATAAAAAAATAAACATCAGCCAATATTTAAAAACGATATGATAACAAAAGAAGACGAAATTAATTAGGAATATAATTGGAGGTTGACGAAAGATCTATTTTATAATACACATATATAGAACAAGCTGCGCCTCGCGGTTTCACCCGCGTAAGTCCGCATCTCGTAGGAATATCGGGATAAAAAGTTGCCTATATGTTATTCCAGTTGTCCAGCTGTCTACGTACCAAATTTCATTGCAATCAATTCAGTAGTTTTTGCGTGAAAGAGTAACAAACACACACACATCCTTACAAACTTTCGCATTTATAATATTAGTAAGACTAGCTGCGCCCCGCGGTTTCACCCGCGTAAGTCCGTATCCCATAGGAATATCGGGATACGATAAGGTAGCTTTTATGTTATTCCAGTTGTCCAGCTATCTACGTGCCAAGTTTCATTGCAATCGGTTTAGTAGTTTTTGCGTGAAAGAGCAACAAACAATATTAGTAGGATTAGTAGGAAGTAGGATAGGATATCTGCCAACCCGCACTTGGCCAGCGTGGTGGATTATGGCCTGAACCCTCATAGGAGGCCTGTGTCCCAGCAGTGGGAACATATATGGGCTGATGATGATGATGATGATGATGAGGATAGGATAGGATAGGATAGTAAGATTCAATGTTCCGTAAAATTAAAGTGGGAGTCGAGCACGTTCGGCACGAATTGAGCCAGCTCGAACCGGGGACAGTACCACACCACCCCCACAAAAGATCGGCGTGAAATCGCAACATACGAGTGTTTCATAAGGTGCATTATTTTATACTAATTAGACTGAATATTATTTGATGCAATAATGATAATTTAATAAAGAAAAGCATTTATAATAGTGCTGAATTTCGAGGATTTCTATTTTCGTGTATTTTTTTCAGTACAAAACAAAGTAGCTTCTGACTGTCCCTATGTATTCTTACATCTTGATGAAAGATTTTGATGCGGTGTTGTTAATAGATAGATAGAGTTCAAGTGGAAGGTTTTAGTATTTAATTTGGTAAGTTTTACCATGCGGTCCATTGTACAATGCGGGCGGAGTCGCGGGAAGCTAGTTTGTTTTACAATTTCGGTCTTTTAAAATTTTGGAGTTATAACCCCTAAGAAAGTGGCCCCAGGAACTGATACTATTTAAATTCCCATAAATAAACATCGAGATTTTTATTTGAGATGCAATATTTAAATTCAATAATTCCTATGATTACATATTCTGTTTTAAACTGTTGTATCTATTTTGGTCCTGTTATTTAAATTTGGATTTATTAATAAAATTCATTATGCCAATGTATGTATGTATGGTAGTTTAACGGTGGTATAGTATATGTTTATATTTACTTGAAATATCTTTATATAGTTCATTGAAGATGTTGAAATTTTTTACTAGTTGATTCAAGGAAGGACGCATCCCATGTGCCACTAGTAATATTTTGAAGTATGTTTAAGCGTGAAGAAAAGACAGATAGACAGACAGGCTTACTTTCGGATTTATAATATTAATATATATAAGTATCCCCATATTATAGTACCTATATTTATAACTATAGACATTGATAATGTGACCTTTTTCTTTTGCCATTTCAATCGAGTATAAACTAGTAATGGTAGGTTTATTACTCGTTATATTGTAAGTACTTAATACATTATGTATGTAAATATAGTTTCTATTCAAGGAAATGAACGAGCGTCAATATACTTAGAAAACTGGTTTCGTGAAAATCTATAAAGGTAAGGATACAGTGATCCATATATATTGTATATGTATGCATATATTACTCCTTTATATGCTTGGTATATCTATAATAGACTCCTTATATTATGAAAGGAAACATTTTTTTTCATTTATTATTGCTTCACCGTAAAAGCCTGGACCATTTTTTGTGTAGTACATAGTCGGTCGTTAATGTGTAGATACATATTAGATATAAATAGGTAATTAACTAGCCACTTGCCACTTATATATGGGATAATGATATGTGGGAACCTCCTTTGTTTTTGAAAACGTCTGTTAAATTTTACTAATGTCAGTAGTAAAAAACATTTAATGACAAATGACAATATTAATATTTATCCATATTTAAATCAAAGTAAATGCTAGTTTATATTGGGAAAGATATACCTAGTGGAGGTTGATATTTAAAAATCAGAAAGGATTGGAGAATGATAATTAAATATCGAAATGTATTTACTTATAAATTTTTACTTTTATTTCGGGTGTCTATAATACATTGAATAACGGTTAATTACTTGATATCTGATATTCGTTTTTATATAATTCATATTGTACTCATATATAGGTTTCTGTGTTATTGTGGACACCAGCTAAGGTGTCAAGTTCAAAGAATGCTGAGATAAATTGTAAATATAAGAAACTTATGGTTTTACAATGTAGCATTGGATAATAATATTGCATACTTATGTCTTTTTTTTAGCCTTTTTTGAACTTTCAACATACAGTGTACATTTTAATATAAAAGTAAGAAGTAGGAGCTAAGATCTTTTTAAATTTAAGTTCGATAAAAACTTACACGACGTCCTGGGGAGGCTTAGGATGGCAGGATGGAGTTCCAGATTCTAAAATGGGATCGAATAACCATAATTTCCTATCAAACACAAAAAAAAATCTGCCAATCGGTCGGAAACTCACGGAGTAACAAATACAAAAAAAAACAATAGAAATTCCAGCGTTTTTTGAAAGAAAAACAAATGATCATTATACTTAAACTCCCTATATATGAAGGTAAAGCATAACATACGTTTTTTAATGTTAATGAATTTCTTTGCTAGCCTGACCTTTGTTTTAATTTCGGTGAGAAGCATTAATAAAAATATTTAGAACAGGATGAGTGTTGACATATTCGTCGTGTCCGTCCGTATTACTAGGAAAAAGAAAATAAAATTAATTGTCAGCGGGCACTTCAAAATCTGCGGCGAAATCCGAAGGTCGCGTGATCTCACCAACCGAATTTTTTCTTCCACTATTATGCAACCGAGTTGTGTAGCACATAATTTGTATACAGACACAGCGCTATTAAATATATTCGGCTAATGTTAACTTGCACGCTATCCATTGTAAGTTGTAACCGATCTGCCATGTTTGAATATTTCATACTGTCGAAATGTTTGGTTTTTTGTTCGTGTTTTTATTATGATGTGTTTTTGTGGGCGTCTCATTTTCTCGGCGCCATTTTTCACAGAGGCCGCACTGAGGACGATTCAATACAATGGACCTGGTTTGTAATAAAGCATTGTTTAATAATACTTCAAGGAGCTATAAAATTATAATGGAAATGTTGGTATATGATAAAGCAAAAAATTCAAAATTGAGAATGAGATTTCATTGTTTGTATCAATATATTATTTACAATGTTAGGAACTCTGATAAACTTAGAATATATAGTAAAAAAGATGGTATCGGGAATCCATAGACCTTTTTTGTACTGTCTCAAAACCTGAAGATAGCCTTATGGTAAATGATGAGAGATGGAGGTCGTACTGGTTCTATTCAATTGGTCCAAAAAACATAAAATCCTTAAACTGAACAATATTTAAAAAATATCATATACAAACTTCGATAAAATTACAAGCAATTAAAAATAACGATATGAAAGTAAATTAATAAAATAATAATAAAGCTATTCACATGGGTCACAGTCTGTGTGTCTAATTTCTAAGCCGATTATCGGTTTAGGGTTCTTACTTTAAGAAAAGGGAAAAAACAAATAATAAATTGAAAGCAAATCAACAAAAATATAATAAATCTGTATACTTATGTGGAGAAGTAATATTGCGTATTTATGTATCATCCATAAGACCTTATTCTTACAGTATATTTTTACAATAAAAGTACAATACATTCTCCTTTAATCCACTGTTTCTTTCAGCTCTGTATTTCACTGTACGTTTTTCCCGCGCGGTTTCATTCCTCATGCTACATAAGATTTTCTTACCACACATGCGTGGTATGATCCTATAAATACAGAAGTACGGTATTTTTCCGTATTGCTGGTTACCCGTAAAAACCCAGGGAATTATATCAAAAGGATGATTGTTGTGTAATAAAAATCTATGCAGTTTTTAAGAAAAATGCAAATTTCTAGGCACTTTTATAACAGTTGCTTCGCCTTATATATATATATAAATTGTACTTAGATACGCGCGTGTAATCTCAATATAGTACTAAATAATACTAAAACGTTTTTAATAACTCGGTTGTTATTGTTGGTCTTAAAATGTGTTGATAATTTTTTTATCCTTTTTAGGTAGCCGTAGTTAGGCAGGCGCAATTGTTCAAAGTTCATATATTACTTAAAAGACATTAGACGAGAAGAAAATACCCACTTATCAACTTTCGTATCAAAATTGACACCTGAATATCTATCAGATACATAATCTGTTAATGATATAAGTGTGTACGTATCGTAGATTATTAACAAAAATAATGCTATCGACACTTTCACAACACTGCGATAAGTTTATCTTATCATTTGTAGTAAATACCGTAGTAAGGCGCTTAAAAATAATATATTCAGCCATGTTATTGCTATAAAACTGCGTAATAGTCTTACATGCTGATTTGTTTAATTTTCCACCAACACAGCCGAATGTGGGAGTCGAGTATTACTCCCACATTGGGTTGTGTTGGTAGAAAAAGGCAGATTCGCCAGTATGTAGACTTTCTCATATTTTCCGTACGGAATTAACACAATGCCGAAACTTTAATTTTGTGCTTATGAAAATGTTACGCAATTTAATTGCGAACAATATAAAAACGAAATCAATTATTTTAGTATCATGATAAGAGATTATCATTTTAATGTAAGGTTAATAAATGTACATTTATCGAGAGAGTATTTTTTTAGCATTTCATTATTTTAGCCATTGATATAAAATTAATGATTTCAGTAACTGTTTCGTTCACCGTCTAAATATGACAATAACTTAAAATTGTTGACAATGAGGCCGTTATGTAAGGTGGTCACAATTTTGATCTTCCTCTTTCATTCCAGTCGTCAATCCTTTCCTTATTCCATATCCCATAAAAGCGTGTAGCGCATACGTCACCATCAGGCGAACAACCAGTTGCCCGCTATGACATAAAAAAACATCTTTCGAAGACAAACCATGTTTATTTTGTGATGAAGTGAACGCATCAATAATTGGTTTGGAACTAACATCTTTATATATTTTCCTAGACGCTCGTTCCGGCTCCGCCAGGATATCAAGATTTCTGCTTTATCCCAAGGGAGCATTTAATCGGGCCAAAAAGTGTCACCCAAGTCAATTCATACCCTGACTCTATACAAAATTTCATCAAGATCCGTTAAGTAGTTTCAGCTTGACGGACAAACATCCAAACAAACTATCACATTTATAATATTAGTGTGATAATTAAGACTTAAGCGCCATCTATGAATACGCTAAACGCAAAGCTACCAAGCTTATTTTTACCAATGGACGCAATGTTAATAATATGAGTGTAATTTAATTCACAGAATCAGGCCGGGAATCACGGGGCGTGGAACTATCAACACCCGAAACAACATAGAGTATTTCTCTGTCAATTTCTTTATAAATATGTTGTACCTGTTTTGTATTTACCTATCTTGATTCTAATCTGCACATTAATAAGAATGTAAATCGGGTTACGCCTGCCCATAGCGTGACGTCATCTGACGTTATGGGGAGAGTATGGTACACATGAGCGGTTAAATTATTATTAAATAAATAATTTCATCATCGCGTCCTCCTTGGCAATACGGGCTATCATAGCGCAGATCTAGTACCGACAGCAAATGTGTCTTAGCTTCGTTACTTGACCCTATATTCTGGAGGATGCTGAAATATAAATTAATTATTTCTTAAACAAGCTGGCGACCTCTGTACCAGGGCAAGTGTTACATCATGTAGGGATAGCAAAAGTGGTAACGGAAATATTCTATTGATTATTTGGTGTGCACAGAACTAAATAGATTAAAAGCTGTGTGGTAGATATAAGAAAATATTAATGTACTTTATTGATTTCATGAAAACTTTTCGTATTTTTGTAATAATTAGAAATATTGACGTGATTTACCACCACCCCAAGTAAGATACAGCATAAAAATTACAATAAAAAATTATGCAATTACATAATCAATTTAGATACTAATACCCACTAATGTTACAATTGTTATCAACATTTAACTCCATAACGTACATACAGATAACTAAAAACGGACACAGTTCAATGTCACGTTAGTCAGAGAATGTACCAAACCGGTTTAACCTTCATGATTTAATATTAACAAATTATCTGTTTCCTGGTGACTTCTGTAATTACGTATTAATTATAAACATGTTGTTTTTGTTTGACAGACGTTATAAATTCTTATTTTCCCTAAAACAGAGGAGGCAAAGATTTGGTGACTGAGTTGTATAGCAGGAAATAATAGTCGAGAGGCCAATGGACTTGCTACAAAAAAACTACTGATTGCTTCTCGTTTGTATATGGTAACACAATTATTTTTTAGGCTTTGTGCTACTTAAAATTTGACGACTGTATTTGCCACTACATTCAGAGAACGATTGTCAAAGAAAGCATATCTTTCCTCTTGTGTTTATTAAATTTTATTTTACGGTATCTTTCTTTTTTATTATAAAGGTTGCCCTAACCTTCAATACATTCTAAAATATTGAAAATATTTTATATATGTATAACAAGCTAGAGTGGTGAAAGTGGTCTATTTTAAATCATCCACAATTTAATTATTATTAAGGGTAATAAAATTCTATATTCATTTGCAAGAACATATACAAATTATATATTTTATTATAATATTCTGCGGCTAATACACTTATAGTTTGGGTAAATGCATATGCAAATACTTAAATTAACAATAATATCATACTGTAGTACTTAATAAAAATATGACATTAAAGGAGTACTCCTTTACTTCTTCAATGTCATAAAAGTGAAACACATAAAAACATATCCCAATCAAAACGTATAAAATGAAGTTTAATGAGAATATTATCTAGTCCTATTTTGCGCACCATACTCGTAGGAACAAATGCTCAGCGATTGTTTATAGCCACAAACAGTTGAATATTTATTTTGTTAAGTTGAGTTTATCGCACGCTCGGTGGGAACGGAGAGGCGCTATCCGTGGTACATAGAACTCGGATATAAACACTATCTTATAACAATAATATACGATACTTAAACAATTAACGCTTCCTGAAACATGTTTGTAGGGTGTACCACGCGTGGTATGAAAGTTATCTTTAAAGGAGTTGGATCTTTACTTCTATTTTAATTATACATATTAGAAGAGTTTGTTTGTTTGACTGCGCTAATATCAGGAGCTTCTAGAACGATTTCAAAAAATCTCACCGGTGGACCTGTGTGTGATTCATGAGTGCTGTTGTATATGCATGTATGATGGTAGAAGCCGGGACGGACTTCTAGTAAATAATATAAGGAAAAATCCTCATTTCATGCATACAATTTGGCATAAGTCTTTTAGTTAAGGAAATTACATTTTGATTTATCAGAGCAAATATTATTGGGGAATGAAGGAAAATAATTATGTTAACAGCTCTTTATCCTGGAAAGGATAATTCTGTCTGTACGCTGTTACTCAGTAGTTATAATTATATCATATTCATTTTAAATTGTATTCACGATAAATATAATTACATCTTCTAAATAGAATTTGAATGTCAAGTCAAACGTAACAAAACTATTAGATAGAAAAATAAGTATTATTTCATAATAATAATTATACAGATAAATATCTGAAATTTTGATATTCCTAGCCATTTGTATACAATTTGATGCTCATTCCTTCTGTCGCTATGTTATGCGTTTATTCAAAAAGCTATGAGCATTTCTGAGAAATTCAACATGGTAACATTAAACTAAAGACCCTAGGACTCTTCACCACCGGTATTTGAAACAGCCAAATATATCACGCCACACAAAAATAAATTCTAACACGTTAAGAATTTAATCGCGTTTCCTGTGTTCACTAAAAAGTTCTCCTATCAAAAGATCGACTGAGATCAGCCGATAAGAACTAATTTCTGTTTCTGTTATTTCTGTTTCTAATTACGTAAGTTCGCAATTAAACATGTTGCTACAATGATAATAAACATAGGAAGGACCTTGGTATGGTCGCCACATGTCGCTTAGACCTTGGTAAAGATGTGGGAACATATAAATTCGGCACCTTTCTTGCCTCGTCATTTAAGGTCACCTATTATGGTCTTCACTGGGTATTATTCGGGGTTAGAATGGGGACATACAACGTTACTTGTGCTTAATTTTATTTTTTCTTCATCGTGCCTGTCTTCAAGAGGAAAATAGAAACACTAGGGTTTGTATATAGACTTTATCTGTCATCATTTATGTGTGTCTTAGATTATAAAACAATAATTGAATAATAATCAATTTAAACGTTCCAGTTTGAGTTTCTCGAATAGCGTAGGGCTTCATAATATTAAATTATTAGTACCTAGCTGCGCCCCGCGGTTTCACTCGCGTAAGTCCGTATCCCGCAGGAATATCGGGATAAAAAGTTGCCTATATGTTATTCCAGTTGTCCAGCTACTTACACACACACATCCTTACAAACTTTCGCATTTATAATATTAGTATGATAATATAAAGTTGGAACATTGTTTGTTCGCTAATAATCAAATGCTACTGATTTGAATAGAAAAAATATTACTAATCGACTTCAGAAAAGGAGGGTCAAATTATTGTTCAATATTCTATTTATCGAGGTAGATTGTGATAGGCTGTATGATAGCATTACATAAAACATGAATGAAACCGTGTGGCATAGCTAGTGAATAATGCTACAAATTTATAAATATGTGTAATTCGAGAATAACAATGTTTCATAATACTAATTAATTGTTAACAGCAGGAAGATATCACAAGTGTTATTTTCATTAGAAATGACTGAAATGATATCCGTTTTCCTGTTTTATTTCAAGGTTCCTCGTAGTGAGATTACATTAATTAGTGGACTAATTTAATTGTTCAAGATGTGCAAGAATTGTTGTTGTTTTTATGATGTAATGTGGAGGGGGCGAGCTTCGACACGATTGGGGCCAGCTCCCGTGAGGAAGGTAGTACAACCCAGTTGTATGCGAATGCTGTGTATCGTTCAGTGAGCGGGGTATCAGAGGTCAGGCCAAGTCCTTTTCCTCATCCTTCCCAGACCATTCTTTCATTCGATTCTTTCCTTAATGCTTCCTTACTTCTTGCGAGCGAGCCGCATTTGCGTAGGCCCTACTCAGCAAATGATCATGGTGGTCACTTACCATAAGGAGAATCACCAGCCCGATTGCTCGCTCTAATATAAAAAACAACGATAGTAAAATAAATCATAAATTTTGTATTGGAACATCATCATTTTACAAATATAGAGTGACCTCAGGCTCAGATAGAATATAATATAATAATTGTTTTTCAGGTGCATACCACATAATATAATAAACCCATACTATTAAAGCACACCGAATAATGTTTTAATACAATTATGATTAATGCATTATATTGTAGCTGTTATTAAACGTTACGTAATAACCGCAATATATTGCGGTTTTGCAGTATTGTAGATAAGTCAAAAGTATTCGAGGAAAACGTATGAATTTCAGGAGGAAATTTCCTTTTCAGTATGATACACTTAAGTCAAATAATTGAATTACATACTCCCCAAATGGTAAATATTAGAAATATTTTCGAATGTGTATGTGTAGGTATACAAGACATAACAAAGGATAGTTTTAATTCTCGACATTCCACGGGAAACGGAACTATGCGGATAAAACCCCGGGACTGTATATATTTTCCGGGCGGTCGAAGCTGTGGGCGGAGCGCTAGTAACTTACAATAAAGAAATTTACAACTAAAAATTCACATAGAGTGATGAAAACAAATTCATTACACTCTTAAACACAGCGCAGAATCTTCTTAAGTAGTCTAATTGGATGATTCAGAAGCTAAATGAAGAAAATTTGTGCCATGTATGTTGTGAAATTCATGTTTGATGTTTGATTCAAATTTGTGGCCTTTTGTTTGTTAGAAGTAGGCGGTTAGTGGGAAGTGTTTGGAGAGAAACGATATCTTGGTATTTTGAATGTTAAAATTGATGTTAATTTCTCTCGATTATGGCTTTACTTTTAAAAGCATACAACGTATATAAAAGTTTATCAATTCACGCCTAAACCGCTGATTTAGGAGGTTTACAAAGAAATTATTCCTTAAGAATTTTTTATTAATGAGATCCGAGAGAGATGACATACGACATATTTATCCCAAAAATCCCATGGAAACTGCTAGTTTTAAATATGTGGTTCTGCTTAGGTTAGTGTTACTAATATTTTTATTATACACATACTAATATTGTCGTGTTGATTTAAACGAGCATTAATTTTGAACAAATGCCTTACGTAAAATGCATACGTATATGATATAATTTTATCGGTGCATTATTCTTTCTCATTAAAAACGGGTTTAAATTGAATTTTTAAGTGTTTTATGAAATTTGAAAGTAATGTACTCGCATTCCGAAAAGGTCGCTCCAGCCTTGTGAATGAGTGAAATTCTTCGAATATGCCGCCGAATTATCGATCAACTTTGCATAAAAATTAGTCCAAACCGTATTACATAAGTCCTTTAACATTGGAATTTTCACCTTATAAGACGAAGGAATTCGTAAAAGATCCGTAAAAGCGAACGTACGTTGTTCTGTCAATGGCCTAAATGTACTGAATATTTTTGTATGGTACGTGTTTAATAAAAATTCTTACTCGGCGTTACGTGTATTCAAAAGTGTTAACAAAAAGCAACGCTTTGTGATTCAATCTGTATCTATAATCTTAAAAGTTGTTCTTGACAGTGTTATGGAGACTTCTCATAACATGATATGGGAGTGTGTTAGCATCTTATAATAAACTAGCTGCGCCCCGCGGTTTCACCCGCGTGAATCCGTATTCCTTCAGGAATATCGGGATAAAAAGTTGCTTATATGTTATTCCAGTTGTTCAGCTATCTACGTAGCGAATTTCATTGCAAACGGTTCGTTAGTTTTTGCGTGAAAAAACAACAAACACACACATATCCTTGTAACTTTTGCATTTATAATATTAGTAGAAGGAAGTAGGATAGGATAGTTAGTTAGTAATAACAGTTATTATTGTTGACAAAAAACACCCTTAAATTATCAGAACTAGATCAAGTTTGGGACCATATGGTATCAGCTTGAAGAAAAGAAAAATCATCAAAACCGATTCACATCGAAAGTTCGGAGGTAATAAACCCATCATCCTTATTTGCTTCTCCAGAAGACGAAAACGAAGTTTGTGGTTGATATATGTGCATTGAATCTGAAATGGCTCAGTGTATAGGAATATCTAAATCGCCTTTACCAATTACATGAGACATCCGCTGTTAAGTGTTTCAATGATTCACTTCTTATTTTCTTACATTATTCATGGCTTGTTGTGTGATGTATCCTCACAAATGTGACTATTGATATCGCCACAGTATAAAATATATGCAACAGTATAGCAAGTATCATAGTCGATATAATAATAATAAATATATAATAATAATAAATATACGCCCATAGTTTCCCATAGACGCAACCTACCAATCCGTCGAACACTACCTTTCCATAGCCCAGTTTTTTCCATGCCATTTTTTTGCAATAGTCCTACATCGGCCGCGGATTGCCCAGGGCTGTATCTCTGTAGTGCAGTCATGGGCAGGCTGCGGCTGGTGTCCCACAACACATTAAATTCTCTAAAGGGCCTCTGCGTGTTGGATCTGTGTCCCCACGTAAGCCTTCCAAAAGACCGGGTGCTTTCCTTCTGGAGGTACCCGAGTATTATGGAGAGATACACATAATAATAAATAGTGATCACTATTGAGGCAAATGGTTCGGTCTGAGTGTGAGTGTGAGTCTGAGTTATAATTTGGTTTTGTTTTTAATTTTACATATTTTTAGTGAAGTGAAGCCGCAGGCGAAATTGATTATTATCTATCTTAATAACAAATTTCATATTAATAAGACGAAATGACTGATCATGAAAGATTAGCACAACCATATATTATGTCCATTCATCCATTCTCAAATCATGTGCATAAGTAAATGCTAAAAATACGCTTCGAAGAATCCTCTAAATTGCCCACTTGCTCTTGTACAGTTTAGGTAAGGAAATAAATTATTAAACCCTGCCAGGATAATAAAATAAATACATGAAATTATTGTATTGTCATTGATAATTGAATTCAATTAGTTTGAATTCAATCTATCTGTTTAAAGTAAGCCAAAATCTAGTCTAAAAACTGTTTATACACAAATAAACATGCTATTAAATTAAAGCGTGTTAAAAATTGTGAACAGCATCAATAATATAATTGGCTCACAATTGTTATTAAATGAGAATTGCTTGTAACAAATAATATTAGTATGACATCATCGTATACATGTTATTATATGTAAGTACAAGCTGAGCCAGATTTTGTTCGTATAATTTTTTTGTATATTTTGAAATAAATATACCTATAGAAATTAAAAACTTTTTAACGGATTTTAAACGCGATTTATTCATTCTATTATCCCGACGTTTCGAACACTTTACAGCGAGCATGGTCACGGGGAGACTGAAATTAAATGTACCTAGTCTAAGCTGATATTTATAACGTATTTTTTTGGAAGTAGGGAGATCTTGTATAGATACAGCCACCAGGGAAGAGGCCGTGGATTATGTCGGATTCCTACCGATTAAAGCCCCACTGTGTTCCGCCAAGCCGAATTGAAGTCGTCCGCGACCCCCTGTTATTTATAACTTTACATTTATACTAAACTTTCCAAAATTTGTACGGAATTGGTGTAACAAAACATCCTCACAACTCGTCGCTTTGAAAATATATTAATAAATAATAATATGTTGCCTTGTAACATTACAACACACATGTAAACAATAGATTTTCATTTTACACAAGGCACACATGTACAACATATCAGTAAACCCGTGAGAACTGACAAAATTACGTTTTTAATGCACTACTTCTGTCCTGGTGGCGCAATAGATTTTCGTCTAGCATAACACAGCATGTAAATATGCACTCTGTGTCTAATACTAAAGAGGTATAATTGCTTGGCCGCGAGCCTTAAATATATATAAACATTAAGTACACGCAATGTTTTTTCATAGTCTGCGAGAGATACAAGACGAAAACTGAGTCACTTCCTGTACATCATTGTTGAGCAGCTTTTCAAATGTCAAATCTTCAATTACGTTCCAAGTGCGATTTATATTTTTTCTGGATTAGTCTTAAAGAAAATTGCGCAAGGTCAAAAGAGTCGGTTGTATACGTCATTGAAACACGAGAAAATTATCGCTTATGTGTTAAATATTATCATTTTAGTCGTTTGTGTTTTTAAGTCGCTGGAAATTATTGGTTAGATTCCGAATTGAGATATAGTTGGAGTTGTTATTTTGGTTATTGTGATGAATTCAGTGATTAAATGAACAAGATCTGTATTCTTTACAACGACTTTTTAGAAATAATGTCTCTATTTCAGTTCTATTTAATTAAACTTCTAATTTTATATCATGTTTGTGCAAATAAAGAATTATGAATAAAGAAATAGGTCTGCGATAAGTCAAGTTATATTTTAACTAAAGCAAATATTCGGAGAACTTTTACCGAACCAAATGACAATACAATTTACATACATATGTGTAAATATGTGTATGTAAATACATATATGTAATTGTAATATCTCTATATATAAAATTCTTGTGTCACAATGTTGGATATCGTACCTTACCACCGACCAATTCTCCTGAAATTTTGTGTGCATATCGGGTAGGTCTGAAGATCGGCATTTATTTAAATAAGTATAACATAATAATAACTTATAAAAAATATATGTATATGAATACAGTGACACCAATCCTACTAATATCCTACTAATATTATAAATGCGAAAGTTTGTAAGAATGCGTGTATGTTTGTTAATCTTTCACGCAAAATCTACTGAACTGATTGCAATGAAATTTGATACATAGATAGCTAGACAAGTGGAATTACACATAGACAACTTCTTATCCCGATATTACTACGGGATACGGACTTACGCGGCTGAAACCGCGGGTCGCAGCTGGTATGTATATACATGACATAATTACATGATGACATGATGATATATTTATGACATGATTTCATTCCGAAGGCAATTTCCTTAGAGCCGCGGGCAGATTCACGGGCGCAAAGCTAGTGGGTGTATAACATTTTGAATAAATAATTTTATTACCTATAATCCTTTTCTCATAGTAAGTATCCGCTCAGTGAATACACTTTAATTTGTGATTATGCTATAAGCTGATATTTTTTTCAATTAAAAACGAAGTGTTACATCATTTCGTTCGTATTTACACGCTTTTTATTAGCTTCACCTGTATGTTTGTTTGTATGTTTGTTTGTATGTTTGTTTGTATGTTTGTTTGTATGTTTGTTTGTAACCGACTTCTTTGGGCGCGATTTTGACCCACTTTAAACGGCCAGATTTCGTTCAAACTTTGTAGATTTATTGAGGACCGATGACAATACACTAATTTGATAAAATTATTCCATTTTTTAATTTGCAAAATATGATTTTTGTTAAAGCGTGTTTTTTAGTTTTTTTTAAACTAATATTTATTTATATTTAATATGTGGATGGCTTTTCCCCGACTAAGAGCGAAGGAAAATTGGGAGGATATTTATGTATGTTTGTATGATTGTTGACTGAATTGATTTTAACTTGGTAATTGTAATATGCATTCATCTTAATTGTAGGATGTGCCTGTGAATATAAGCAATTAAAAAATAAATTAAAAATGTGTGTGTGTGTGTGTGTGCGCATGTGTGTTTTATGTTTGTATGGCTAAAAAATTAATGAAGTGTGTGTATTAAGTATGATCTCTCTCATACATTACACGCACTTTTAATTTCTCAATTATGGTCTATGGTGAGGCATATACATCGGCAAAAAAACTGTATCAAACTGTTTAGATTGTGAAATTTTCTAAGCTAATCGTCGAGTCATCTTACAACCTTTTTCTTAAATGCGTTCCTATTGAGCTTTTTTACATTTTGTTTGATCAACATATTGTAAAGAATAGTGCTATCTCTATTCTCTATATAATTAAGTACACATTTATTTTTCTTATAAAAATGAAATTTAAAAACTTTTTGATTTTGGCGAAATTTGGAGGAAAAATGTCTTGTGATTTATGCGATTGGTAAATCTCTTCTTGGTTTTCCCTAATATCAGGGTAAAGTGACGTCATAGCCAACCTTTTGAGCTTTTTGAAAGTATTGCGATTATTAGTTAATTTCTCATATTCATCCGGTTTGCTTCCGCAAGTGGGACAAAAATTAATTTAAATTACAAGGTAGTTAGTTGTTTTTCTGATGAAACTATCAATTTAAAACAATGCATGCGATATATGCTTAGTGTTTTACGAGATAGAACAGAATAATTTATGAGCAAAGGACTCGATGTGACGGGATTGTGCCGAAACTATATAATATGTATATATTTGTTATGTAATGTACGTGTTTTTGATTTTGCTTCCTATTTTTTGCGTAAGTATATTATATACTAAAGTTGACCGATTAAGTATTAACATATTTTGATGGTTTTAAGTTGAATACTGTATGAATTTGGACAACACGCCGAAAACATTGCGATTATAAAAGATTAGAAAGATACACTTTTGCTTATGCGCCCAAGAATAACAATTTTCTTCACATCAATGCATCCAACCAATAAATAATAATCTCTGGAATTAACTGAAAGAAAGTTGCTCAGGATTAAAAGAAAGTCACACAGCGTGTGTCGTGCTAGTACTAATTACAATAATTAAATTAGTGAAATACCATTTCACTGAGAGACACTGATGTATTGCTAAAACTATATGTATATGTATTGCTAAAATAGTAGCTGGCACTCGTTGCTTTCTCCATTTAATTGTTGTTTTACAAACAAACTGCACTGTAATAAAACTGCGTTTTTAGTAGAGGCTTCGCATTCTCAATAGCTACTATATTTAGTTGGGAAAAAAACATTTTTAGGTTATGCATATTAAATTAGCAACATTTATTTCAAGGTATTGTTTACCCACGTGTATATGATAATAGAGAAAAAATATCTTGATGCAAGGTAATTCTAGAGAGCCTAATTAAAAAATTCATTAATGAAACTTAGAATACGTTTCCTCGATGTAATTGCAATGTGCTATTGCGTCACAATAGAAAGGATTTTTCCTTCTGCATTCGGTATTTATGTATGACTAAACGATTATTTATTTTTTATTTCGCAACCGACACTTTTACTGCACCCAATGACCTAGACTTTTCCTTTTCTTGGTTTTTTGTTCGAAATTTATGCTATTTTTATAACTTTACCCTTAAATGATTCAAATTTACATTATTTTGCTTAATATTGCTTTATTTGTTTAATATTTCGTATCAAAACGAGAATAAACGAAATCGAAATGTATATATTGCCCTTTATGATTAAATTTTAATAATTCTTTTAACAGGTTGTTCATATATGCCTTATACCAATATATCGAGTGAAAGAGTAGTTAATCAAATCAAATGTATTGTTGAGTAAGGGTCGCATACTCATAGCCGAAGGATAAAGAGCTACATATATAAAGAATATTTCCTCGAAAACCTTTGCTTTTTATATCCAAATTCCTGCAATAAAGATTAATTTATGCAGATGCATATATGCAGCGTGATGACGTCACACACCTTCGAGTTTCGACCATGCAATATGTCAGAGCACAGCGGGGATCCACATCCAAAAGGCTCATAGAATCAGACATTTAATTAGCTTTAGAAATCTTCAACCCAAGGCTTCTAGAGCTAATTAAATGTCTAATTCTTCAATGCAATCGTCCATGCTGTAAAAACATCGCTTTTTTAGTTATTATGTTAAAGTGGGCAACCGAGCTGGTGGTTCGTCAGGCGGTAACCGATCACCACCTCCCATGTACAATTTTAGAGGCCCTTCAACTGCGTTGCCCGCTTTAAAAGTATCTTTCTTTAGCCTTGAAAGGATTGACGAATGAAGAAATGGATTGTGAAGGGTAAGGAGAGGGCATCGGTTTTCCGGCTCCCCCACTCATATACGAAACACAGAAGCATTCACACTATTAGTATACTCAGATATTCTGCGGGAGTGTGATTTGTCTATCAAATTTTATGTCTATCATTTACTATATTTAATGTGCTTATTTCACATTTTATTTTTAAAACATGTAGTTAATAATCATTTTGAACAAAAAAAAAATACGTATTTTACGCTGCATCGTAAACAATAAATAGTGATAGCTGGACCTTGGGATACTTTTAGTTATGGCCGTAGGTATCCACACGTACATTTTCAACGTTCATGTTATTTACTTATATTTATCTATATATAGAATAAACACAATTATATAAGCATTCTTATGGTAATAAATATATGCATGCATATTTAAAAGATCATTAATACGACATTAAAATATTAGATCCTGTTTAATGATGCTCTGACCTGCAACCGTGCGTGCGTTCTCACAATGCACGACCATCATGTGCTATGAAAATCTATATGTTTCTTATCTAAACGAAACATTGTTGTATTTAAGATCACCGAGCATTGGGCGAATATTCTAGAACCTCTAGAATCCGGAACACCAAGGATGTATTTTAGATATTTCAAACCTTTTTTACTTTTATACGAATCCTATTTTTTAAGATCTTTAAAAAAGTTGCAAATTGTTACGGGTAAGAAATCATAGAAATCAATAAAGTTTCCCTTTCTTCACACTTTCCAGTCCATTACTTCTTTTTAGACGTCAATCCTATCCTTAACCGTTAACCCTTAAAAGCGGGCAGCGCATTTGCAGAGGTACGACCTCTGCGTAGGTTCAGGAGCGGCAGTGATTGCTTACCCTAAGGTGAACTTCCAGATCAGTAGCCCGCTTTGACATAAGAAAGAAATATATACAATAAAAAAATGTTAAAATTCACCAAATAAGTGTAGTATACACAATATTAAAGAATTAAAAAAGCTTTTAATATAACAATAAAAGAAGAACGATAAGATCGCGAGCGACAACTATTCAACAATAAACGATAAACATAAAGCGAATAAATAGAAAATAATTTCAATACCCAACCACTCGAGTCGTTCGTGTTAACATGACGGAGGTACTTGCGATCGAGTATCAAGATCAAAGATTGAAACTCCGTGACTATACGAATCGATTTGCATATTATGATTGGACTAACGATCGTTTCCTACATAACAATTTAGTCGTAATCTATCTCACGTGGTAATTATAATATCCCTTTAGATCGGCGCCTTATGCATTGCAAGCGTGCTAAGTATGTTACACGTAATATGAATTAATATAATACAGAGAAAATAATAGAGTTAGCTTGTACGTTTTTAAAGTTTTCACATAAAAACTATTGGACCGTTTTCATCTTTACTGAGTGACATAGACTATACCTATATAAACCACGGGCAAAGCCGGGGAGAACAGATAGTAGTAAATATATGCGTTAATTAGTTAAGAATATAGTCAAACTGTGGTTCTGTTGAAATTAAATTAGCCACTTGTCTCCGTTCGGTTCCGTCTCCGCCTGGGTTGACCTAAAATAAAAATAATATTAAATGTACACGCCTATCACACTCACAAATAACGCGGCGTTGGTCAAATAATTTTAAACATCGGTGAGTACAATATGATTACAAATAGTTTCTTAAATTACCCTTCTCAGCTTATGAAGTTGTCACAAGCTGAAAAATTCAACTTCACCCTTAGCTATAGATTATAATATCAGAATAGCGACAATGTTATGTACCTAAAATACTAGAATGTGTTGTTTTGTGAATTCCAAGTTGCAGTTGATTTGTCTTTGATGGTTCCATCTATGTAAGTACTCAAATCTGAAAATCAACCACAAATAACCCATTATATACCTGTCTATTATATACATATGTCTACCTACCTCGTCTAATCTTGAACCTTAAAAATTTGAGGTAAAATCGGCGTTACTCACGACGCCACCTGTGCAAGAGTTGTTAAAATGGTTTAATTACATTATCTTCATATCTACACTTTAATGTCTATAGTAATTAACTCTGATAATTAAGTCTCAATAGCTTTGAAAGTAGGTGGATATGGTATTTATGTAAGTGCTCACAACCTTAACCTAAAGTTAGAAGCTAAATGTCGAACGTAGACACTATTGTTTAGATGTTATGAACGTAAATTCAACTAAAAGTTTAGAAAATAGCAGTATATTAACAGTTTTAAAACGCAATTTATTATTTAGAATATCAAGTTATGCGTTTTGACCGACTGAAGGCAGGATTTTTATTTGAGGGTTTAAAAAGCAGTGTATATTTAAAGGTTATCTATTAATATTATACATTTTCAAAATAAAAAAAATAAATTATCAAATATCTCTGCTATTAGATTCTGTTTATTCACGTACATAAGATGAGAGAAGGACATCAAATATTTTTAAATAAAATTATTAATACAATCATTACTAATGATTGAAATTTAAGAGCTAAACCTGCTTCAAAAAGTCAACTGATGTAATAGGTTTTTATAGGAAAAAGATAAAAAAATTATAGGATAAAACTTTTCTACAAAAAAAGTCACCGACTTTCCTACCACCTTAAAGGAGTAAGAATGCGTTGTTATTTATTTTTGTATTCAGGTAATCCTCTGGAGGCTGTGTCTCGAATAGCCTTTTCCGAGTCCTTCTCAGCTTCTATATCTGCGCTCTGTCTTTTTAAACTTATATATCGTAAACTTATATAACTAATATGTCAAATTGTAAATTGAGACCACACAATGACAATTCCCTCTAGACCACAAAGGAATAAAGCATGAAAATCCACGGAGTTAGCGACGTAAAAACATAACACAACAAAAATACTCTATTATATATATTGTACTATAGATATATACTAAAGAATTCCGTAGAAGAAGTGTAAGTAAACTTTCGGCTGGAGTATAACAAACGTGTTTTGCGCTTACTACGCTGCTTGTTTTTGTTTGTCGGTATATCAACATAACATTATAACATACCTTCTATACATGAAACCAGTTTGTAAAGCATTGCGCATTATAACATACAATAATAATTAATTCTCACATCCGTAAGTGGATGTTGCGGAATTATTTAATGGCGTTAAAATACAATTCCTTTCTTTATCTGGATATGGATAAAATAACTAGATTGCAGCCTGCGGCTTCGCTTGCCTGTAGGATATGAAATCACAGATTTTATAATGATAGATAAAATTTGTTGCCCATACGATTTTATTTCAGATCCTATTTCAAGATAAGTTTTCCCGACTAAATAAATAAACCATTTCGCCACTGCTCTCTTTAGTTCAATTGAAGTATTCAATAATTATTATTTCATTATTATAGGTACTAACCAACTTATTCTAGAATGTTACTTATCTCATAAACTAAATATGCCCTCCTGTAACGAATAATAATGTAACTAAGAGCACATTATGGAATATTTCGTGCTTAATTCCAATCTTAAACTTTGCACTGTCTCCCTATTTAATTCCATTGCTAGGCGAAAAGTTAAAGTTTAACAGTTGAAGCCAGCATAAATTTAGCTTTTTTTGAAATATTTCGTGATCTAAACTATTGTTATAAAAAGAAAACATTAGTGCTTTTGCATGTATGTTTGTAATGGTTTCTTATAAAAACTATTAGACCGATTTCAAAAATTCTTTTCCCATTAGAAATCTGCATCTTCACCGAGTGACATAGGCTGTAGAAGTAAGTACCACGAGCGAAGCCATGGCGGACCGGTAGTTTGCTTATATTCTTAGATAATCGACACAACCGTAATGCCTTTTCTATGCAAATAATGCATTTTACATCTTTCCCGGAGCTAGTAACTCTAGTAAGCAGTGACGCAATTGCATATAAAATTGATTAATTAATAAATATATATTTTACCTTATCTGACGTATTTTATAAATGGACGCGCGTCACTGAATACCCGTTTACTATAAGTTTTACGCGCATATAGTGAATTATTTGTAAAATGAATGTGCCATAAAATTTCCCTAGAATGTTTATGATGCATTAATGATATACTTATAAATAACAATGTGAATTTCATAGAAAGCATTCACGTGTTCAGTTTTTGCTTGTGCTTTTAAATAGTAATGTTTAAATGGGTTGAACTATGTAATTTTTTGTATTGCCCTATTTATATATTGAAAATCTAACACGAGTAGACAGAAAACAGGCCTAGGGCAGTCTGCTTTTAGTGAGAATTACTGTTCATTTTATTCCTTGTAACCAGAAAGATCTAGATCAGAAGTCTAGGGTGGGAGTTGAGCACGCTTCAGTACAAATTGAAACAGCTCGCTCAGAAGATTGGCGTGAAATAGTAGCTTGCGATTGCTACTGTTTTTCGTGAGTGGGGGAACCGGAGAACCATATCATTTACCTCAGTACTTCGTTTCCATCGTAAATCCTCTTCCTAACCATTAAAAGCGGGCAACGCATATGCAGAGGATATATTTCTCTGAATGTTCATCGTCAGGTGAACCACCATCTCGGTTGCCTTTTTTATTTTTTTTTAACGAGGAGGAAATCTTCCAAAGATGCTCTAGCTTTGGGGGAAAAGTAGAGCATGTGGGATTTTTACCCACTAAATCCTCCTCGGTAGCCAAACTCAAAGCACAATAGCAGGGATCCTGGGATATCCTATGGAACGCACCAGCCTGCTCTCGGTTGCCTGCTGTAACATATAAAAGCATTGTATCACTTACACATTAAAGAACATCTAATACCATGTAGTTACCATCCTTCCACAGTTGGCCTAGAATTTTAGAAGACAAATCGTTATTTGACTTCTTTTATCAACCTAAGTGTGAAGAAATGGAACGCTCTAACTGTGCGGAATCTTCCTGAGGAATATAATCTAGATTTACTTAACGCCGGAGTGAACAGGCTCTAGGCAGGCATGCTCATTCATAAATTGCGCGCCTCCAGGTAGAATACAGTCAAATGCCTGGCTTTATCTAAAAAATAAGACTATTTACACCAATAAATATCATTTCCGATAATGCCACTGAATCCATAATACAAAATATCTCGCAACTTTCTTATCTATAGTGGCTATTTGTATTCAATGAATAGTTCGTTAATACTTACAAAAAATAATGTTCTATTTATGAATGAGGAAAAGTCAAATTTAAGTAGTGTAGGCATTTAGAGATATTTATGTTTCTGACACGTCGGTGTATTGACAATCTCTATTATATGAGCAGGGTTGTTATTAGAAAGAGATATAATTTTATACACAATTGTAAAAGTTTTCATGGGAATAGGACAGGTTGAAAACTTTGATTGTTTTTGATTCGTCGCAGAGGATCGTTTTTAAACCGACTTCAAAAAGGAAGGAGGTTCAGATTGATTCCATTTTTTGCATTTTTTTTCTTTTTTCATTTATCTACCACGTGGTCCTACATATTTAAATTTGGTCTTGTTTTGAACAATTAATTTGAATCTGTCTTAGTTTTCGGTTAAAAAAACAAACTAATAGTTGTTTGGTGTAGAGATAGGAGACTAGACAGTGATGCAGGCTACATTTTATTACTACTGCATTATATACAACATGAAATTTCCCATGGAGGCATCCATTGCGATGCGCCTTTGATTCCTAGATTTATAACTTAAAAAAATGGCGTTATATTAAAATCTCAAATGTAGTACTACTGTTATTTTGACCCCTCCGGCGATGCCACGTGCGGAATGCTGGCATATTCATAGTTATGCCACTACCATAATATCCTAGTGTCGTATGACAAAGGAAAATTGAAATTGTTGCTATTCGCTAGCTTGTAATTACTCACTGGCGGGACAAAGTTCACAGAATCGCAATTATCTACACGGCTGGATACGATAAATTACCATGTATTTACTATAATAGAGCACAACAACGACACGAGTAAATTTAATTTCTTCTATGAAAAATTTCAATGACGTAAAAGTGCCTTTGCGTAAATCACAACGCAATTGTGAACTATGCTGTTTTATTGCACGTTTTACTAGCGATATATTGTAGTGTATGCGAGGTAGAAACATTTGTCATGACTTATGGAAACTGACTGTTCTGCTGCTGCGCCCGCGTGGTCAAGGGAATGGGATGTTTCATGGCGGTAAAAAAGAGCCTATGTCACTTTCTAGGCTTCTAAATATCTTCTCGTTTTTCCACAATTAAATCTAGATATATATCACTCCAATTTTAAAAAATTAAATTGCTCCGTTGCGACGTGAAATCAAGACAGAGTGACAAACGAATATTGTGTATTTGTTACACACTCGCATTTATATGCAATGATGTTATAAGGATATTTTGTGCATTTGTGCAACTACAAATTTATTATTATTCCGAAAGTGTGATTCTTTTTTGCCCTTCTTTCGCGTCATAATTAAAAAAAGCTTTGGATTATGTGATAGAGTTGGTTGTTTGTTTGAACACGTTATTCTCAGGAACCTGAGTACCGATTTTTAATTCTTGTACACGATAACTCTTGCATATGTAGCTTAAAATGCTACATATGTACTTCGCGAGATCCCGGGTTCAATAGTAGCCCGGGCCATTGTGAAATCATGGTGAACTAGGTGCAGGAAACCTGAAGTTAAAGATTCAAGCCCAAGCGAATGCCTTCTGATTTTTCTAAAATAAAATCTGAATGCTAATTTTATAGCATACAAAGTTTCTTGTGGAATATATTAGCTTCTCAATTTGTTGCGATAGGTGAAGGCTGTGTACACGTGTTACGATGTTATTTTCTTTAAATTGTGTGTGAGGAAATATTGAAATCGAGCTGCGCCTGCGACTCCTTTCGCGATTAGTTTTTCACATGTAAATCTCGATCTATTTACCAAGTGGGAATTGTGGCCTACATTTCCCTTTAAACTAGTCTATCCTCAAGTCTGTTATAACGTTCAATCGCTCCAGAAATTCGCTCGAAGAATCTATTTGTTCTTTACATTTGAGACAGATCGAAGACAAAAACAAAACAAATTTAGTATTGTATAAAAAAAATCTGTTGAAAAAAATCTGTTGTTTAGAAATTACAAAGGAGCACTACTACTTTGCATAGATAGATAATTTTGTAATAATATTCAAACGATCGTTAAACGCGATAAAATTTCGAACATTATCGTGAGGACCTTTAAAAGTGAAATTCAATATACACAGCCAATTAAATCAACGGATTTTAAAGTTAAACGTAAAAGACTACGCTGTGAGGTTTATGCTGTTTATGCTAGCTAGTTTGGAATTATTATTTGTGGTAATTTTGTTTAAATATTCATGTATTATCATAGTAATATTAATAAAAGTTGATTACGTTCCGATATGGTATTTATGTGTAATATATGTTCTTTTCTTATATTACATCACAGTTACATGTCAGTCAGTTTGGTTTGTAAACATTTGTTATATTATAATTTGTATATACTGAAAAATACGTCGATTTAATGTGACTGTTATGACATCCATGACATGTTACATTTTCTTTCATACATTTTATTTCCTACAAAATACAAAGAGCATAATGTGAAATATTTCTAAAATTATTGGCATATTTCTACCTTCTATTACATTAAAAAAGGGTATTGTGAAACATTTTCAACAAATTGGGTATCTATTCTTTTATAAATATATCTCAGTGGTGTCGGTAGTAGCTTATTGCTTATAAAGTTTATATTAAAATTAAAGTTAAAAAAGTACGTATTTTAGTTGTTTTTTACCTCTTTGTTAATTGTTACAAATTTTGCTGGAATAAACATTCCATAAACGAAATTCTGTTCAACTATATACAGATCGCGCTCAGGTATATCTACCTATAAATCGAGAATATTAATGTCTTAAAAAAAATCTTGTTATCGAATATACATTTAATATTAAATTTTTCTATAGCCACAATCACGTTTAAGTTTTATCTATCAATTACACATAATGAAATCACGGCGGGAATTAGACTCCCACGCCGCGTCGTGACAGCGTGTTGTATTTAAATCATAATTATATTAAAAGTGGTGCAGTGTGTAGATTATATGCATTAAATATTCATTGTGATTCTTTGTAATAATATGAATTAAAGCAGTGTTATACTAGCGGTTGGTAACACTGACTTTCCTTTACAAGAACCAATCAATTTGGGTCGCTCAGTAAAGGTTTTCTTTCATGGACTCGTCTATTTAAGCGCATGGCTTTCCTACTAGAGATCTGTAGTATTTATTTTGAGTGTTTAATATCTAGTTTTGTATAAATTGGTCAGTTTACGGATTTTAAATATAATAAGTAGGAAGAAGTATCATAGTGGGTGGGTGTAGTAGGGTACACATAGCATATTGTAACTTTTGTTTAACATAAATATTGTGAGTGTAGGAACAAACAAATAGTGTTAGTGATCTCGACGTAATTAAATTAATACTTTTACTCTAAACGATAACAATACAATCGAAAGGCCTTACATTCACGATTCAATAACGCATCTCACTTTCTCTTAATCGTGATATGAAAAACCTTAATAATGTTATTCAGTTTTTATATCATTATAACGTATCTATTAACATTTGACTTAACATAACCTCGGGCATAGCCTTATAATAAATTGAAGTCTAAAGAAAAATTTACGATAAATATATTATAATAAGGCAATTACATGTCAGTGTATTCTACTAAAGATTAGATGTATTAATTCTGAATTCTAATTTTTCACATTTATGTGCAACAGGTGAGGTTTACAGTAGACTTCTTATATCACGTTTATTAGCTATTGTTAAAAAGTATGATGATATGTAAAACCTGTATTCGATATAGGGCTACATAATAATATTTTATTAGGTATCTGATAGCCCATATGTTATGTTCCCACTGCGAGGACACCGGATCTCATATTAGGGATCAGTTCAAAGGAAAACGTAGTCAGTCCTGGGGTTTAGCTGCATAGTTCCATTTCCTTGTTATTTCCGAGATTTATCTTGCTTTTTTAAGATTTATCTTTAACCATCTTATGTTCTTCTCGGATCTCAAACTATCTTTGTATAAAATTTAATCCTCATCGGCCCAGCAGGTCTTAAGATTAGCGCCAAGTAAATAAACAAACTCTTTAGTTATATGATCTGAAGTTTTAATTAGAAACATTTTAATTAGTTTATCTTTATTAAGCGAGTGATAAAAACACTTTATTTTTTTTATTTAATGTCGTTCCATTGCTATAGCTGCTACTTTGACGGTGACTTAATATGAAATTACAAGATATGTATATATTACGGATCGATTTAATGTAAATCATTGGATGTTTAACAAGAGGAATTATGGAACTATTGTATTTCCTTATCATTTATTTATTAGGTGGTTTAATCATTCATTACTCGTTTCCGTGAAGTAACCAAGTGATAAATCTTTATGATAATATGGTAAATAGAAAAAAATATAAGTTCAATAAATTATGCTAATTTAAATCGTAATAGTTTGCTGTGTGAAGTAATATTGAAGTATTTAATTATCTGAGTTGCGTCTTATCTCACGATCTGTTACATTTTTTAATATGCGCATGCTTTTAGTTTTGTTTGTTTTTTTGAGTACTATGCTTATAGAAATGGAATTGTTTTTAATGAACATTTTGAAGGCATTATTGCCCTGTGACTATGCTCGCTTTAATGTTCTCGAAGCGTCGGGCTTGTAATATAATGAATATATCGCGTTTAATTCTAAGTTAAATGTGGTGTAATTTTAAGGCATTTTTAAATTGGACCGAAAATAAAAATCTGTTGAAAATTATTTAATTTGTAAATATTCTCTAAGTAGAGGTTGATTACATTTTTGAATATTACGTGTTTAAATATCAAAATAAGTAAAATATATAGTGTACGTGGTTATACGATCGGTATTACCATATATCCTATACCTATATAAATATTACTATGGATTGAATAAAATTGCTTATTTAGTATTAAATACTTATTTTGGCAGTAAAATCTTATTATCGCCAGGTCATATGACGGATATGTGTAACGCAGCCCGTCTCCGGTACGGAAAGAATGGCTTATATCGAAATGTTTGTTTTACTTGTCACTTATAATATATATGGAAGACTGCTGAAACTGCTGAGGTACAGGACAAATATAAAAATATCCGTAATCGTTGCAACGTATTGTGTAGGGA
>NC_052111.1:7052172-7090095 GCF_012273895.1 Zerene cesonia | reverse complement strand
ACCTACCTCCCTTTAAGTATTTTTGTTTTTCACTTGTTCAGTTGGTTGCCTGGAAGAGATCACTTGTAAGTGATAAGGTCGCCTTCTGTGCTGTATGTTTTAGAGTAAGTTCTGTTGTATTTGTTTCTGCTGCGTTGACAGCACAATAAAGTGTTTAAAAATAAAAAATAAATAAAATAATTAGGTGACGCAGGATAAACTAGCATTACCTAGCTTTATTCGTCATCTTTCTTTGTTTATCTCGGCTAAATTGATCCCTTGTAACTGATAGAATAATACCGAAAGTCTGTTCAAGAACGGTTTAAGTTTCAACCCTTGAAAAACAACCACGGGGTTATAAGTAGGACGTTATTGGTCGAGTTTTCTTAGCTATATTCGATTAAAATTGCTCATAGATAGATAGCCACGCCACAAAATAGCGGATTAAATCATATATCACATGAGTATTAATGGACTTGGTTTGACTATAATACTGTATATTTACTATAACAAATTTTAAATCCAAGATGACCCTGAAACCCAATGGGTTCGTGGATTTTTAAAGAATTTATTTTGATTAATTTATTGTTGCACTTCGTCTAATTTGTACAAATTGTTTAGCAGATAGATTACGGTCTGGGATATTAATGACGTTTTATCCTGGCGCCACGTGAATAAAACTTCTCTTTAATGTGATAGTGTGTGTGTGTAGATACCTATATTATGAACTAGCTGTGCCCATAGACTTTGTTTCGCCATCAAAAAGTTGTAATTCAAACCTTCTTTGGGCCCTTTAAGGGTTGAAAAAGATACCCTACGTTTAAACCTGGGTCATCGACTATATTTCTGTCAAGATTTATTAAAATCGGTTTAGCGTTTTCATACAAACTTTCATACCCATTTTAGGCCCTTCACGGGATTTAATTTTTGAGAAAAACTAGATTATTTCTTATTCTGTTGTATCAGCTATATTATTTTTAAGTTTAATTAAAAACCATTTAGCAATTTTTAAGTGAAAGAGCCACAAACATCCAACCATTTTTCCAACCTTTCTCTTTATAATATTAGTAGGATACTTGATTAAGTAGACAAAATATGTTTATAGTTATTTTAATATATATTTAGAACTCAAATATATACCCTATAAGTCGTCATATCCGATGAGATAATGCAATTTTTAAAGCGAGATCCCACTAAGCTTATCGTACAAAGATAATTCTAAGCCCTGGGATAGAGACATGCCAGCAATGTTTAAAAAATATTTTGATGAGATTATATTGCTTTGTTAAAGCGTAGTAATTTTGGTAACCATTTATTAAAACGTTCTTTAATTGTTATTTATGTAAAATTCTAAAAGATCTATGGAAATATAATTAACACATTTTGGTTAGTGATATATCAATTAAAATTAGTACCCATCAACATTTTAATGATTTCACAAACACTCACAAAACTTCAATTATATTAATCCCAACTTAAATTATAGAAACGAAAGTAACTGTATACGTCTCTTTCCTTAACGCCTTACCCATTGAATGGATTTGGCTGAAATTCGGTGCTGAGATTGTTCGAGAACACAGAAAAAACAAAAGAGAGTTTCTATCCCGAAAATTCCATAGGAACGGGAACTAAGTGGCTAAAACCCTGGAACTGCATATATTTTACTTCGACTTTAGTAGCGTAATAAAATGCGTTTACAACTAATCTATGAATAATACAACGTATTACCCTAATTGATGATATGCTAGTGGAAATATTTCACGAAAATGAAAGTAGGTAGTGAAATACATAATAATGATAAATTAACGATGGAAATATAAAAGCCATTGAGAACAAATCTGTTTAATTGCCGCGATAATAAAACCATTATTCTATTTTTCTTGTTTATGTTGTGAAATTGCATTTTATAGACACGGGAGTTTTGTACCACAGTATCAATCCTTATCTAAATGAAGATTGTTTCAGTAGCTGAAGTTTTATTTTTAATTAATTGGAATTGGTTTATTCTTTCACTAGATATAACGATTTATTAAGATAACTAAACAGCCGCGATCGTACCTCGAATGGTATGCCTAAAAGTATCATGCTTACGCGGCTGAAGCCGCGGATGAACTAGTACACATAAAGACAGTTTTATATTTCACTAGCTGGGCCGCGTGGTTTCATCCGCGTAAGTCCGTATCCCGTAGGAATATCGGGATAAAAATTTGCCTATATGTTATTCCAGTTGTCCAGCTATTACCAAATTTCATTACAGTCGGTTCAGTAGTTTTGGCGTGAAAGAGTAACAAACACACACACATCCTTACAAACTTTCGCATTTATAATATTAGTAGGATAGGATAGGATAGGATTAAATCTTCAATACAGTATCTAAAAGTAAAATGAGCTAACAATAAAACTCGTAGAAACTGAAAGTAACGCAGAGCGGTATGTAAAGGAGAAAGGTAGCAATAAAAGGTAGCAAATTTATAAACAATAAAAAGATAGAACAATCGTTTCGTGCAAACTCCAAAGTTGAACATTCTAAGCGTAAAAATACAAGCGAAAGTTTTCAACCGAAATGCATTGTTCAGGATCAAAGAAATAACCAAGTAGGTAGCAATGACAAAAAATATATTGGACTTATTCACTTTCACATTTCTAGAGTCGTCTTCGGTAATTATGCAATGACTGTCTTTTGTTCCTGGTGCAGGTACACTTTTGTCTCTCTTGGGCGAGAAAAAAAGAAAAAATGTCTTAGTAGGTATGTCATATTGTTTTATATGGCGTGTTGCACATAATTACTTGAGGAATTTAACATTATAATTAAAATACATGTATTCAAGGGTTTCTAATTTTGAAAACATTTAATGGCCTCCTAATTTAGGTTTCTATTTATTAAAGATTAATTACAGATTTTAAAGATATTGGTGATCGTTTAGTTTCATAAGCAAAACGAGAGGCTAGTTTAAAATAATTTGAGAGAAGATTTATTTATGGAAATCGTCATTGTTTTCTAGAAAAAAGGTTATAGACGTCTTTATCTCAAACAAAAAAAAACTAAACCACCTGCAAGTTTTTAAATAAAGACCGAATTTGAATGGGTCCACTTGACAAGTGGTTCAGCTTTAGAATATAAAAAGAATAATGAAAATCGCTTCATCCAGTAAAAAGTTATGAAGTAACAAACACAAAAATACAGACGAATTGAAAACCTACTTCGTTTATGGGAAGCTTGTTGAAAATGAAATTGAAACAACGTAAATGTAGACAATCGTCAATTCTAGTAAGATAACACCAATAAAATAACGCCGCATGAAATCAATCTTTCGGCACCCTTTAGTCATTTAAGGAACAATTCATATTTAAAAACCAAATAGTACAATACAAAGCATCTAAGGCATCGTCCTGTATACAAAACTTTACGATCGGTTTATTGGGGCAAAGCGATCGTTTATGAGCGTTTGTCCCAGCTTTTTAGTAAAAGTGACAACCGACGGACCTTTCGTATGTAAATAAGTTCAACGAAATGACGCTAAAAAGGACAAGGGAGCATGTGTCCAAACAATGTTTAGCAAATCTAATTTTTATGATGCAAACAAGGTACGTCTGAATAGGGTATTTACAGCATCAATAATTTTAACGAAATCTAGTTTTGTTCCTATCATTTGTGATTCTTTGAATTTGTTTCGGCCATCACTTTTGCTTTCAATGTGTTTGTTTTTTTTTCTGTTTTGTCCAAATGACAAACTCGATGATTGCCTTTTAAAAGATTTGCATAATTTATTCCATGCGTTTCTTTGTAGGATTAAGAATGTTAGTGACGAGAAATGTTCGTATCAATCAAAATGACGAGAAAAATTTCTCAGCTGATATAAATTGCTTTAGATATAAATAATGCTATAGAGTTAGTCAAGCCCATAATATTTATATGATCATGAAATCGGAATGAACATGGGGGTTCGAGATCTAATGACCGTGCTGGAAGTATATTTAAATTTTAATTTATCTGCGCTTATGGATACTACTACTGCTCGAAACGATAAAGGAATACATCGTGAGGAAAGCGGCATGTCCAGTGGTCAAAAGTTCCACGACATATTGTGACATCTGCCAACCCGTACTTGGCTAGCGTGGTGGAGTATAGCCTGAAACCCCATAGAAAGCGTGAGTCCCCCCTATATTGGAATCATGTATGGGGTTATAGTCTCGATTAGAAACTGCTTTTTCAACTGATGATTTATTGAAAACTGAGGATAATAAGAGATGATTAATTTAATCTGAATCATCAATCTAAAGGTACTTAAGCAAATTTTTCATAATTATTACCAGTAATAAGTTAATAAATCAAGTTGCTTGTAGGAAGGTATGCAAAATAATTGAAAGGAAATAATAAAATGAAATTATGTACGGAAACGATAGCAATCTTGAGGATAATTCTGCATTAGAAAGATGGACGATGATAAAACTGTTACAATGGATGTACCTACATGCGTTTTGTGAAGGTCATATAGAAACCGAGGGCAGTACAAATTTTCATTGCAGTACGGAAATACTATGCTCGTTTTAAAAGGAGTTAATGTTAAAAAAGTTTGAGTCTGTCTATCTTATTTATAAAATATAGTGTCAATTTATGGGATAGAGGATAAAACGTAAACTATATTATATAAATAAAATATATTATGTTTTGATATCGTGTGGTATTGGAAAAAAGTTATTTAATCGTAAATAACATTGGATATTCATTGTATGTTGGTTCCTTTCTACTACATTAAATAAAAACATAAAATACTTAATGCTACTGTGACATTATATAACTCTGTAATAGCAAAGAGGACCATATCCTTTTCCTCACCCTTTCGAGTTCTATGTTTCCGTCGTCAACTCATTTATTCCTTTTGTCAAATTTTCATAGGCGGTGTTGGTATAGGCAACGGGCTCCTTTACCTTCTATGATATAAAAAAAAATAAATTGTGAAAAAATAGATTAGGACTAGGACACATAGTTTGAGAAATATTTCCTATATACGCAATATAGTCAATGTTGAATTTTTATTCAATGCTGTTTTTACAGCTATAGTAGATATTGAACTTGAATGCAAAATTATAACCAGTCCAACAGAAAAACATGTGAGATGAACATTTTTTTTTATTAAAAACCTAATGATAGAAGCAAGGCGGATGCGGTCGAGGACGCTACACCAAAAAAAGCGCGGCAAAAGTGAACGGAGCAAAATTAATGAATGCCGTGTCTATTGTTCAATTATCTATGTTTCATACATCTAAAGGTCGGATGAACAGAATCTAGCAACATGTTGCGTGATAGGTTTAAATGTTTGGTAGTGCATTTACAATTTACGACTATTGTAGATAATTTTCTGAACGATTCACAAGCGGAGATAGAAACGCCTCGTGTGATGAGAATTTTGTCTTAATAGATATTAATATGGACGCTCCATTGGTTCACCAGCACTTCAGTAAGTTATTGGCAATTATGCAGTTTTGTTTCATATAGTTGGATTATGAAAACAACTCGTACGTAGATTTTGGGTATGCTTTTCTTTAAACATTGTGTTTAAACTAGCATACCCTGCCACGCATTGCTGTGGCTGAGTAATAATTAAAAATATTAAGATTATAAATTATTGGGATAATTAATCGAAATAAAAACTATCCTATATCTTTAGATGGACCAAATTACACAAAAATGCCAAATTTCATCAAAATCGGTTGAGTTGGTGAAGAGTTCATTGGGAACATACATCATGACACTGGATTTTTATATATTAAGAATTTTCGCCAGCTCTTAATAATAATATTTTTTTCGCTGATGTTCTGCTCCAATTGGTTGCAGTGTAATATTGCCTATCCATGTCCTCTTCGGATCGATCCATGTCAAAAAATAAGCACGAGCTAGTAGTTCCGGGGATGAGCTCATTCAAACGATCAAACAGATTCTTTAACTTTGTAACATAATATTAGTAATGTTATTTAAAAATTAAGGTCAGTGAGGTCAAAATATGTAGTGCAGTTAATTGTTATGGCGCATACGAGTAATGGCGACGCCTCATTGGTACAGTGGTAAACTCGTGAGCGTAGGACCGAGGGGTCCTGGGTTCGATTCCCGGTGGGGACAGTAAAAAAAAAATGTCTCGGTCAGGCAGGACACAGAAGGCTAATCACCTACTTGTCCATAAAGAAAATCGATCAGTGAAACAGATGTATATCATCTGCCCCATACCCCAGTAGGGGACAAGGAACTTCACTTTTATACGAGTAATGGCACAGATTAATTATATAATACTATTCTAATAATGAACAATGATAAGCAAAACAGATTAATTTTAAATCGTCAGGACACAAGTTTAAATGTTTCCGATATATATTTTTTCGTCACTGTATGACGATTCACGAAATAACTATAACTACTAACTTATCTACTACTAGCTGCGCCGCGCGGTTTCATCCGCGTAAGTCCGTATCCCGTAAGAATATCGGGATAAAAAGTTGCCTATATGTTATTCCAGTTGTCCATATGTCTACGTACCAAATTTCATTGCAATCGGTTCAGCAGTTTTTGCGTGAAAGAGCAACAAACACACACACATCCTTACAAACTTTCGCATTTATAATATTAGTAGGATAGAATTTCCTATTCCATCCCTCATCGATTTGTTTCAGGCAAAGCATTTGCACAGGCCTCTTTAAGAACGGTGGTGATCGCTTACCACAAGCTCGATTACTCGCTATTGCATAGAAAAAAAGTTATTCAATTAATTCGTTGCTGATGTGTGTTGATGGGAATACTTCGTTATTGTTTATTATTTGTGTTAAATAAACTAACGTCACTAAAGTTTTACTTTACAGATTGCTACACCAATATTTGCAGTCTGCATCTACCCACACTACCATTAATCTTAATGATACCTTATCTACGACCTGCCCTGCGGCTCCTTACTGCAAATAATACTAAAATGTTACCATCCTTTAACATTTCATTTTCAATTCTAACGTCATGCATTTGAAGTTCAATGTCGTTTGGAATAGCAGAATACAATAAAAATTCAAGAGTACGTATAATCAGAGGTACGTGACATTCGCTAGTACACGTACTGCCGTGTAACATTATAATGCTATCGCTCCTTTATGATACAGTCCGAAATCTGAAACATACATAGACGTAGTATTGAAATTGTATCATATCCCATGCTCATAAGAATCAAAATTGTGTGCACTATTAAATGCACATATAACGTTGTGAACTAGTGAAATGTGTGCACTGCCTCACGTTAGGACCTTGGTAGGGAAGTGAAAAAGCATCATCTAGTTTTGCTTGCTTCGGCATTATTAACCTTATTCTGTGTACTATAAATCTTGGTTTCGTCTGTAAATGATATAGTTCTTCGATCATTATGATTATGGAGGCTGGTTTAGAACCTTGACTGAAGTGGGACGTTACTCAGTTACCACAGAGGGCCTAACTGCAGAACAGAAGGTGTTTGTGGCGTAATCTTTCGAGGCTTTGTTGTTACCAGGCAAACGGTTCTGTGAGAATATTAAATATTGTCGGTCATCTCGAATAATTCAAGCGGTATTTTCGTGTATGGTCTAGTCATATACATCAAGGAATACATTTGTATGGACATGAAGAAAAATGTCTCTATTTAAAGAAAATATGTTTGAAGCATCACCTTAAACTTCTGTAGATTCAGATCGATTTGGACAGATTTATAAAGAAATTAAACATAGTATTTGTTAATATGGATTGGGTAGATAGGTAGAAGATTAAAGAAACTTAATTGAAATAATAAATTATTAAAGAAACAATACAGTGGCTTAATTTTTTATTTACTCTGTGTACTGTATATGGCGATTAATTATTATTTATTTATTAACAATGGCAAGACCCGCCCGCTTCACTGCGCATTTGCATTGTAATTAATTTTATTATACGCTTGTATAATGATAATGCATATCTTTTGAATTCGGTATCATGGAGCTTTTCATTCGTAAATGTTTATATATTAAAATCGCTTCAGTACTTTGATGAAAAACCTTTAGTGCAAACTAAAACATAAAAAATAAAAAATGTAAGTATGGATATGGATGAAATCAGTTTATCATATCTGTATGAAAGTTTAACAGAGATATTATAGTCTGTATTAGCACATAGGCTACTTTCTTCCCGCGAACCACGCCAGTGACGCCGTGGGTTACAGCTAATCTTTCATATACACGAATTCCATACAATATATCAAAGATATGATCTACATATTAATTGCTAATGTTAAATTACTCTTAAGTGTAGACAGCAATAAAAAAACAATTTTTAGTCATACATGAGAGCCATTTCGCAATACATTTATAGGGAAGTATATCAAATGTTTATTACCGACTCACGGCTCATAAAATCGGCAAAAAATTTGGCAGACAACCTTACATCGACATGCAAGTAAAAAACACTAGTGTTTAGATATAAGTAACGCCTTGTTGTCTAGCTTTGTAAGACACTTATACGAACACTTACTGTGTCGTGATTGAATGTTTATAACTAGATTGAATGATATATTGCTTGCTAGCTGTGTCGTGCGGAGTTGCTTGCTAAAATTTTATAGTTTAAAACCTAAAGATTATTTATCAGCATGAAATTAAGCATTTTATTTAAATGGTTTATGAAGTATAATTATATAAGAACCTAGCCCTATCTTCTGTTTTTAGAAGGCATATAAGTTACATTATCTCTAGGAAAAAACATAAAAAGCATGATTGTAAGCGATCACCATCACCCATGAAGGAGATGCAAATTGATGGTATTTTTAAGAGAAAGCGTTCACGACGGGAAATTTAATTATATTGTTTTTATTCATAAGATATTTAATTTTACCTTCGACCTGTATAGAACACGGTAAGACTATCTAAGTAACCGTGATGGAAAAAAGTTGAGTGTATATTTTATAGTAATCATTCTTTTTAAAGTAGGTAATAATGCGTATATCGCATAAGTGATATCTAATTAAAGCCAGATTTATTTAGACTTAGATTCACCTAATTTATTTCTTTATTGGGTTAATTTTATGACAAGTTCCAAGGTTGTAATATAAGCTTATCACAACTGTTATGACTGCGAGAAATTGCTAGTATCTAAAATGAAACCACTCACTATAAACATATTTTTCACCATCAATTAAATCAAAAAATTGCTCACTATATCAAAATAAATGCGAAACCGAGTGCAACAGACCAGAACAGTGGATCAAAACAAAAGATCCGCGTTTCATTAACATACGACTACCTGCCGAAATTTCTTCGCCCACGCTCTCTGTATATGTGGCCTCCTTGTTAGCGTTTTAGAGATCATTTTAAATTAATAATTATTTGACAACTCGATGTTTGACATTAGACCATTTTATTCTTCTCTTATCTGCATCAATTGTTCTTATAATATTAACGTGTAATCAAAATTCATGCGAAAACAGCTGGTTGGTTAGTTTTTTTTTTAGTTACATCATTCAATTGAATCTTTACCCAGGTACCACGCGAGTGACACCGCGGGTTCCAGTTAGTATGTTATATTGCGATATCACATACATTCGACAAATTTTCTATGCCATACTTATTTTTATCGGGATACATAGGAAGGAGTTAATAATACACTAAAATCGCCTGTAAATATTTATATTATACATAGTTTAAAGTTGAAGTTATTTACCCGAATTACCGAAAAAGGATAATAAATGTTGTATGTATGTGACTGTATGTCGATTTCTATGGCACTGCTACACAGAGTTTGGCATATGTGGTGTCGTTGTTATCATCGGAATAGTGGTAGTGAAGGAAGTTATATAAATTAACAAAATGGTACAAATATTTTTTTTTGTATCCTAAAAGTATTGATATCGATAAAAGATCTTAATCTCATTGCAATAAAGCTTAAAGCTTATCAGTGGGTTTTTTTAGTTTGTTACTAATGATTCTTGTATATCCGTGTATCTCAGTCGACATCATTGTACTTGCATTGTTTAAGGATGATATAAGACTACCTATTTCTCGGATAACACTTATTGCGCTCGTATTATGTCTGTAAATTGCCCTTCCTACTTTTTAATAAAATAAATGAACGTTATTATAAAATGTCAAAATTGTTATTTAGACAATCAGAGACCTTATCGCGCGATATTATAGCTCTTGTAATATCATTTACCGAGTGCATATCCCGCTGGCAGTGTAACCAATAACGAAGTTTGAAAAGTGTGGGCTGAAGCAATTGTCCAGCCGACATTCGAGCTCACACATAAAATAACAAAGTCCTAAATCAACCTTGAAAACAATATACATAGAACCATGTAGTTGTAAGGCGCGGCAATGTCATAGGATAGTTTTTGCGGTCGCCCACGCAATACATCTGAAGAATTTGACTTATCCACGAAGGTCGGGCATGCATTGTCTTTTTGTGAGATATATTTATTGTCATATTGACCCTTTTGCGGTAATAGAGATTTTGTTTATACCCTCTTCGACGTTTCCAAGTATGGTAATTACTTAAATTGCTTTGGCAATTTAAATTTTATGCCATATACAAGCGCATATATATTTTATCTTAATTTATATAATAATTAATAATCATGTATGTATAAACATGATACAGCAAATCTTGTGAATAAGTTGTAAAAGTACTGACGTAAATTAAATATGAAATTGATTTTTTAATGAAAAAAACAAAAGTTTTCTAATGTTTCAACTTGATGAACATGCTAAATGCAAAGAATGTAACAATCTATCGACATTCATCTAAAACGAAATGGTGTTTTTGAATTTTAATCTTGGTAATTGTTATATTACCTAAGTATGCCAGTGAGTTATATCTTCAAATTCACATGATAAATATATTTTTAATTATATTAATCAACCAATCGGCAGCCTAATGATAAAGCCTTAATTATAATAGGTTACATCGTTTTTAAACTATCGTATTTTACAGCGATTCAATTGCTTTAAACAAACAAGCCCTTTTCAATTGGAGACTATTTCATATGTATTAAATTGAATAGAACGCTTCTAGCGAGTGTTTAGCGATATAACACAAAAGGCTGTAAATCTTTTGACCTTCCTCTGGTCGGTTCAGGGCGGATACGATAATGTATGTGTGCGTGCGAACAAATAAAAAATTGCCAACAGAAAAACAATCGCAAATTGAAATGGGATAACACTTTAATAATAGCGAAATCGTTTTAATATTCATTTTTGGTTGTATTGATGTAGAATTGCATTTTTATTGGTACTTCCTAAAGATTGGATAAAATGCAGAATATGTAGTGATCCACCTTATATACAAGCAAAGCTCAAATAGATGGAGATAGCTAAGAATGTATTTTTAGAGCGGGCCACCGAGCTCACCAGCCCGACTGATGATAAGCGATCATCATCGTCCAGGAACAATTGCAAGGAAGGGCTTCTGCAAATGCTTAACCTGCTTTTAGGGGATAAGGGACGAAAGGAAATGAAATTATTGATGACGGTGAAAAAGGGAAGGACTGAGGAGGGTAAGGCCTTATGTTTGGAGGAAATTCCGTAACGCCGGACGACACACCTACCACAGGACTCTCATGTTAACTTACAACGCGATAGTTCCGGAACTCGATGAAAGGGGTGCGGGGGAATGCGTAATTAGTAACATTCTGCCCCCTATTAATAAGATGCCTCCTAAATCAGTTACGCATATACGTTGCCATTATGTGCCGTGTGTGAGTTGTGTGTGCAGCTTACACAAATGATACATAAATATTTATCAATAGCTAGCCAAGCTCTCAGAAGGTTATGTAATATAACTTTCCTGTGTCTGAAATTTATAATTGATCTGAACTTTCTTCACCCTTCGATTTGCGTTTCAAGCGCTGTAAAAAGCATCTACATTTAAGCGTTATTTCCTTATTAAATGATTAAATGATCTGATTGGCAGAATACCAGCGTCAGGGTCCCATTGACTCTGACATTTATGTGAGCCAAGACTTTTTAAGAACACAGTGCACATTTGTCTCCGTCCTGTTTTTTCTCTGTGTGTTAATTTTGCTTTGTTTAATTGTTTTTATTTTTTAATTGTCGTTTATTTAATGTGTTCTTGTAATAAGCGTTTAAGCTATCTATCTATCTATCTATTCTTACAGTTGATTTATTTTTCGAAAGGCGTTAGCACGCAGTAACTATTTAGTAATCTGTAGTATAAGCTAGTTTCCTTGTCACATGAAGACTTCACACGACGCTGGCCTTGTACACATGGAGCGACGTAATGATTCGTAATTGTAGAATGAACGCCGGAATGCCACAATCAATCGCGTTCTCTGTGCTGACATGACGGTATGATGATGCACATAAATGTATCTGCTTTTAATGAGTGAAATGCTTTCAGTATATCTAGGAAGCTACCGTGATTTAATATAATTTAATTTAAGCAATAAATATATTTTAAGCAATACCAATTCTAATGAGGGTAAAGACAGAGTATATTATACTACATTGGAACACTGGAATTAATACTGATTAAGACGTCACGGTAAGCACTGGTTGGTGGATGTGGTGGTGGTGATTTTTCTCTCGGGAGAGAAGAGAACGCTTATTACTGCTCTCTTTAAATTAAAAGTAATATGAAATGTTTCCTATATTCAATACTAATGTTATGTTATGTTATTTTCTTTTATTTAGATGCTATAATTCTTTAAAACAATAATTTTCAAGAAACATTAAAGAAATGTGGGCGATTAGCTAATTTTTCTTTATTTAAAATAATGCCTGATCTTCCCACGAGCAAATACAAACCTGTAGTATCGATATTAATATCAAGTGTATAATTAATAACAAAACCTTGTAACATTGTTCTCTGCATATGATCATGAATGTACCTTGCAATCAGGTCTCTCTGATCGACAGGATAATTAAGAATTGTTTAGATTCTGCCTGCAAATTAAGTGAACATTAAGATAATCTCAAATTGGTAAAGACACTCCAAGGTTGGCATTTGTACAAGATGTGAGGATGCGCTGAGAAAGGATGGAAAACGTTATAAATTAACTGATGTTTAAACTTGTAAAGTGAGCGCTTATTAACTTGGGTTTATGGGTTGTTTTGGTTCTGGTGCGGATAGTTTTTTAAACTGGAATTATTAAGGTTTTTTTTAAGGTTAGATGTAAACTACTACATCGAAAATAATAATTTCATGAAGAATTTGTGCATATTATAGGTAAAGCATTGCCATTTGAATGTCATGCCAGAAGTGGACCACATTTAACCCACTAATTCGAATTAACTATATTTGATTGACATATACGTGCATCAGTTATCGTGTGTTTGTCTCTAAAAATCTTATAAATAAGTAGAAAATACAAGTATCTTTTAATCTCAATTCTTTTTTTTTGTAAGACTATGAAAGAAATATGTTATTTTTGTATTATAAATATGACAAAAAATTTATACAATGACATCCAATGTGGTTTCACTTTAAGGATTCGCTGATTAAAATGAACGTGAAAAGGAATGAAGTGCTTATATTGAAATTGAGCTTCAATACAATCATTTTATAATTATCATCCTTTGATCGTATATTTTAATGAAGCTGTTAGCAATAATATCTAACTGCTTCAATCCGGTCGTCGTAAAAGATGTTGAGATGACGACGTTTTTAATTGAAACATAGATACACAATCCATTTTCTATGTTGTTAATTCAATTATTTTCAGAGATTTATTAAAAAGTACGATTATCTCGGAATAAGATCTTTATTAAGTCAATTATTTCATTAATTGGTCTCGTGAGATTTGTGGTGGATTCGTTTTTCTAACTGTACTATTATGATATAAAATATCTATCCATGGTCTTTATCAGATTTATATGATTTTTTTTTGTTATATTTCATTCATTAATTTTCGTTTAAAATTACCGACATTTTAAATTCGTAGTATTTTGGTCTAATCTTTCCAAAAATTGATCCAACCACATCAACGGAGTAATTTTCAATCTTTCATTAATTTCTTGTACAATACAACAATATTCCATTCAAATTGTTGCACTTGAATATAAATAATGGTTATGCCTAAACAGTATACGAAAAATTGGATATAAACCTAACATAAAATGCAATTATCGCTTTAGAATAAATTATTTAGTATGATAACATATAGCAAGAAAACCGGCGCGCTATTAAAAAACCAAAACACCAGTATTATCTACCTGCAATCATACCTCCATCAACTAATGATAGAAAAAACCCTTGACATTTCACAAAAGCATCTCGACCTCGCTTGTACCTAAACAGATATATTTACCATCTAAGAGAAGTCATCACCGTATTTACTCTGAGCAATTAAGATTCCAACGCTAGCGAATAGCGAAGGACGCGCTCAACGCCTGAATTGATGGCCAGTGGTTGTCTCTCAAATTAGCCGGGTTATACGTTGTTGGCGGCCTTGGTCGCAATTGACATTCCATGCCCTTTCTTCCACCTTGCTCATGTCTTCTTGAACGGTGATTGCATACGTGAGACGTTATTAATATGCCACGCTTCCCTGCTGGCCAAGGTCGCGTCTATGTGCGAACCTTTATTTTTGCACACGTTAGAACACCTTCAACCTTATGTGGTTGTGCTAAAATTTGGTTTGGCGTGTATGCACCGATAGTATTTGGTACGTGATCAGATTTTCTAGATAGCAGTGGCATCTGTAATGTTGTCCGAAATGGTGTGGATTTAGCGGTGTTAGTCGCTTCCTAGACACGATTTATAGATTATTAAAATAATGAATACGTTAATAGTTGTATATACAATTTAGTTTGGGAAAGATTTATTTGATTGGTAACACACATAATAATTTTTAACGAAAAAATAACTGCCTCCAAATTGTCAGAGCTAACTAACTAACTAACTTCAAAATATATTGGAACCACACAGGAAATAACAGCTTTAAAATAAAAAAAATATCATTAAAATCGGTTCACACGTTTAAAAGTTATGAGATAATAAACATTAAAAAGCAGTGATGGCTCAGTGGCGAGAACCTCGGACTTCAAAATCGATAAGTAGGGCTTCGAGACCGGACGAGCGTGCAGGAAATAAATTGATTGTTCAATTTATCTGCACATGTAGATAACATCACTGCTTAAAATGGTTAAGGAAAGCATCGTGAGGAAACCGGCATGTCTAAGAGTCAAAAGTTCGACGACATGTGACATCTGCCAAATCGCACTTTGTCAGCGTGGAGGATAATGGCCTAAACCCTCATAGGGGGCCTGTGTCCCAGCCGTGGGAACATATAAGGGCTGATAATGATGAAACAGGAAAAATACCGTTGAATTTAGAACCTCCTTCATCTTTTTGAAGTCAGAGAAAATAATGAATACCGCCGTTCTATTAAAATATAGACCATATTATGGAAAGGTTTATTTTAACTAGAAAATATAAATAAGCACCGTACTTGACGGTGAATTATAAACATTAATTTGTAAACATAACAAATTTAACTAACTTACCTAATAATTCATTTGTAAACATACTTACCTAAACGCTACGACCAAAGTCAGAAAAAAATCATTCATCATAGATGTTAAGACAGGTCAAGATGAGCCCGAACTGCATACGTCACGTTGTTAACAGCTCGGGACACTAGCTAAATAGAAGGGTGGCGCTTCTATGCTTGATGCAATGTTTAAATAAGTCAAAATTGACTGTAGGTTGTAATCATTACTAAAGTATTGACTGAATTGAGTAGGAGAGTGTTTCAAATTATTTTTTTTGTATTATGTTTATTTTTAACTTGTAGAAAAAATGTATTGAGCGTTTATAAGATATCTCATATCTCAATGCAAATTAAGCATTTTTTTTATTACAATATCTTTTTGGACAGGAAATTACTGTTGATTTGTTATTTTAATGTTATGCTCTCAATCATCTAATGTTATAATTGTATCGATTGATTTTTGCCTGATAGGCGGTGTATTTTTAACTTTACTAACCAATGTTGATATGTATAGCATTTATAGATTTATCTTAAAATTACTAAGCTTATTTAAACTCTTATTGAATTAAAAAATGTATTTATTATACTTTCTAATTAATTTTCCTTTATGCGAACAATTAAGCAATATGCCTTTACAGGTCAATTTTGACCCGGTATATCATTTTTTTAGATTTTTTACAATATATACCCCTGAGAATGTTATATATATGATCATTTGAGTAATATACCAGACTTAAGAAATAATAATTCAGTTTATTCGTTTTTTATTATTAAATAGCATTAAGAACAATCACAGCCTTAAATATAAATAACGTAGTCCATATTTATATGTACAGTATTAATAACGTATTATAATTAACACATAAATCATGATATAAACACATTTTATATATTCATGATATAATATGAACAGGAACAGGCTTTCTAATGCACCAATCAACTATCATGTGGTTTTGTATGCACTTTTTTGCAAGAAAGGGCGGTGGTATTCATCTCCGGCTAATAAGGACTTAAATCCAATATTAGAAAATTAAAATTCGAACCTACGTGTTGGGTTTAAGGTTGACTATGCCATGTTACAGTCATTGATTTTATCGCAATGCTAAGATTCGCGACGGAGCGTAAAAGGAAGGGTCATAATTATTGTAAATACATAATGTATGAAGATTGAACATAATTCATGTACAAATGTTCATTTAGATAAGACTGTGTACAATGAAATGCATTATTTATTAATGTATGCAGTTATATTATTTTTAATTGGCTATATCTACAGCTTTGATAATTGTTCTATTGTTTATATTCTCATAATAATATTTAAATTAATTGAGTTTAATATGCTGCCCCTTATTATAATGCTCTATATTAATTTATTCGTATATAATTATACCTATAAATGGCTTCACTAAGGAAGAGGTGGGTTGCTATAAAATAAATTGTATCTCTAATTAAAATAAATTTCGATAGTTTTTTGGAAGACGAGGTCCTTCTAAGGGAAATGTAAAATATTAAAAATTAAATACTAGAACGTTTTCAATATTTATATGTATTGTTTTAAAAGCATTTACGAATATAAAATAAGTGCGAAAGTAACTCTGTCTGTCTAAAGCTCTTTCCGCCTTTCTTATGTAAATAATGGAAAACCATTTATTATTAGGGAAAACCCCGGGTCTGTATATCATTTCCTGTAAATACACTGGTAAAATAAAAGACATTAAAAAAATATTCTTCTCCTCAAAAAAACATTATACTTTACAATACAAAATATTTTAATAATTTTTAATGTATTATATAATGCACTTTAATAAAATGCATAAACCGATGAAAGCCTTTATTTATCGTTAACGCTATATTCAACTTTCTTTTAATCTACGAAAAATGAAAATGTTTGTTCATTGTGTGAACTTTCAGTATGCCATATCATTAAACGTACAAAATTCTTCGTAGTTTGCGAACATTATTTATCTAAAAGCGTGATATTTCGCGAACGTGATTCTTATTTTTATTCTCTTTAGCGCCAGATAACACATTCAATAAAAAACATATAAGAATAAAAAACACAATGTATACACCCAAAGCCTGAAAGTGGGATTGTTTCTCAGTAAATCATATCATAAAAGTACTTTTCTACGTTCGTAGATTGTTGGATAGTAACGGATAATTTGAGCAATTAATTTATCTTCAAGAAAAGTAAAATATGTTAAACCATGGGGGCTTATGGTTCTGGATACATATTATTGCCTGTTAATAAATATTTTTAAATTTTTATTTGAAATTTATGAGACATTTTAGGTACATATTATATTAAGTGAATATAACATTTAAGTATTTATAAAAATGGCTGTCAATGGTTTCACCAAATGAGATCTTAAAAGAATCTCATGTGAAATAGTGAAATAATAAATGCTTAATAATTTATATGGTTGAGTACCTAAGTACAAAGAAGTTCAAGCACAGATACCATAATATTTTACTAGGTTCAGTTATAAATTGGTGCCTTTTTTTATAATGTTATTTTTTTTTAATTTTGTTTAATTTTGTGCTGTACGGTAATACAAATAAATAAATAACGATTCCATTCTAATTATCTATAGGTCCCTTTACCAATTGTGATGATTATACACGTTTTTCTAAATATCAAAAGTATAAAGTTTTCAATTTCAAGAACAGCATTTACTGCCGCATCAAATAAACATTAGATCATTATAGTTTTTCATCGAGAATAAAAGGTAGGTACGTCGCAATTCGAGCATTGTGTGAATTATACTTATACTAATGGACTCCTGTCAATTGCTGATAACTTGTATTGTAATATCTTAATTCATATTTAATACAGCTCTTTTAATACATTTGATTCATTTTACTCGTCACTGTTATAAAAGATAGATTTTTAAACAACAACGTGCGTTGTAATTGCAATTTAAACAATATTATATAATAGATATTTCGCTATGACTTGAAATGATGTTAAAAAAAAAAAATAAAAATCCTGTCATAAGGCAACACATTTTTAATATACTAAATCTTGTATAGATATTACATATTATGCATCGATGTTTACTATTAGGTTAAGGAGACAAAGAGTACCCAAAAGAGGGAAATAAAGGATCTTTTTATTCGCCCATGGCACCTACATTGGTGTAACCCAATTTTGTACCGGAATACATTAATGTTAATGAAATGTAAAGACGATTATTAAAATATTCTAGATTTGGCTTTGCAACTAAATCACACAATGGCTGGCCTTGTGGGCCAACTTTGTTAGCGTGTCGCGTGGCATACGTAATGTCGGCGCTTTTCTCAAAAAAAGTTATTTTTAAAATGTCATTAGCGAGGTCTCAAGCGGAAATTTTGTGATCTGTACCACTCTGTACTAAAGATCACACGGTTAGAAAAAAAATAAAAATATACATATATATATATATATATATAGTATCAAAAGGACTTTAATTAAGATATACATCTATTTCCCGTTTGGTAAACAATTAAATCTTTTATACTTACATCGATCTCGGTCGGGTATTCAACGAAAATGTTCTGATAAATTATATTGATAATGAAATAATTTTGTATGCTAATTCATTTATTTATGCATTTATACAGTTTATGTATTACACATTCATGATCCGTCTATTGTAAAGATTATAACATATTATGCGAAGTATCGAAGAGTTTTTGAGGGTTCCGTGTCCGTCAGTCTGTCATCAAGCTGTATCTCTTCTAATGTCGCTATGACTACAAATAGTCAAAATTCTTATCACACTTACACCTAATTGATATTTATGTATAATATAAAATAGATAAGATGATGAAATGCTTTTGAGTTCTCTAGTAGGTTATTGACTATTGTATTATGGGCTATGTCACAAACCATAAGTGGATCGACTTTTTTAAATGCAAACATTACTGACTCGGACTCACTGAGTTTCTAACATTACCCTCCTGTAGAACCTAGTGTATTTTGCTTATATATGTTTACTGCCAAACAAGCGGTCGAAGGAACAATAAAATTTAATTGTCTCTAAATTAGATTAGAAGCGTAGTAGGTGTCAATCATTCTGCGGCAGTGAACAATCCTTTCATATTAATATTAGCACTGGTTATGCATACCAGTGTGCTGTATCTAATTAATTGTTTCAAGGTCTCGCCATGTGATTAGTTGCCGACTGCATTGTTGTTAATAGATCGCTCGTGAATATAAAAAAAATATTGAACGAAAACTGGCTTCCAGAGGTTCTTCTCTGCTTTGGGTTTCCAAATCATCTAGAATATGATTAATCTTTTAATATCATATATGTCATCTAAAGTATCTTATACTGAAGGGCAAAAGATGACAGATTTTTTTTTCATTTAAATGATTAATTTTCACCCACAATCATTAATCATAATTACAAATCATTATTTTTCATTTAGACAATTAATTAAGTAAAAATAAATTGCTTCCAAATGGTTTTTATTTAAATACTGTGTGAATTTAAAAGGAGACTCGGAATCAGATGCGTTTGCAGTTAAACTAAATTAAAGCAAGGACCATTTGCTAGGTCTTATAATTAAATATTTTACATTCTAGGTATTCTTATTAATTTGTATAACTTGTGAGGGAATAAAATGTGATTTTACTGTTGCATCTAATGAATAATAATATTTATTTATAGTAATATTACTATTTGAACACTACTAATGCTAATGCTAATAAGATGCTCATTAAATTTTGAAACATTTTATACAATTTTATTTAGTAGCTAAGTGAACATTTATGCATTTTTTGTTAAATTTATTCAATCAAAATGATTTGTTTGAATAAATCAAAGTAAATCAAATAATAATAATAAAAAAATTCTTAATTTGCCTTCACAATCATTAAACTACTGAGTAGTGTTAATATTGTGAAGAACTAGTGTCTGAAATAGGTTGGAAAAAGGCCTGTAGACCTGATCACTAGCCCCCCTCGCGGATAGCACTACTAGTAGGTAAAGTATAGCAACAGATCTGAAAAAAGTCAGAAGGGTCTAGTGAGCGAGGCGCGCCGCTTATATTAGTAAGCGCGCATAATATGAGTGTTGTCATAAAATAAACAATATATCGTACAAAAAGGACGTTGATATAGACAAACTGATTGGAAATTATTCATTGCTTGTAATGCATAGACACCATCTTATACTTAGCCAGCGATCGCGCATTATCGTTCGTTCATTGCAATTTAGTCGCTCCTGTCGAGTATACTGGACATAATTATTGGGAGACAAGCAGCGCATCTAGTACAAATTATCAACCGTTTCCATTTTTAAATCTTTTATATATTCTGTCGATATAGCAATAGCTAAGAAACCTGTTGTAATAATACAATATTCGATTATGAACATAATGCCATGTTAATTACCTACGTTCTTGATCCGTCTCTTATTGTTTATTATAATTAACATAATACAGCTTAATTGTGTATGAATTGTGTAGGTTAATATAAACAGTAGCACATTATAATATTATCAGGTGGTTCTATGAAGAAACTAGTTGCCGCCCGCGGCGTCGTCCCCGCAGTCAATGGAAAATATAAATAGTCCGGGGTATTCATAAACCTGCATCGGGTCAAAAACTAACTTTATTCAGGGGTTCAGGCGTGAAGAAGAGACGGACAAATTTATTTAACACTGTTCATTTTAGTAAGGGTTAAATTGAATTACTTAATATTAAAATATTTATTATTAAAGCGTTAATTTCAATCAGTATTTCAACGAAATATCCTGTACATGATGAATTTATATTATAATAGTGTTGAGATTACTATAAAATTACGTGTGATTAATTGCATTCACAGTGATAAAGATTTTATAGATAAATTTTATTACCAACTATAACTATATTATTATTGAAAGGCAGATACTTCTATAGCCAAGCTTTGAAACCGTTAGTAAGTGCCTTAAAAATTATATCTTTAAAGGCTTATTATAAAACTACGACACTTATTTATATAAACAGTATGCATTGGGACTTCATTCGAAAACATACCAGGAGATTATTATTAAAAATAATAATAATTAAGTAGAGAGTGACTGTCTACAGAAACGGAACTAAAGCAATAAAAAGCAGAACTCATGTATCAAACTGTTAAAAAATGCGTAGGTACGTGTTGATTGTTGGTATATAAATAAAAATTTTATTTATTTATTGTAAAAAATTATTTAATGGTCAATTAATGTCACATTTCCACCACATTAAATATGGTGTGGATGTGAGTACGTAAATATAGATAGACAGTTTTTTTTCTGCATTATACCTATTCAAAATTAACGATTAAAAAGTCTTGTTGAAAAGACATTTTCGTGTTTGAGATTAAATAATTTAAATTTAAAGAAAAATATGATATTTAATAGAAATACAATAGTAATATATCTTAAATTAAAACGTTATAATAAAACATAATTAAGATCAATTAAACTAAATTTTGCTCAATCATAACTACTTAGATAATTAGATCAATTAAACTACATTTTTTCTCAACTAGTTATATAAGGGAGTAGAAAACCGGCGTGAAATAGTAGAAAATTGTAAATAGTCTTAAAGTTCACTGCACAGTTCATTTATAATTTAAGCGACTTCATACATAATTAAATTTAGCGTACGTTTTACACAAGACGAGGCTTGCCAATAGCAGTTGTACCGCAGTGTGAACGAGCGTACATTGATACAATCTCGGTAATTAGCTGTTCGCATTCAAGTGTCATCTGTTCGAATCCGCTAGGGTTGCCAGCGCGATGGAACTTACATACAGAAATTAAATGTAATAAGCGTCGTACGAGCTACTGGTATTTTTCTTTTTATATGTGTAGTTTCGAGTCATTGGGTTTAGAATCTTATAAGATATTGAGGACATAAAAGAAATGTTATAGTATCATATAATATTTTTCGATACTTTTCCTCTAATAGGTGCAAAAATATTGTTTTAATTATTTAAATTTTAAATTTTTAGAGCTTTATTATAATATTCAGCTATTATAACAAAAGTAATTAAAAATAAGCTGTTAAATAAGTTCTTAATGATTCCCAATAAATGATTTTCGACAACCCTATAGCCTCCTGCAGTGAGTGGCTATTAATACTAATGGTATAATACGCACTTGTCGTTGTTTATGGCAATGTTGTAACTTTTATCACTAAGTTTAATTAAGTCTTTGAATGGTGAACTTTTTATTAATTGAAACTGCTCAATATTTTTTTAAATAATTATGCGAATATGAAATTAAAGCATTTAATGTTGGAAGAAACTGACATTAATGATATGATAGTGAAATATATACAAGTATACTGATATAATTCTACCTTATCTATTGCACAGATAACACACAATTAATAGTAGAAGTTAATTGAATTATAAATATTTCACATAAAATGAAAAACTTGTATGTATCAATTAAATTGATCGAAAGCTATGTATCTAAACATGCTTACACGTATAAGTGCTGCAAAGTAATTTTATCGTGCAAAAACATATACAATTTTAGCAAACATTTATTGATTCTTGAAATACAATATTGTTTGGAAGAATCGATTATTAAAAAGAATCGTTTTTATAAGTAACTTAATAATCATACAAAATTGAAACATATTTATTGAATTTTTCATAGATTTTTCCAATAATTTATTCTTATACTTTCTAAGCTATCTGGCATTCCGTTCAAGAAAAAAAAGAGATCAAAATCGGTCCAATCCTGAATTAAGATATAAGCCAGTTAAGTTTTAACGTTTCCTGCCTTGTAGATCGGAATTTTTCCGTGAATGTCACATCAAAGTCATACCGAGGGAACATCAATAGACGGTGGGTGGACAATTACAGTGTTCGGAGCCCACCTGAATGCCTACCAGTCGATAATTAATGGTTCTTGTACAAAAACAATGCGCGAACGCTTAGTGCTTAGATAGGTGAATATGGTTTTGAGTAAAACTAGGACGATTTACTATTAATATTTGGATGGATGGATGGATGGAATAGTTAATAAGGTATAAGTAAGTGTTGTAAGAATTCTTGTAGTCGTGTAAAGGCTTGAGGATAAAATAATTTAAATTTAGTTTGTAAATATAATGAATTATGTGTAATTAGTGGTGAGAGTTAAAATAATAATGAAAAGTGTGAGTGCCATAAAATGTATAATCAGTATATATCTTTATAAAATTACTTAAATAATAATTTTACTCTATATATAATAGGCTGATTTTAATGCTTTTTAATAAATTTACTAAAATCAGCCGGCGATTATGAATACATCATATAGATACAATGAAAGCCACAATTCATCGTTCTGTTAAATAACTCTCATTAAATTACTCTCATTTCATATTGGCTAGCCAATTAATTCACACAATTATTCATAGTTATATTAATTCATTTTCTAATAATGTAGGATTTAAATTAACTCTCATCAAATTTATCTTCGCCCTATCATTAAAGTTTAGGTAAGTTAAGTCCAGTGGGTAGAGACGTGTTTATATTTTAGGATTGTGTCAAAAAATATTTCCACGTTTTCACTATGTCATGGGCACAGTAGTGTAGGCTGGATCGACAGGGCATTGTCGAGAGTACGTGGGTTTGTTGTTGATTAATAGATATTGCTTATACTCGTTAATTGGCTAGTTAATTTGCATGTGAGCATTAACATACATTCACAATGTGTGTACTCAAAAGGGAAATATTTATTCACGTCATGTCAAAAGTTGTTGTCTTTTATTCATAGTCAAAAAGTATTGTTTTGAAAATATGACTTCTTAAGTATTACTATCTCATTGCGGTTAAATCTGTGTCTATAAAATATTACAACGAATACAATTTTTAGAATTACCATCAAGAAGAAACCTCATGAGTCCCCAACGTTTTAACCAAATACAATTAATAAAAAAAAAAGTTGAAAAACATTATTTCACGAATAAGGAATGCAAAGAATGTAAAGATTGAATTATTCTCAAAAAAGCTTTTAATTGTATAATCAATGAATTGAAATTTACAATATTAAATATAAAATAAATCTACTGGGACGGTGGACATAACGTATTGTCTAGTATTTTTTGCGATACTCATATATTATAATAAGATGTAGAATAAAAATACATTTTCTCGTATTTAAGGCACGTGCGCACTAGGAAAATATACTCAAGGCCCAATGAAATTTGTCATTCAAACGGTTTGCAAGCGACGCGTACGCAAGTAAAATATGCTTTGGTGACGCGCAAGGATTTTCTTCAGTGGCACACTGGGCGCATTTGTGACTTTTAATTAATATATTAATTCTATTTAAATGTGTTTAATCCTTATCATTTGCGTATTTCGTTTCGGTTTCGGTGATTGTTTTTGATTTGTGTGTTTGTAAACATTAATTTTGCTATTTTATTATTTCCTTAATGATAAACTGTTGCCTAATCAAGCCGCATACTAATTTTCAGGCTGGCACCACTAAACATAATTCAAAGGATTGTCAGATGACAAAAAAACAATTTTTTCACACTGAAAAGAAGCAGTCCATAACAAAGCAAGAGGAAACTGCAATTTGCTGCGAAACTGCGAGAGTGCACGGTGCTCTTATTTGTTTTTAATTATTCGATATTTGTTAATTTCTTTGTGACTGTACCGGAGCCCCGTGCTTGCATCATGGAATGACATTGGAAGAAAACTATTATTTTATTCTTTCTATTTTCTACGATTATATGAAGAGTTTCAATTATAGTTTAAAGTTATTCCATTTGAATATAATTATGGCAAATGTATTTTACATCTGTTTCACTGATCCATTTCCTTTACGGATAAATCAGTTATATTTCTGGGTCCCGCGAGACAAATGCTTTTTTTGTCAAATCTTTACTGAAAACGGCGGTTACCATTGCACCAAAAGGCAGTTTGTCTATCTAATTGATATTCTAGTCTATTGTAATTCAAGCTTTACAAGGAAGAGACATCGACACGTAGGTTACCGAAAATTACTGGCAGAGGCTCGCGCGTCGTGAATTTTTAGAGGGCCATGTCTTCCTCCTTCCTAGTACCGTTCAGGGCCAATCTGCACTCACGATTGAATTATAGCTTGGATATAGATAACTGTATTGCTGTTGTGTATTTTTTTATGGATTAAAATTAGTCCTAAATGATCATTTATGGACAAATAATTAAAATTTGTTTATGGAGCAGTTTGGAGTCGATGGAGTTCGTTTCGCGGGACTCCTATCAGTGTAGCGTTTAAAGAAACCTAACCAAACCAACCCCAATGTGTTTCCGATTCCAAATTCTCGGCATAACATATTTGTTCTGCGGGTATTTGTAAACTGACGACGCCGTGCCGTTTGTAAACGAAATCATATAATTTGCCTGGGACATAATATAATATATTCATAATTTACCGAAAACAGTATTATATTAGAATACATTTTAATATATTTTCTTATAATGGATTCATTTTGAAGCACATTTTAAACACGAGCACCCAAAAATATATTAAAAAATTATTCACAATTAAAACAAAATGTATTAATATATAACCCAATATAATGCTGTTTTCGGTGAATGTAATGCATAATCATAAAGTTAAGGAAAATTGACCTTACGGTAGAAGGGAACAAAGTAAAACGTGACCCTTAATTACTTAATAGCGTATTAATTACAATCGTTTATCAAAGCAAGGTGATAGTACCAGACTATTTCACGGAATGGACTAAATTAAAAACCAATTAAAATAAACTAATTGACGGTTAAGAATAGACTTATCGTTTCACTTTCGAAACTCGTTGATTAATTAATGTTCTGATTTTTCCTGCTTGAGAAATATTTATCGAGAGATTGAATGAAAAGTGAATCATAAGAGGACATGGAATTAAATATTTAATTAAACAATTTATGTTTTCATTGTAAACACAATAGGTATGCAAACTACGTGTTGTGTTTGTTCAATTGATACATAGTATAAAACAAAATTGCTTTCCGCCGTCTGTGTGTGCGCCTGTATGCTTAGATATTTAAAATTACGCAACAGATTTTGAAGGGTTTTTTTAAACAGATGGAGTGATTCAAGAGGAAGGTTTATATGTATAATTACATCCATTAAACTTCTCCGAATTCAACGCGTGTGAAGCCGCGGGAAAAGGCTTATATATAACTTTTACCTACACTACACATTGACTCCGGATGCTACGCTTAACGTTGTGGTTTAATGTAAAATTCTGTAAAAAAACTTTACTTACTGCTTTTTTGAATTCATTTATATTAAATGTCAAAATTAAGGAAGCTTTTTCTATTTATCAAATTTAAACACAGTAAGGCTCAGTTCAAAACATTTCACAATTAAACTATGAATGGGAATGACTTGTTTAAATAATTTTATGAGAGACATTAGACATGAGGTAGGTACTTTATCTGAGAAGATCTAACCTTTCCAACCGGTACCCGATAGCTGTGAGAAATTGCACATATAGGTGTGTATGGGAGTTAAGTGATATCTGACTAAATTCTTTTGAGTTCAACGATGTTAAAGCATTGGCCACGAAAATTAATTTCGCATTTATCGCTGAAATTCGCAGTTATTAACTAGCTCAAAAATGTAATAAAAATACAAAATGTAGTTATCTTTCTTTCGCGCCGCAACGGGGCGGTTTTATGTTATGATTTTACTAGTTGTGTCTTGAGATGGTTGGGAGATTAGAGAATGACAAAGTCTGCTTTTTATTGGGATTACCGTTTCATTTCCATGGGAATTTCCTTCGACTACGCAGGCGAAAATAAGTCATTCTATAATTTCCTGTAACACAGCTCCATTATGAGCTGCGAAAAATCGTGAAAAACAATTTAGAATCTTTTCGAAATAAGCTGAAATGCTATCCGAATGTTAAATTGTTATATTTGTAAAGAGACTAAAATAAAAATCTGCACTAATAATATTCTCTAATAAAATGCACTTTGTTCATAAATATAAAATTACAAAAGTGACGGTAAATACGGGCGTGTGATGTAAACATTTAATAAACAGTATGGAAATTGTATACTGAAGGTGCATTATAATAAAGGCATATTGTATATGTTACAGACGCATCAATGGAAGTCAAAGTTCATGCAGCCTTCATAGAATCCAATCAAGTGCTAATGAACCGGCGTGCAAAATAAATTATCCGAGTCTTGAATAATTCATAATGTTATTGTAATGCTTTTAAATCCAGCATATAGCATATAGCAAACAGATTAATAATTTTTATAGAGCAATTAATTATGGATTTTCTAAAAAACATAGATATCTTTGACAGCAATCAAGCTCTTAAGATATAAATTATATTTTTATTATATATACCTACAATATTTTTATAATGTAGCACACGTGGCGTTGGAAAGAAAAATAGGCAAGTGCGAGTTGGATTCGCGCATCGGGAGTTCCGTTAAAACTGTGTGGGATACAACTAAAGCTTTTCGAAAATTTTCCTTTATCTGTACTACTTATAAGACCTTACTTTCTACTAAATTTCAAGATTCTGATTTCACGGGAAGTAGGTTTGAATCCCTTGCGAGTGTCAAAAATTTGTTCAAGTATTTGCAGACCTTAGTAATTAGTCTACAATGAACACGAAATAAACTCTAAACTACAGCGAAATTTCACGATTTAATTTTTAATAGTAAGGAGAAAGAGTTAGGTTCCACCCACTTGTGATATTCTCAAGGAAACGATTGATTATCCATCTGAAATTTTAGTATAAGACTTTGGATTGTAAATGAAAAGGTGAGACAGAATCATAGATGTCTATAAACCATAGTTCTCTATTTCATAATGTGGTACACCTACAATAGTAACTTTCTGTTATAGCAAATATCGTTTAGAACCTAAAATGAAGTCATGGTTCATTGAACCGTGAAAAATATAATAAATAATTATGTACAAATTTTAATATGCATATAAAACATTTCTCATATTACAAACTTAGTCTAGTTAATGGTAAATCATACTCCATGCATTATGCCAGGCTTTGTGACAATAAATATTATTTACATCTGTTAAAATACTGTTGTTGCATCGTGGTAATTTGATATTGTATTTACGTTCGACAGACATCCATTTTGTGAGGAATATATGGGAATGTCAGTACTGAAATATCGTTTGAGGATTACATTTGCATCATGCACCTTTTAAGTTCTATCTCAGCTAATTTCGGTGTCATATATCATTGGCGTTATGGTCTGGATATTTATTACAATAGTATTACGTAATTAGTATCTACGCAATTCGTAAATAAATCGATTTTTTCATTATCTACAAAGAACTCCTTTCTTATGGAATGATAAATAAATGTTTGGGTCAGGATGATTTTTCTTCATCGTTTTTTGTGCTAAAATTGATTTTTAATACTTCTTGTATCATCGTCCTGTATCAATGTAAATGCAGATACAATAATTTCGTAAATACAAAATATGAATGCAGCAATCTCGCCAACTAATACCCAAGTTAGAAACATTACAAAAGTTCTATGGTCTAGGTCTTAGGGTCAAATCGGAACACGATATCAAACATAATAAAGTAACGGTGGATCGAATGCGGCAACTATTGTTACAAAACCATGCATGTAACCCTTCTATATAAATATCATAGGTCACTCCTGTATAGAGTCGTATAGTTATGTACTAAGTTTTAATATAGGACAATCCCAAAATTTACTAGGCTAGTCTTGATGAGAGGAACAAGATGTTATATATGATCCGTTTGTTATTTATTTCGGTAGAAGAGTTTTGAATTGTATACTTGTAAATATCAATCCTTTTTGTATTTCCGATTTTAGGTTAACTTCTAATTCGAATTCTGTATTTTGTCGCAGAAACGAATATTGATAATTTTCTGCTTCATCAGTTGCATATGTAACAACCGAATATAAATAAATGAAGAGAAATGAGATTTGTTTCGATAATCTTTATATGTATAAATGGCTTACCGGGTGCGAGTCACTTCTTTTTATTTGTTCCCCAAAAAATTTACATTTCATTATTAATAAAAGTTAAGTTACAAATATAGATGTCTATATAGACTCGGCTTCTATATACACGTTAAGGAAAACAATCTATTAATAATATTCCCAGTAAACAAATTACGTAAATGAAAAACAACAGCAGTTTCGAGGAATGAAATTTCTTTTTTCTCCAAAAATCTAAAAGGTCGCTGAGGAATCCAAATGAGGTACTTCCGGCGAATCGGGATGTAAGGTCGGTGCGACCTGTGACTCACTAGAGGTGACTGAATATGCCATTTAGATATGCCAAGACATGTTTCTTTTTGTAGTGTACAATATACCTGCAGATTATATGCTTTAATGTTATATGCTTTAAGAGGATTTTTACATTGGATAGGCAGACGTTTCACAGCAGTTCGGTGACGCTGTCTGTAGTGGTAAGTCAGGCCTAGAAGGTGTCTATTAACTCATCTCTTAAAGTTCTCTGGAAAGTATTGTGAAATGTAAGGAAACTGGCATATAAAAGCAACAACGAAGTTCAATATGATATCTGCCAACGCATTCGTCAAGTCTGGCGGATTATGGCGTATGCGATCATGGAAGCCTGTGTTCTCAGTGGAAACAAACATGGCCTAATGATCAATCAGACTCGCTCGTAGTGGTAATAAAACTATGTTTATAAGGTTTTGATTTATCAATATTTTGGAGCACATTATTTTTCGTCTTATCTTTTTTTTATTTCTAGGTTTAATTTCTAGGTTTTGTATCATCTGTCTAATACGATACAACGATGCAAGTGATTATAAAAATATATATTTAAATAAACACGAGTAAGAGTTTAACTTAGAATTTTTTGTACTAGTAAGTCGTGCGTCACGTCATTTAATTCTTCAAAAACATCTGTCTTTATCACTTTATCTAAAAGTTATGTGTTTCACGTTCTATTGATACCAGATAGTAAAATGCACCCCGCATTCTAGATTAATAAATCATTGTTCAATCATAAATGCATGAATTGGTAGTTGTTGTTTAATAAATTACTTCAAACTATTTGAAATGAGTTCGATAATTATAAAAAGTTGCAGTAATTAGTACATATGAAACGTGTAATTGAATAGAAAAGACGCGAGATAAAGCCCAGTTTTTTCTTCACTTTAGTAAACAGATAAAAATGGTGTTTATCATTTTATTTCCGTCCATAAAATAAAAGTGAAAAAAATATTATATTTCTCCTTTTTATCTTATATCAAAAATAATTATTAACCATAGAACAAATTGATATATAAATGAAACATTAAAAAATAACCATAAATTATTATGTACATAAAACCATTCGAATGACTTTCCTTTTATTTTATTGAAGTGGTTTATTAAAGAAATATTTATTAGCAGGTAGGTAAGTCGTTCGCTTGCAATCAAGGTAGGTATTGTGTTCAAGTATTTCGATAACTAAACGAGAATTTAAAGGTGAATAGTTGAGATAACGATAGATGCAAGTAGGGTTACCCTTTGGGAAAAATATCGGTCAATTTATTTGATCGTAACTTAATTATAATAAATAATAAAGCACTTATAATACATGTTATTAACGCTTTATTGGTCTTCCATAATTTAGTAAGTATAACGAAGATAGAGATAAACATTCTCAAGAATAGAGCTTTCAAAATAGTATGATCTCACTTTGCTAGTTATAATTTTATTCAATTTTTATATTAATTACATAATCTACGACCCTTTTCTATAGACCATCTACAGTGCCATTTATTTCATATATCAAAAATTCAATAGTGTGTTTCCAACAAGAGGTAACAGTACAGAGAATAATTAATTTTTTAACCATTGTAAAGTATGGGTACATTGAGATGTTTGGAATTCAATAACGGTTAGGTATACGTAGTGCAAATCCTAATATTATAAATACGAAATATGTTTGTTTTTGCGAAGCTAATTGTAAATAAGAACAAATATCAAAACCCAAACACTAATTTCTGCTTTTGCCTAAAAACATATTATAAATTCTTTTTTATAATTTAGTAGTAATACAATAATATTAAAATTATAAAATATAGCGCATGTGATTTATGTTATTCAAGTATCCTATATTCAATATAAGATACTTTCTGTTGGTATTTCGCGATTGATGTGTGAGTAACATCATATGTACACATCACCGTGTCCCCATACCATAAGAAAACCTAATCTCATATACCATAATCATAACCATAACATAATCTTTCGATTACAACAATAGAAAGGGAAGGATTTGTACCAGATAACGGTTTTTTAATACAATCAATATCTGCTCTAATAATAAGTTGGATATGGATATATGTATCGTATGATAAATGCCACAGAGACTGTTAAATTTTTTTACACACGTCTAGAATCATTAAAAATAAAGTCACAAATGCTATATTTCGCACAGATAATGTTTAGTTCTAGTAAAACGTTCGATTCGATATTTACGCTGTAACCAAAGAAATGTTCCAAATAACATGTATAAAGGTAGCCCTAGGTACTGGCGGATAGCCTTGCGGGACGAAAGCTCGTCGTAGGCTGTAAGCGGAATGTTCACGGGTTTACTTTCCACTGCAACCTTGAGCAAGATTGGCTTGGCACCGATCACCCGAAACTTGTGCAAATGCCTATTCAATGCGGTTAAGAAATTTATCATAGCATCCTAGCGCGGCAATTTAAATTTGGAATCATTTAGTTTTCGTTTGTTTTTAGAATATTTGTTTTATGCCAGTGTTAACTGTGACATTGGAAGGGATAAATTTAAATACCTGAAAGCTGTAATTTGAATGTAAAATCTTTCGATTACTTTTTATTTTTCGCTATTTCAATTTCAAATAGTTTCACACATAGATGGAATTTATGTATGAGTTTTTAATAGACTGCTCGAAGAATATCAGTTTGATCTTGGAATGATTGGGTTTTTATTCTACCTGGCAATTATTTAATTATACCTGTATTATCATTATTTGACATTTAATTCTGCTTTTGTAATTTATGACATACATTTGCATGTCAGTATTGTGGATGAACACAGTAAAATATTATAATATTTATTTTATTCACATTTTCCGTAAAATTATATTTTTAATTTCAGTAATAACAATACTTCATTCAATATAGCACAGGAGCAATGTCAATGATTATAATACGTTACATATAGAAATATTATATTCAATCTAAAGGATTCCTACAAAGTTATGAACAGAACATGTGAAGGCAATTGAAAGACATAGAGTTTTTAAAAAGCATAAAATTTTGTGCCCATAAAAACATTAATAAAGAGGTAAAATGTGCAATATAGCTCTGCAAAACTTGTCTGCAATTCTATCTTGTTCTTATGATAATGCATTCATCAGTAGATATTATCGCATCGTTATTTTTGCTGAAGTTGGCTAATATGTTAATTTTGACATTATTTCTTTTACAAAGATGCGATGAAGCCCCTAAATCATTGTAAGCAGCTTAGAAAAGTAATAAATTATTTTAATTAGCCACTATTTGAATGCATTATAATGTTGTTAATGATTGATAAACGATGTCGCTTTAGTGCATTAGAACCTCTATTCATAAAGTGTTAAATCATCAACATCTCAGCTTATTAATCATTTTTCTTCAAGGCTTATCCGCACTTAGAGGTGAGAAACAATTGATTACGTAGATTGACGCCTCCAGCGCGTGCGAAACCGAAAAAATAGAACACGCCAACCGTGAAAAAGCTTCCAACAGAGACACACATATCCACCACGTGCAAGAATAAGAGAGACGACAGATCAGCACAGAAACGAGAGAGGTGAAAACGGAAATTGTGCAAGTGCGAACAGGATGAAACATAAAGAGAAAGATAGAAGTGAGTGAAATTAGCGTGGTAACTTTCCCTGAGCTGGTTTCGATTACGTCAGATGTTACGCAAGGAGATGATTATGATTGTATGACACTAATTTGAATGACGGTTGGAAGCAATCAGTTTCTTTGAACCACGTTTCCGGTGCTGATTCGGAACCTGATGACCGATAAGGATTGGCCACGATCGATTAATTGATGATAAGCATTCAAAGGTTAGAACGAAATTAATGGTAAGTACGAGATGACTTGGCAATAGGCGAGAGGAAAGATGTCTGCATGTTCCTTACAGATTTCATACTATTTTAGATAAGTCATAATAAGGTTGGTAACGTTAAAAGGTTTTGTCAGCCAATACATATATAATATGAAAGTTGAAAGTATATTATGATAAAATGGATTGGAAAATTCAATGTCGTTGTGTCATACACACACTGTCACGGTAATGATACGGTTGTCATGATCATTTTAAATGCCTAATCGTCTTTTGATGGTCCACATTATACCGACGGTTATGCAACCACAATTACATGGCCTTTCTTTCGCCATTATTCATTGTTTTAAACTTCATATGGACATTTATTCGCGAAGATAATCTCATCATGTAATGTTGCGAAAGTGGGTCGATTCCATGAAATATGTTATCATGCTCTTGCATTCGGCTATTGAGATGGGAGATAGGCTGAAAGCGTGTAACGTTAGAGATGCACGATATGTCATAATTCGTATGGAGACTATTTTATTGGGAGTTTATAATCATTTGAAGACACATTATTATTTTAGAGATAACCTGGATAAAGATAAACACATGAAACGATTAAAGAAATAGCAGACATCTAATGTCATATAGAGATATTAAATACAGCCTAAATGGGTGTTTAATTGATAAGTAATTGACTACATGATACTCATGAATGTTCTTTTCTTAATGGATATGTACAATTGGCTTAATAGATTATGGTGGTCTTTGTTCATAAACTATTATAAGCATAACAATTTAATTCACGTAGTTCTTCATAATGAATCTCTTCTATGCATTTCTGAGTTTTTATTTTTTTAATAGGTACTTATAATATTACATTATCTGTGGTTGTACTATATCAAAAAGATCCCACTAAAGTCAATTTATAGACTGTTCACAATCTACTTTACTTATGTTCGTATTGGCGTTATTAACTCAAAATTTCACATTTACCTGAATCAGATATAAATATTGGAGAATATAAATATGGAATGAATTCATAATTACAATGAAATAATTCATAATTAATAATTTTATCAATGACCGGTACAGCATGTTATCAAATTAATAGCAAATAGGGCATTAATCTCATTCGAATCTAACTCGTACAAAGTATTTATCAAAGCACGGATTATTGTCCTAGTTCTATATGATATTTCATTTAGATATAATACATCTCTTCGCGCTCTACTGCAGAAGTACAATGCTACACTGTTACACACCCATGACCGTTTCCATGTGTGCGTTTATGAATGCAAGCATTCACTACTTTGTTTGTGTGAACTAAAAAGATAGTTGCTATGTCTTAGCTTGCTTTAGTTTTATCCTTTTCTCGACATAATATAGTAGATATATTCTACATATCAAAAAATGTTTGTTTGTTCAATATTTTCTGGACTAGTTTTAACCGATTTGTCTTTATTTAACCGGGACAAAAGAAATTACGTTATATAACCTGAATTATACAATATTATAACTATTTCAAATTACTCTCTTATTTTTCGTAGTTGCGTTATTAAAATTACATGAAAGTACTCAAATATCTTAATCTGCAAATAAATACACACACAACACATTATAAATTTAACTTATTTCGATTTGAATCCAAACATCTTGAATATTAGGTGATTGGGAAATTTATCATACTGTTACTTATTTAATAAGCTAAAAAGAAGAAAAAAGTGGGATGGAAATTTATATGGCGCTCTTGCATGAAGCTAAAAATAACCCCCCATTTAAATAATAATTAAATATACTCAATAACTAATTAACCAACAAATTTTGTACAGAAAACGAAAAACTATTTCCATATTATTTAAATACTACAAGCCCAATTTATAAACATCTTGTATTTAAACAAATATACATGAACATTTACATATTAGCATAAACGTGTGCGTGAATACAACGTGCACACGTCCGTGTGCGCGTGCGCATGTGTGCGTGCGGCAATCACAATGAAAGTACTAGTTGCAGGGATTTGGGTCACAGCACCAACTTTGATTATAAAGATTACGAGTACCGTGTGAATCATCGCACATCTTCGGTCCTAACTATTTATTACTTTGAAATATATGTTCTGTTTATCACACACTGTTGAAGTATTTAAGCGAAATTGGATAAATATTAATTCAAGGATTAGTTTTAATGGTAGTTTATGTATAGCTGTCACAACAAATGCTATTTAATTACACGAATATACGTTTTATACGAAATAAGACAGAATTGCAAAGTAATAGAAAAAAATGTATCAGATATTACAGTAAAGATTGTCCATGGGTAACTTTTTTAATTAGTGTCATTGCCCCATTATGTGATAAAAAAGCGAAACCTTGATAGTGCAAGTATAGTATTTTTTGTACATTTCGCATATTTAGCCAATCTTGTGAAGGAAAACCGTGAGGAAACCGGTATGTCCTAGAGGCTAGAAGTGAATTTAATTGCATGTCAGATCGAATGCATGGATGATGTCCTTATATGGCTTGAATTTCTCGAAGATTCCGGATGCTAGATCAACAAAAAAAAATTGATAATCGTCACATTTATTCTTTAGGTATCAGCCTTTTTGGACCAGTGTACGCACGTAAAGTGGTTTGATGCCTTCAAACTTCTACGGAATATTTCAAAGCAAAGTCTCAGAGAAGAATACTGTGGAGGATTATACTATTTAATGATAGCTTCTATAATTAAAGAAGAGTGCTTGCTAGTATTATTGGATTCTGTCATAAATAGAGTTACTTTCAAATATTAGATAGTAGGTACAAAATTATAGCTAAATACAGCTTCAGTCCTTTAGCGTCTATACAAACCATTCTATTTTTGCCCTATAAACCTACCAGAGACGTTTCAAATCTTGGCAATACACAAAACAATGCGGACACTATAATATTGGTAAACAATATCTTATGGATTAAAAACTTGAAATTGTATTCCTTGCTCTTGGTATTGAAAATACCTATACAACAGTTTTTACGTGTAAATATTTAAAGGCATAAGTGTTTATTTTATTTGTTCATACACACTAGTAGAATGTGTGAAGGCCAATAGTCATGGCCATATTGATAACATGTATCACTTATGTAATGTATCTCAGTTTGATTTCTTATTCGCTATATTAGCGTTCTGAATGATATCTATTGTTTACTTGCACTTGGTTGCTAATATTGAAGAACCTGGCTCGAAGGACCAAATGATCCGATTTGCTGAGACACATGAATATAAAGTTCTAGGAATGATTTTAGAATAAACTATTTTCACAATTGATTTGTAATAATGTTTAAATCCTGCAATTAAGATAGATATACAATTTGAAACTTCTTAGCCAAAAAGCTTGCATTCAATTGCCTTTTGAAAAATCTCAAAAAAGAGTACGTCAATTGAACCGTATAAATAAGTTGTTAGTTTGAAAGATCATTCAAAAGTGATACGTAATGTTGAAAATAGTAGGAGGCAATCTGTTAATCAGTTATAAATACCATTAATGAAAGGTAAATAGTATTTAATATTAAAAAAAAAATAGTAAGGTATAAGATTGAAATGTATTTATATACCTATACATAGACTATACCCAACTGGTTACCACATCATCACTTTCACACACAGTGAGATGATTTAGAAATGATTTTATAGTGCTCTCGTTCTACGCACCAGATAGCACTTATCGTACCAATCTGCTGTCACAACTGACATAAACAAAAGGCAATGTACATGAAACAACCAAATTGGGTCAGGCTCCCCTTTAGCGACAGTTATGGTGCAACTCAGTTTCGACACATTCTACTTTCCTTTCCACTTCATTTTCATAACTCTAGCCTTATCTTGTAAAAATAAATAGGTGTGGACTGTTTACGTAAGCTCGGGTTGTAAGATTCGTATCTTCAATTTATATAATTTAGATGTTAGGTTAGAGTAGTCAAGTTTATGGAGTCTGATAGTAATATTATTACTTGATGATCAAAGTTTAATATTAAAACGTAATAGGTAGTGTGCTGTATGATGTATATTTTTTTTCTTTTTGAGAAAATTCATTTCTAGTAATTCAATCTCATTACTAATAATTGCTGTTATATTAAAAGCACTTTTAAGGGAATTGATAAGTATGTATTTTATTTAAACTCTCTATTGTTCAATGCAAAACAGATAAAAGACACAAAACCATTATTTGTACAATACGCGGCCTTATCGCTTTGAACGCTGCTACGGTATGGCAAGGAGACGCTGGTTCGAATCTCACCTCGTGAACTTTTTTTTCTATTCTTTCAAAATTTCTCATTTATAAAGATTTTAATGCTATAAAAATTATCCTATACATATATTTAAATAACTGGAATGTCAAGTAACTAAAGAAAATAAATTATAATATAAACAATTCAACTAACAACCACAAAATTACGCGGCAGCTCATTTATTATGATTTAT
>NC_052111.1:6979986-7051172 GCF_012273895.1 Zerene cesonia | reverse complement strand
ATATGTGATCGGTTATCTTTACTATAGCTCATAATTATGAAGACAAATGCAATATGTCTTGTATATAGGGAAATGATTATAATCGATTGAGACCTGTGAATTATACCGGTTTTACATGCAGTACCTTATATGTGTTTATTGTTAATCATAAAATCATAATATGAAGAAAATGCATGTTAAGGTTAAAGTTTATTTAATGGTAAAAAAATACTGTTTTGATAGTTATATTTTTATAAATAATGTCTATAATTATAGGTATAGTTTTTAGCTCATTAGTTGTTAGGTATACACTAAAACGTTAATTAAAATTACGTTAATTAAACCAATAATTATTTTCTTGTAAAATCGTAATTTTGGTAACGTAATATTGTATGTTTATTTGTTACATTGTTATAAAAATAATGTAATGTTTAGTATAACTGATGATTTGGAAATACTGTGAGCCATTGTTTTATAAAAAATAACTAACTCGCTCATTGAGTGAGCGAGTTAGTTAGTTTTATAGTAGTTACACTTTCATTTTTATAGTTCTACTATAATATTTTCTCGATTTTTAGTTTAAATACCCTTAAGTATTTATACATATATTTCACATCGTCCACTTGAAAAACTGGAAAAATACACGAAATCCCATTGGTGAGGTTAAGTCTAACCAAGTTTGCCGAGAGCTGAGGTGTCGTTTTTGAAATAAGCGGGCTTTGATTCTGCCTCATGAACGACTAATTAAAATTCAATCTCCATTTTTTATTATATTAGGGGGCAACTGAGCTGGTGGTTCTAATAAATATACAGAAGTACGGCCGCTGCAAATGCGTTGCCCGCTTTAAAGGATTAAGGATAAGAAAAGGATTACCGATAGGAATAAGGGAAATTGGACTTGGAAGTGTTAGTAAAAGTAAACGAGACTCTAGCTTTTTCACTCGCCGAACGAAACACAGCTATTCTACATCAATCTTATGTGGATTGTGGATTGTCTACCTTCCATCGTGCGAGTTGGCCCAATTCGTGCCGAAGCGTGCTCGACTCCCACAATAAATCCACTTCGTTTTGATCGCCGTTACGACTGTTCTTAAAATGTTTTGATATTGCATGAATGCGGGCTTAAGATAGTTCAAGGCCAACACATAAAAACGAAAGCGTAGAATACTATAAAAGTATAAAGAAAGGTTGGGGTCGATACGTTGTAGTCAGGTAGCACACGTGTGCCGAGGGCTTTGCTTTGTGCAACTTTCTAAAGGGAATTCAATATGGGAAGGGAGGCTTATGTTTTTTGCGACGAATCGTGAAATATTCGCGTGTTGGAATATCAGCGATTTTATAAATGCCTATCACTTTGTTCGTCTGTTACGTTTTGATTATTTGGTTTGATGATAGACTAGACATTGGGTAAGCATAAAGGGTCCTTTTTCTACCGTTAAAATATGGAACGTGAAGTTTTTGTACCTAGACTATGGGCAAGGAAAGCACAGGTTACCTAACTGTTATGTTTTTTAAAATTAGGAGAGATGACTATTTATAAATTCTGTTGTTATTAACCGACTTCAAAAGGTGTTTTATATTTATAACTTTATACTGGTTGAAATGATTTTTATGATACTTTTGTATGAAAGTAAGTAAGATCATTATATGGTCCCATTAAAATGTGGTATACTTCTGGAAACTTGAAGGCGGTTTTCATGATGTAGTCAATATTGTTATCAATTAATCACCAATGTAAGTAATTGGAAACAACTGTGATGGAATATGGAATATTCAACTCCACATCAATTCTGAAGTTATACCCAGCAGTTTCTTTATATGTAGTGTCCTGTATTATTCGCCTGTTCAAACAAACTCGTCAGCGTTATTTATTTTATTTATTAACTTTTTATTTCTCTTAATAAAACTACAAAAAACCTTAATATAGATACATTATAAACAAATGGCGGTCCTATCGCTATATAGCGATTTCATCCAGACAACCAGACGTACGGAGAGAAATTAGATAGAGGAGAGGAGAGCTTTATATTATCAGCCTAGAATTGTATTTAAAACGTATTAAGTAAATTTATATTATTTAATTTATACACCAGAAATCATGTGGAGAAAGCGCTATAATTCAGAAGCCACCATTTTAAATGAATTGTGACCTCATAACTATAAAATGTCACTATCAAAGGATCAGTGGGATGGTTTTTTGTCCTCGCCTACCTGGGCCCATTGTGTTTGGTGAAAGTATGTGAAAGAATACTTCGATTTCACCCCCGTGAGTGTATGAGTGTACTCACTGTGAGTGAGATATCGGTGTGAGTTGGAGAATATCGGTGTGAGTTGGAGAATGGGTAAGGTTTGGTAGGTTTTGTAGGTATGATATATTCAGTTGCATGAGGCTTACAGTTATAGAGTGAGCAATGCTTAACAATTTATAATTATAAAAAGGAGAAAATTCAGAATTTTAAGTCGCTTAGTTGTGGATTTTGTGAAGAGTTATAGGTTTAGTCCCGTAGACCCGTTTCCTTTTCTTTTCCATTCCTTCTTTCAAATTAAATTTGTGTACCAACGCAGTGTGAAACAGTAACGGAAACAGGCGACCTCCACAAATTAAAACAATGGCAAATATTATAATGGAGTAATAACAAATGAATATGTAATTAATAAATTGGAAAATACTACGCATGTGATAAAAAAGTGTAATAAATTAACAAGTAAACATTAATAATAATAAATAGGTAATGAATGTACATATATGTAAGAGCAAAAGTTTATTTATTTTGAAGATTTGAAGTTATTATGTAGAATGAAAAACAATTATTGAAATATGTACTGATTTTATGAAAGAATAAGGATTATATTTTAATTTTTATAACATCTTAAAACGTTTTTGCTTCATTTCATTCTTTATGACAAATTGTGTATTAAAGAATAACTAAATAAATAAAATGCGCGCGAATAAATACCTTTCTATAGACATTAAAATTCTATCCTTCTAATATTATAAATGCGAAAGTTTGTAAGGATGTGTGTGTGTTTGTTGCTCTTTCACGCAAAAACTACTGAACCGATTGCAATGAAATTTGGTACGTAGAAAGCTGAACAACTGGAAAAACATATAAGCAACTTTTTATCCCGATAATCCTACGGGATACGGACTTACACGGGTGAAACCGCGGGGCGCAGCTAGTACATCATAAAAAAGGAAGAAGCATCATCGACAACACAGTGAGCAAACCATCCAATAGATCAGCCATTGGTTTTTATAAACACACGTCCTTCGAGCACAATAGATAAAAAAATTATAAAGAAAAATAAAATTGCAGGCATGCTTAACCTTAAGGTACGTGATCGTTGAAAAAGTCCTATAGAAATATCGTGAATTTAATTTTGAGATTATATTTGGTGCGTAAGCTATGGCTTATACAGTTTTTTCTTTAAAAACTCGTCTCGATGAAAAACTGCTATTATAATTTTTATTTATACTAATCTACGTATGGGTACTTGAATTTCTTTCAAGTGAGAAAATTGCTTTAATTTAGATTTATGTTTTTTTTTTTCAATTAACCCAAATGAAGCTGTGCCCAAAGAAGCAATCATAGTTTTAACGGCATTTACTGTCTGTACCATTCCATAGACAGACATTTATTTATAAATATTTTATTATAAATGAATGTCTGTGTGTGTGTGTCTGCGTTACCCGCTTTTAAGGTGTATGGGATAAGGAAAGGATTGATGACTGGAGAGAATATATTATATTTGTATATATTTTATTTCTTACTATATATATTTTATATTATTTTTTATGTGTTTAAATCTACGCTAAATATTTTAAACCGCTTTCTTATACTTAACAATTGCATTTATAATATTTCTATAATGATGCGTTGTAGCTATCAAATTAAATAATCTCATCAAAATGATTAATTCGATCTTTCTATGAAGAAAAATAATAATATAATCTAATGGATTAATCTGTATCCTGTAGTCTCTGTAGGTACGAACGCAGTCGGGACTTCAAAGTAGTATAAAAAATAAAACGTGAAAATACAATATAGTTATATAGACAACTAATCACTTTTCACTAAGATCATGCGAACATTTAAGAAAAAAAAAACTGTCGCTCATCAGTCATCATAGAAAGTGCTATTTCTAAATTGGCTCTTATTGCCAAGAACATAAGGGCTAATTTAATTATGTGACGTATATTCTTTCACTGGCTAATTGAAGTCATCGAATCGTACACGCGAAGTAAAATTGAAAGAAAGTTACGTTGCAGCAAAGAAAAAACGAAGAGCATTTGTTTTGTATTGCCGTCCTGCTTTGGCACACACGTGGTAGTATAATGCTTTCTCGGTCTAAAGAAAGTGTGCGTAGCTCTTACGTCACAGTAGTATATGTTTTGAGTCAGATAAAACGGTGTATTACATATTTTATATAATCTTATTACAACGTATTTACATACTTTATTGGAGAATTTCTTTTTCTGTTATCGGGGAGGAAATCTTCAAAAGATACTTTGTCTTTTGGGGGAAGAACAGAGCTTTTTACCCACTTAAACCTCGTTGGCCAATCTTAAGGCATATAGAACCCCGGGATCTCTTGTGGCACGCACTAGTATCCCCACAGCCATATGTCAAACTATGTGGCTTCTCCTCTTGGAGTATCCCTACTAAAGTTACTCGGTCTGACTGCCAATTAAACCGTTGAAACGATTTGGATAAAATTAAGCCATATGGGATAGTTTTATTCCAAAAATCACATCTATATATATAAAATTCTCGTGTCACAATGTTAGTCTCTATACTCCTCCGAAACGGCTTGACCGATTCCTCTGAAATTTGATAAGCATATTGGGTAGGTCTGAGAATCGGCTAACATCTATTTTTCATACCACTAAACGATAAGAGTAAGGCAGAACAGCGTTTGCCGGGTGCAGCTAGTACTATATAAATATAGGAACCATTATTTATTCTGAGGATTTTTATTTAATCAGGAATTACTATTGTTGAAACGACAAATAAAACAGGTACATTTTATCATTCCTTTGGAATAATATCACCAATCATTACATAAATTTTATATTTTTATATATTAATGTTCGATATTATATAAAAATAACATTGTTTCATCTTTTATTTTATCTATAATATTATTGAGAGTGAGAGTGATCAGTGACGTCAAAATGGATCGAGTTGGATGAGACAGATATATGAAGTGCACATAAAAGAAAGGGATACAAGATGATAGTGTGGGAATGCGTGCAGGTAACGAAGCAATGATACTTTCGTTTAGGATTGGACCATGGTTGTGGTTCTTAATATTAACCTAATTAAAAAATGATGGTAGTGTTTTCATACCAGACAGACAAATTTCATATCGCAATGTTATCATCACTCTCTTTGACACACTGAACATAACGTTTAAAAATGTGAAGAATGGGTTAATTTAATTAAAATTCAACATAAAGAGCGTATCTTACATTAAAATGTACAGATTTGTTTTGGTAGGTAACACTTAAACATACAAATAAAACAAGTTTTGAAGTCATTCACAGACTCACAAAACTCGAAGTCTAGTTCTTATATACATCGCGCTCTTCTATACAACACGTAACAGAATTAGAGAAAACTAAAGTTCGTATTTCTTCTACTTTCATCAGTCACTCAAAATTATAATAATTTTCAAATTTCTTTATGTGCTTTGAGGTTTAAACATTGAATTTTTCATCGTAATTTATTTTTTATGAATATCCATATGCAGGAGTAAATAAATTTTTATTCAAATAATCAACTATGTCTCCAAATCAATCGAGACCTTAAATATATTTCTCATATTAAATATCAATATATCCGGTAAACGACTGAACCATAACAATGCACCGATCCAAGTAACAGTAGCAAAAAAGGCCGAAGAAAGTAAAAGCCTGCATTCGTGGGTGTTTTTATGTAGAAAGAACCTTTTATAGTTGAACAATATATTGAACAATGGTTGCGCAACACGTGGTCGGAATGTTTGTCTACATTTTTTTATCCTACTAATATTATAAACGCGATAGTTTGTATTGATGGATGTATGAACGTATGGATGTTTGTTACTCTTTCACGCAAAAACTGTTGAACCGATTGCAATGAAATTTAGTACGTAGATAGATGGACAACTGGAATAACACATAGGCAATCTTTAAAATTCTCAAAATTTTATCCAGGGCGCAGTTAGATAAATAAGAATATTAAGCAATTGTTTATTTATTTATTTATTTATTTGTAATCCTTTATTGTACAAACTTAGAAACCACAAGAACACAGTAAACAGAAAAAAAGACATCGTTTGTACAAGAGGCGGCCTTATTGCTTAACAGCAATCTCTGCCAGGCAACCTGGTAGGAAAGGAAATGTACGAAGTTCTGGGATAGTGCAAAAGCAAAAGGAAAACAAGTAATAAGTATATAATAACAATGAAATAAAAAAATTCATAAACACATACACATATACATAAATAATAGAATAAAATAATAGTACATATACATAAAAATATACATACGGGTATAAAATATTAATTCACAAATATACATACCTACATACACATACATACACATAAAGTGAAATAATTGTTATTTATTTATCACGGCAAATTGAAGTATTATATGAAATGGCTATTTAAGCTTAAAATTTCCAGTTTTTGTGCACTTCTTTAAAACAACTATTTAATTACTCGAAGAATATTTGCCTATAATTAAACTGCTTTTACGAGTACTTTTTGCAAATATTAATTAAGAATACAATATATAATTATACAATAACGTTAATTCAATATGAATGATTAAAAGCTGTTAATTAAAATAACTACTAATGACTTACTTTAATCAGTTTAAGTCGGTAATTTTAACATAAGTATTACTAAGAAGATCGCAAAAACTCATCAAACACAATCAGCATTCTTAACTAGCTGTAACCCGCGGTGTTCCTCGCGTAGTACCCGTAAGTAAATAGACTATAGACTAATCTAGACTATCATCTCCTCTGTGCTATACTATAATCTATCTCTGTACCAAATTTCACACAAATTCGATAAGCTGTTTTCGCGTGAAAGAGTCAAAATATCCATACTTCCAAGCGTTTATAACGTTAGTAAAATATATCTTAGATTAAGGATAATGACGTTGATTATGTTTAATATGTTGTTTTGATTTTATATCTAGAGTCTAAACTATGGTCTGTGTGAAAGAATTAATGTCACAAGAATTTATGATTCTTTCCCACCCCTCCCCCTTTTTGTTACAGGTCACATTCTAGCTATCTAACACTGAAAGATTTTTTCAAATCCGACCAGCAGTTCCTGAGATTAGTGCAATCAAACAGACAAAGAAACTCTTCAGCTTTATAATATTAGTATAGAATTATTACATTGATATTTTATGTATATTTATATTATGTTTAATTTAACGCCACAAAGATTCCACTGCCCTGCTGCGCCCCGCGGTTTTACCCACGTAAGTCCGTATCCCGTAGGAATATCGGGATAAAAAGTTGTTTATATGTTATTCCAGTTATCCAGCTATCTACGTACCAAATTTCATTGCAATCGGTTGAGTAGTTTTTGCGTGAAAGAGCAACAAACAAACTCATATCCTTACAAACTTTCGCATTTATAGTATTAGCAGGATTTATGGATGAGGATCTACTATAATAGAATCTAATTAGTGCATTGAACTTGAAATAATATATTGACTTGATAATTCTAATAAGATTAACTTAATACTGGGCTATAGCGTGCTATACTGGAAAATATCTCGGAGGCTTTTTAATTTATTATTTAATTAACTTATTGTTCCTAATACTTATTAGATAGAAAATATACACTTAGATAGAAATCAAGTTGAAATAATATTTGTATATAGTATTACTATTTCTGTAATATGGGATTCAAAGTGCAGTCAAGCATTCTTAAGTGTCTTATTTCACACAATGATTAACGTGAATACCTGAAGTTAAAGCTTATAGTTAGGTTCATAGACTAGCTGAGCCCCGCGGTTTCACCCGCGTTAGTCCGTATCCCGTAGGAATATCGAGATTAAATGTTGCCTATATGTTATTCCACTTGTCCAGCTGTCTACGTACCAAATTTCATTGCAATCGGTTCAGTAGTTTTTGCGTGAAAGAGCAACAATCACACCCACCTCCTTACAAACTTTCACGTTTATAATATTACTAGCTGCGCCCCGCGGTTTCACCCGCGTAAGTCCGTATCCCGTAGGAATATCGGGATAAAGAGTTGTTTATATGTTATTCCAGTTGTCCAGCTATCTACGTACCAAATTTCATTGCAACCGGTTTAGTAGTTTTTGCGTAAAAGAGCAACAAATACACGCACTCCTTACAAACTTTCGCATTTATAATATTAGTAGCAAATAATTATGCATATCAAAGAAGTTTACTTTTATGTGTTTGTTTCAATTTGCATATGTATTAATCTAGTCTAGTCTAGCTAGTCCGTCCAGTCGTCGCCTGTGCTACATATATATACTAGACGCTCGTCCCGGATCCGCCCGGAAAATATTCCTGTATTCCAAGGGAGCATCGGGATAAAAAGTATCTTATCACCCAAGTCAGCTCATGTCTGTATACCAGATTTCATCAATGACCGATTAGTAGTTTCAGCATGATTGACGGACAAACATCCAAACAAACTTTCACATTTATAATATTTGTGTGATAGCATTCGGTGATCACGTATATATCCAATGACGGTAGCTTGAAAGTTTTTTTATCGATTCAGTTGTTCCTGATATTAGCGCGTTTAAACGAAAAAGCTAGTCATCTTAATATCTTCAGTATTTATAATATTTGTTGCTATAATTTCTTCTCCTGCCTCTATAGAATGAGATACATGCGATTAAAATTAAATTTAATTCTTTTGTATTTGTTTGTAATATTTATATTAGCCCAATAAACATATATATGAATCTATACTATTTTATATAAAACTAGCTGCACCCGGCAAACGCTGTTCTGCCTTACTCTTATCATTTAAGGGTATTAAAAATAGACGTTGGCCGATTCTCATAGATACCGGATAAGCAAAAAAAATTTCATCAAAATCGGTCAAGCCGTTTCGGAGGAGTATGGCAACGAAAACTGTGACACGAGAATTTTATATATTAGAGATAACGTTTTTTACAATAATTTAGATAATATATCAAACCTTAAATATATATGAGTATATTTAAGGCTATATACAGCGAAAGTAAACACGAAGCAAGGTCGGCGGAGTCATCTCTATGCGCTTTGGAGACAATGCATCGACCCCGCTGTCCTTTGACGTTCTGCTTGCAACATCTTAGCTATTAAAATAACACGCTTTTGAATATTGTTTTTGACGGGTTTAAAACGGTTTTCTTACGAATTTACTAGGGACTAGTTGATGTTATTTATATGAGTAAAGCGATTGATTTTTCAGTAGTCTAAATATCGTATTATGTTGTATATAAGCATTTTTAATTTAATTGATTTTTATTTTGACTTTTAGATTTACTTATGACTTTTGACAAATCCGTATAACCACAAATTTTTACATACATAATAATCTATGATAAATTCTGTATCGATACTGACAGTAATCTACATTCAAAAATATTTGACCATAAATAACTCACTTAACCTAAAACGCATTTTTTTACTTTTTTTACAAGATTTTTACAAGCCAGTATCACACTAGAACATATAAAAATAAATACATTTTTTCCACACATTTCAATAACCAACACTGACCCCATAACCTAACAAATACTATCTTTACATAGATTATCAAAGACCAATCCCGACCTTACGAAGCATATTCTGGGGATGACCTATTTAGGAACAAAGAGGGTCTGTACACACGTGCGGCGTGAGTGTGAACACTTCTAGGTCATTCGTTAATGCGTTATCTAAGACGTACTGAACCGCCCTTTGTTTGGCTTTTTTATGTCATCGTTGGTATTGGAGCTGGTGGGTCACCTTATGGTGAGCGCCACCACCATCCGTGAACTGGAGAGGCGTAAGGTCGATTGCAGACTTAACGCCCGTATAGAAGGATTGCTGCAAATTGGAAAGGGATTAAGAAAGAAAGGAATTGACAAGAGAAAATAAGGAAGGGACTGGAAGGATAATGTAAAGGATATGAGCCTCCGGCTACCCCACAGGCAAAAAATTATGTATGAATTTGGGAAGTATGGAAATTTTATGTTGTATGCTAGCTAGTTTTCTGCCGTTCTGAAAGTCAAAGATTCCCGTCCCTTACCTCATAATAAACTTCTGACACAATCTCCTACAATATTATAAACGCGAAAGTTTGCAAGCATGGATGGATGGATGGATGTATGAAAATTTGTTACGCTAAGTATGATCTCATGCAAGTCAATAAGGATAGATAATAACAAACAACATACTAAATATATCCCAGTTATAGCACAATTAATTCTAATTTGAAACATCCCACAAAATCGTACATAATTATTCTCCATAATCATTCTAACCACACAGATTATTAAAGAATCACAGATTATATATGTACTAGCCGCATGACCTAGCTCCGAAGTAAATTCAATATAGCCTATGACACTAACAGATAACGTGGCTTTCTATTCGTTAAAGACATTAACGATCAGGTTAATAGATCCAGAGATTAGCCCCTACAACGTCACAAACTAGCTAATTAACAAACTTTACCTCTTGTATGTCTTATTATTTTTATTTAATAACCATTAGCTTGAAACTAAGCTCAGACTTAAACGGTCTAACGCAAAAAATGTTACAAAGAAATTGTTTTTGTACACGTATGTTATAAAAGGAATATATGAACAATTACATTATATTTGGTGTGAAACGTCCTTCGTATGACCCATTTAATTAAGTTGGGTCTTTGCCCGCACTCGAATTGACTTTCAAATGTTCTTTTAAATTCGAGAAATATTTCTCAATTTACTTTTTATATTATAACCACCTACTATCGCCGTCCAATGTCATTCCTCTTCTTGGATCGGTTGTTTTGTTTTCTTGTTGAAAGAATAAACGATTATTTATATGCCACTATTAATATTTTAGATTCAAATGTTTGCAAGTTATTGTAGGTTATGAAAACACGTCAGTAAAGCTTATTATTAAGTGTAATTTTAATTAAAGTACTTTAATTAAAGTAGTATAGAATTATGTTTTCTGTGATTAAAGTAAGTCTGATACTAGTATTATGTTATCTGTGGTCTGTGGACTTACTCTAGGCTCCTACTTCAGCTAGGAAGATATAGCTGAATGAATCGAATCGAATAAAAATATTTGTATCATGCAGTATGACAGCAATTGAATTAGTAAATCCATGGGCGTAGTATACGCTACCGTCATATAAATCAGTTTTAATAGCGATTCCAAAAACATAAAATAAAATGGTACGTAACACAAATTAAATATAAAATCCATTCGCAAAGATCTCTCTATGATATTGCAAAATACTCCCTCCCTCTTATCCTATTATCATTTTCAAAATTTACACAAGAAACTCAACAATGTGACAAATGTTAGAAATTGTCATATGTATGTTCCTTCCATAATATCTCCAATGCGCCACACACAGTCCATAAACATACTTTCGCGTTCATCCACAACCCGTTTTAATTAGTGCCTATTTATTTTTAGTTAGCAATTACTTACCAGTTTGTAGTCAGGCAGCATCTCAAATATCATAAAACACTATTTAACCGAACCACTAATTAAATGCTATGAAAATAAATGCTTTCCTTCACATGTCTTTAAATTTTTATCGTATCCAATGCGCTCATTATGCATTACATCTAGGATAAAAATATAAGCTCTAATTAAGGCATTTTATATACTTGTTAAGCTTAATATATTGGCTCATAAATTACCCATGTTGGTTTAAAAAGGCATATTGATAGAGTAAGCCGCGTATTAACAGTTCAGTATTTTATTAACCAATTTAACTACATAAACCATCACTTGTAAATGTATTATAATTATTCAACGGGAATTTATTCTAAGAAATCTTCGGAATCGAAATCAATCAGTCTTTTAATGAAAGAATGTAATTATTTTCATATCCGTAAATTAAGATAATATTTCCTTATGTATTACTCTGGTAATGTTTATTTGTGTGATTTAGAGTTAAATTTGAAGTCGACAATTATTCTGTAAAAATATTTCCGTTTAGATTTTCTTATCTTTCTGTAAGTTCATATTCCTAAAGTTTTATATTCATACGTGCATAAAGTATAAATAAATATAAAAAAACACAAAGAAATATCTACTTTTTTCATTAAAGTCAACTGCAACATAAAGTTTTCAATATTATGTATTCGTAGAAAAGCTACTAATTACTCTCAATAAATGTAAAAAGTTGTAAAAAAAATGTTCGATGCGCGTGCGCAACGCGTCGACCCAATTCTATGTTGCTATGACGACATCAGCTGACAAATTAGGTCAAATGCTATGCCCCGACATGTGTGATCCTATTCACGTATGCTTTATGTGAGAAATTTTGTAAGTTGTCACATAAAAAAATCTATAACCATTAATTTCTGTTAATAATCAGTTTGGGTAAGAGGTTTGATAATTAATCTGTCTGTCTGTGTGTTATGTTAGTCTGTAAGTGCTAATGACTTAATGACGAAGAGTTAACAGTTTATCCAACAGGTCAACAGGACGGGTAGAAAACCCTTCATAGTTATGTAAGAAGCAATAAGTACCTACGTATATTATTTATATTATTTTTTTATGCTTACCTATTGTTATTGTTAAATTATAAAAAAATCTACTTCGATTCAATAGACTGAAAAAATATGTGTCAAGAAAAGCGGGATCTAATATTTACCCGGTTGACCGAAGAAGGGCAAATATCGTTGGTAACATTGGTATTCTTTAAACAATTCTCGTTTGTCTATGTTTAATACAGGAATCAACTTGGAACAGCTACGAAGCGCATGTCAAGATAATTCAGAATTGAATAAAATGGTTGAGAAATTGTTTTTCGCGTTTTCTATTTTTCGATCCATACTCAGTTCTCTACTTTAGCACATAATAAAGTTAGCTGTACTTATGTACAATTTATTTGCAGCCGTCGATGCTAATATCATAAATAACACAGCTGTATCGTGTGTATGTGGACGTCGATTATTTGCAGCTAATTAAAGAAAATAGAAAAATTGTACACACATTCGTTGCCTTTGCGGGAAAACTCGCCTAACGCTACAGCTGTAAGTCTAACACCAGTTAGAATTAAAAATAATCGACAGATGTGTTCAAAAGGTCAACATACATCATTTGTAATTTATTCATATGATAATAAGCACTTATAATATGATACGAGTGAGTTTTATGTTGATTGGAACATTATGTTTTAAACATATGTATTTGCGGCATTACCTTATGACATTATTTGAAAATGGATTCGGTCAATTATTCAAAATGTTGTGCTCTAAACGGTGTAGGAAAACATCGCAGGGAACTGGCATGTCCAAGAATTAAAAGTTTAACATCTGCTAACCTGCACTTGACCAGCGTGTTGGATTATGGCCTGATCCCTTATAGAAGACCTTTGTCCTAGCAGTGGGATCATGTATGGGCTGATGATGATGATGATAATTGAAAATTTTATTTCTCGGTTCATTATTGTTACAAATGAAAAATATATATTATATCTTGCACGCTGGTCTAGCTCGAACCCCGAATTATCTATTGAATTCCAAAATCTTAACCACTGAGCTACCATGGTTCGAGTATATTCAAATAACAGTTCTTGACGTATGTATGTATTCAAACATAGTACAATATAGTGTTTTATTATATAAGAATAGAGCAAAGCTATTTTACTATTATTCCTATTTCAGATCGTAACTAGTTCATCAAACACTCGTCCATTTTTTACGTTTAATATCCATATAATAATTAAACGCATGATATTAATATAAATGTTTATTAACGGTTCTGGAAGCAAGGTGACAGCGCATCTCATGGCAAACAAGTCATTATGATCCCGTGGGTACATGTGTTAATCGTTTTTATGAGTATATCCCGTGTTCATTAAATTTTTGTATTTTAAAAATATGCTGCTTGGGGAACTGTTCTTTTTATTTTGTCATTAAAAATATGCTTTTTTGCTAATGAGGTTATAACGCAAATTGATGATTTCAGTATGTATAAAATTCGGTACGGTAACACTGAGGGTTCCAAATCTTTAAGTTGATGAATTCGCTATTTTTGGTGACATTATGTGTTTTGGAAAAATATATTTTTATATTATATTGGTATGATATACCTACTTGGTATAAAGCATGTCTTATATACGAAATACCATAGATTCCAGTAAATAAATATGTTAAATCCTCTTTTTGAACATTTTCTGGAACCACTTACTAATTATACACACATTAAGAGACCTTTCTAGAAACTTTGCATTGTCGCTATATTTAATTTCTTACAAATTGACCCAGGCCTAACCCAGCTGTCAGTCTCAAAAGAAGTTTTCCTTTCCGTTTTTGCAATATTTTTATTTATGCTCCGTTTCTATTAATCATAGCCTGATGATATGACTTTCATTATAAGTACAAAACATAAAATGCCCTTTTTAAAATAAGATGTACGAGGAAATGAGTTAATGACTTAATAGGTTTTGTATTTCTTTACACATCTTTGGTTACCTGCTATCAAACTTTCACCATACTCTAGTAAATTCTAAAAAGAAATTTGACCTTTTCAAGTCTCGAGGATAATCTGAAGACATTCCTTTTCTTTGATTAAAATTCAACATTAGTTATATGAAATGTGCAAAATAAAATTAGAAAGAAACATTTTTATTACCCACCCTGAACTGCCTAACTGTATTATGTATCACTATTATCCGAACTGTCCAGCCACAACACATGAACCCTAAAAAAAGTAAACAGAAAGGTAAAATTATGAGCGGGATAGATCACTGCGCATTTTTTTCTCATGCGAATGGTAGGGTTCGTTGCACCACCAAGGCTGCATTGCTCGCACGGTCATTCCTCCCATCTTTCACTCCGGGAAAAAGCGGTACAAAGAATACAGATTCGACTAGACTTACGTGCTTGGGTTTTGCGCTGGCTGCATAATTTCTAGTGATATTTAGTGCAAGTTCTGACCAAGGAATGAATAATAAAGAATTAATGTTATGGGTCGGTTTATAGGCATAATGATCGTTATGAATTTCTGGGTTTTATTTATTTTACAAAGTTCGACGAAATGGGACATCTGCCAACCCGCTCTCGCCAGCGTGGTGGATTATGGCCCGAACACTTACAGGAGGCCTTTCTCCCAGCAATGGGAACATGATGGGCTGATGATGATGACCACCATATTGCCACAATACATTGTGTGAAATAATCATATAATAGGAGTTATTCTATATTAACATGCTCCAAAGAAATCATTACTTGTATACAATTCCAAGATTCTAAGACCACACGTACATTTCCTTGGTAATTATCAATCATTCATTATACGCACATAAAGTTTAAACCGTATCAATTTAATTTGTTATTATTACACGTAACTCCTGAGTGTTTCTGGGTTTACGCAACATTTGTGCTGCACACTTTATTTTATGAATTGCGATTATTTAGAACTTTTTCGTTTTCATTTCGCCCAAACACTCGTGTTTAAGATTATTTATATGGGGTAGAGAAGGAATACAAAAGAAAATGTTAATTTAGCCATTTATTTCCTTATTGACAAATTATTTTATAAGCGCTTTTGTCTCACTACAGGTAAATAGTAAATATATGAAAGAAGATTGCTCAGAGAACAGTCGGCAAGAATCTATTTAGCTGCTATTGTAAATTCATTTGTATTATATTGATTTTTTGCCATAAAATTTTCAGTACATTCAGTACTTTTTAAATATACAAGTCGGTTGAAAATGCACAGAAAAATTAATCATGATTCACAAAGTAATACATTGCAATTAAAGGCCTAACCGTATTATAATATACTGAAACTTTATTTCACTATAATCTAATGTTATATTCAATATAATAAATATACATAAAGCACACGCGGCAGTTTACTTATACGGCTATACCAGGTGCATACCATACTGGGCAGAACTTGGTAATAATTAGACACCCTAGCATTTATCCTGTGATCCTGGGTATACTGGGAAAGGATAATTGCATGGGCGAAGCGATTCGCGGTGATATTAGTACTATATGCATTTAATATTTTTCAATTTATCTGCAAATGTGGATAACATCACCACTGCTTAAAACGGTGAAGGAAAACATCGTGAGGAAACCGGCATGTCCAAGAATCAATAAAGTTCGATGACATGCGACATCTGCCAACCCGCACTTGGCCAGCGTGGTGGATTATGGCCTAAACCCTCATAGGAGGCCTGTGTCCCAGCAGTGGGAACATGTATATGAGCTGATGATGATGATGCATATAAATCGCTTCTATAAAAAGCTCACCGACGTCCCTGGGGGAGGGGGGGGGGGTATAACTCCTAAATACTAAAATTGGATCAAATTAGAAAGGTGTTTCCATCAAATACAAGAAGAATCACGGTAATCGATTGAAACGATTAAAAACTGTCTAACTGAGTGACATATAGACATATATAGGCTAAATTTTATTTGAAAATCTAATTTAAACGGGTGGATACATGGTACCGGAGGATATAAAATAAATTCGGAAATGCCTTGTCCTTAGTCCTTCGTAATCACACTTCACACTAATATTATAAACTAACCCTACTATTATAATCAGAATAAAAATTTTCCTATATGTTATTCCAGTTGTTCAGCTATCTATGTACCAAATTTCATTGCAATCGGTTCAGTAATTTTTGCATGAAAGAGTAACAAACACACATACATTTCCTTAAAACTTTCGCAATTATAATATTAGTAAGATGTGAAAGTGGTTTGTTTGAATTTTGTCCGTTAATCACGCAGAAACTTCTGAACTGATTTTGATGAAATTTGGTGTACAGATAAGGTATGAGCTAACTGTGGTGATAGTATACTTTTATCCACATTAAATGCTCCCTTGGGATAAAACAGGAATAGATAACCACTAAATCATTTGTAAATGTCCTAATTGCAAGCGGGCAAAGCCGCGGGCGGAAGCTAGAATTATATAAAAGTAAACCTATCTGTCTTTACTTCACGCCTAAACCGCTGAACTGATAAAATTGGGCACAGAGATAGTTTGAGACCCGAGAAAATTTATAGGATAGGTTTTATCCGGGAAATCCCACAGGAACGGTACGCAGGTTCTTTCCAGCAGAAAGTCAGTAATTAATATAGTTACGTTTATGAATTTTAAATGATAATTGTTATTACACTGCCAGTATCTCGACTTTCTTTCTGGCGCAAAATATTCTTTACTTTTCATCTTTGTATCATAAAAACAAAAAAAAAATTGGAGAAGGCTTTTACCGCGAAAAGCGGCCCTTAGTTTATTTAATTACATGCTGTACTAATAAAATAAAGAAATATTATAAAAAAGCGATTTAACAATAGATTTTGTTAATACTTACCATACTAACAACCATCATAAAATTGTAATTATATATAAGTAAGGAATAAATAGAGGCTTTATTTTTATTATAAAAATATTAAATGATTTAAGTGGGCGGAACCATAATATTATTCGATGAACATCCTGTATTATAAATGACCTTAATTTAATCTTTCCAAAACTGTCTCAATTAACATTTATATTGAGATCGATAAATGTGTCCTTATAACGGGATTATAAGAAAATATATTAAGAAATAGCAATTTATTTAAAAGATCAATTTGTAAATAAATTTAAGGCCTTGTCATCATGTTATAAAAATAATAATTATAAATGGACAAATCTAAACGTTATTCGATTTAAGCAAAATCTAAATATAATATTGTCATCGAATTAAAGATAATTTTTTATTTTCCTATTTATTTTCTTAATTAAATAAGCTATTTGATTGCAGTTGATGATGGTAAAAAGAAATGGACCAGTCCATTCCTTTATATCCTTTTTTTATTCCTTAAAAGAGGGGAAACGGATTTGCAACCCTACTTATGTAAATGGTCCCGGGAGATGGTGATCACTTACCATCAGCCGAACCACCAGCCCGCTTTTAACTAATAAAATACTTAAGAGATTTCAACAAAACCACAGCGATAGTCTTTAGTAATTGATATCCGTTCAAATATTATTTGTTTCATACACAATACCAAAAAAAAATCAAACTAATGCATCTATATAATATGAGAGAATAAAAAATAAATATAATACACACATATTATACACTAAAATATTATGATGCATTTACACATTCTTCACTTTGATTCGCCCAAAAGCCGAATCTCAAGGCGAATAGCAAGTGCACACTTCTCACAACGCGATAGTGCAAATTTACCATTAGAAAAAAAAATATCGCTTCGCTTATCACTATGTCCACAGACTATACGTCAATCGCTTACGATGACACCGGATGCTATACATCTGCAGTTCCGGTCTAGAAATATTGTAGGTATAAATGATTAGCCCACTGAGTACACCTTTGCCTATTTACAATATATTGAAACCATATGCTTGTAATTATAATAATTAACAGCGGATGATATTAATCGCTATCTTCATATATGTTTGGTTGTGTTCGGAGAGTACTATGGAGTGGAAGGATTCTAATTAAATTTTAACTTATACGCACAATGTAAATCATCATGGATCCGTTCAACCAGTAAAAAGTTATAAGATTTCACTTTATCTGTTCCTTTTTAATCATCAAATGGAACACATACCAGAATCATCGTCATCATCATCAACATCATCATCATCATTATTATCATCATAAGCCCATTCATGTTCACTCTCCTGGGAACAGGCCACCTTAGAGGGTTCAGACAAAAAATCCACCATGCTGACAAAGTGCGTCCACCATATTTGCAGATGTCGTGGAACTTTTTTGGACGTGCAGTCTCCTCATGATGTTCACCGTTAAAAGCATTTGTGATGTTATCCACAAATAAATTGAAAAATTAATTTGTTCCCTGTCTGCTCGCCTGGTCTCCAACCCCCGACCACTAGTTATATAGACCAGAGTAATACAAAATAATCATAGGGTAAATTCTAATTAACTCGCCCGTCAGTCACAAGCATGTATACTGGATTAAACTATAGAAAACATAGTCGAGCTAGGCACCTCGTAAAGAAAAAAAAACAAATGTAATTAAGAGGCATGCAGCTCAACGGATGGAGACTCCGAAAACTGCATGATATTTCTTGATCGATGTTTCGAGGGCAGGATAGCGTTTAAGTTTTTGTTTTTAATTATCTGGGTATTATTGTATTGCTGTTTACGATTGGAAGATTAGACGATTATTTTTTGCTATATGTAGTCGATCGTATTTTTCGTGATACATATACCAAGGACGATGTTGATTGCTTATCGTAGAAGTATTATGATGTAATTATGTAAGTTACAAAGAGTTTTATGGTCATTTTAAATTATAATCCTATCGGAGGATGACTAGCTTCAAACTACTTCAGTACTAGCAGAGAGGAAGAACTGTAGTAAGATTATAAATATAACAAAGTAGATTTTTATAGTGTTTTGTAGTTAATATTTTTAATTTCTGAATGAACTATAATAGTAATGAGAAATAGGTCTTAAAACCCTCGTTCGAAAAATGTAAATCTTATCGAAAAATGTATGTGGTAAAAATGATCGGAATCAGTCAGGATTGGTCAGGATGCCAAAAGTATTAAGACATGGCATACAGTTATAAATATTTTGTAGAATCAAATATCATTAACAGGATTCCAGGACAAGCGACAAATATTCTTACTAAAATTATGTGAAAGTTTGTTTGTTTGATTTTCACTCACGTCCCATCGGAGCGATTATAGAATGTGATTTTTATGTCTAGAGATAAGAGCGTAGAGAGTAAAATAGGCTACTTTTTACCGCCAAAAATAAGAATTTCCTTTGTCTAAACGCGGGAACTTACAGACGTATAGATAGTTCCATAAAACACCCCTTGATCAGTGAGAATCAAATATTGTGATGAATTGTGAATTAACCATCATAAAGCCCAGTCCAGTGCAGTCAATACACGAACCAATAAAACCAAGACCAATAAAAACAAGAACTAATTACCAATTCTGTACCTACGTTTGTTTATCACGAAGTAATAAACAGTATAGAACAGAAATAAAACAATGCGTATTAATAGCCAAGTACCGTTATTCTATACAGCCAGCATCCATAAATTGCAACTCGGATTGTCACAAGGCACAGGTGAAGGCGTTTTTTCCCACGAACACAGCCAGGTGGGGGAGGAATTTAACGATAAGATGTAGATAGCTAAAGCAATCAGCAGATGTAGTGTAAAGTTTCGTTTAATTTTCTGCGTTTTAATTTCGCTAATCGCTTTCTGTGACGTGGTTGTTGGTTTGCTGTATTTTATTTTACATTTGTAAGCAGTTATTTTTTCAAATTTATATCCAGCAAATTGCATTGGTGGTATATATAAAGAATATAAATTTTTTCTTAAAAAAATAACCCCATGAGAAATGTGCAGCACATAAGTTCATACTTAAAAAATAATTTTTATTACATAAATTCATTTCATATGTATTTCGTTCATTTACATTCATATTTAGTTTTTGAATGAACATTTCATATCATATATTCTAGCTTCTGGAACCATACTAATAGATTCAACTTTTTTATAATATGATCCATTCTTTTTGATTCCATCAAAACCGTAACCACAAATTATGAAGAAACACGCTGCATATCCAGAACTTTCCTTATATTAAGATAGTCGGTCAACAGCAGTGCGGTTCTAAATAAAATTAAATAAACTATAGCGAAACTACTACGCATAAAGCCTTAACGGTACGAGTCAAGTTTACGGCGTTTAAAACAAAACGAATATAACAATTCGAGATTCCATGCAATACAGGGTTTACATTCAATGGGTAGCATTTAAAAACAGTTAAAATTTATAAGAAATATCTTGCATTGTTGCTGTGAACCGAGAAAATCTAAAAAAAAAACATTTTTCGCCCGCGCCTTTGCCCGCGTAGTTAAATGAAAAAAAAAAAAGTTTTCCACACATTACTCCCGTTTCTGTGAAATTTAGGGGATGAAAGCTATCTCATGTCCTTTTTTGGGTCGCAAACTGTATCTGTACCTTATCTCATCAAATTGGGTTCAGAAGTATAGAAAGAATAGACAGACAGAGTTACATTCGCATTCATAATGTAAGTAGTAATTGTAGAAAATTGTAGATTTTTAAGATAACAATAGAAATAAACAATATATTCGCTATACATTCATAGCTCAAGAGAGACAACAATCGAAAGGGTCCTTATCTATGTTTGCCAAATTATAAATAGGACATACGTATTAATTTCGTCATTTTAACAACCATTTAAATATTTCATAAGAAACTGTTATATAAGGAAAATTACTTAATTACTTTTTAACGGATTTTAAACGCGATTTAAATCATATAATTTAACCCGACGTTTCAAACACAGCGAGCGTGGTCACAGAGAGACTAAGATGTTACTTGTCTCTTCCTCGAAATCTGATCCGCGCAATAACGAAAAAATCTGTAAAATTCGGTCCATTCGCGAGTGTAACTTCAACGTAAACAATCAGCCGATTAAATATATTAACACCGATTACTTAAGCAATTTATTAGGTAATTAACTGAATGCAAAAGAGTGGCAAGCTAATGGAGGGAAGTTGATAATTTCATTTAAGAGTATAATTAATCAGTGAGTACTCACGCGAGCTAATAGAAAACATACATTGTGCTTTGTATCTCGTGGTATTTACTTTATTTCCAACCGACTTCACTAGGAGGAGGTTATTCGACTGTTTTTTTTTTTATTTTTGATGCATAATAGCTTTTTACTGGGAAACTGAACCTTTATATGAAACCTTCATGTGAAAATTCTGGCAATGTTGTTGGCCCTTTTAAATTTGGTTTTGTTGTGACAATTTGTAGGTGATTTTGTTTTGTATTGATTATTATTTTAGGAGGCCCATATCCTTTTCCTTACCTTTCCCAGCCCTTTCCTTTATTCCTCTCATCAATCCTTTCCCATTCCCTTCCCAATTAAAGTCGGCAATCCATTTGTAGAGGCGAAAGGTCTTTAATTTGACCTTACGCCTCTCCAAATGTTGATGGGCGGTGGTAGCGCTTACCATCAGGCGACCCACCAGCTCCATTGCCGACTATGACATAAAAAAAAAAATATATATTATTTTACACTAGCTTTCCGCCCGCAGCTCCGCCCGTGTAATCAATGGTAAACAATAACCATGATACAGACAGACTAAGATAAAAGTGCCTGTCCTTTTGCTTGTATAAATTGAAGAGTGATCTGGTCAAAATTGGTTACTACAAAATAAAATTATACGACTAGATATTAATAAATAAACAACATTTTTGTTTATTTTTTTTAACCGGTCTATGAGCATGTCTTGTTGCTCATCTAGTATAATACGTGGAACGGCTTAACCAATTCTAATGATACTCTACGAAACTTACGATGCAGGGAAGGTTATAAATCAAAAAGAATGTTGACGTTTTGGCACATACAAAGGTTTTGAATTCACGGACAGTTATACAATATACAATAATAAGACCAAATAAATAACCGCACGAAAATATTTTCACTCAATTTATAGTCCTTTTGACGAAGCTTCTAGAAATATCTTTGCGTTTTCAAAAGATGCGAATCCCCGATAACTGCGCAAAAAATACCAGCGAAGAGTGATCACCAATTACTTTACATTCCCGGCTATTAATTTGACCAAAGCAATATAATAAAATAACGTGGGTGCACATTGTTTTTATTCATAAGATAAACAGTTTAAACGAAAGCCTCTCCCATAAAAGTGAACGTGCAAATTGATAAAAAGCAACTCGTAGTTCAAGACCAAGGTTCTCTCCCACGCCTCAGACACCTGTGTCCTGTAGCAAACTAGCCCTATATTGATACCCGCTCGACGAATGTATGTGCGACTTTTTGTTTATTTATTTATTACTAGCGGTTCGCTCCGGCTTCGAATGTGATATGTAAATATAGACTATAGCTCTCCACAATAAATGGGCTATCTAACACTGAAAGAATTTTTCAAATCGGATGAGTAGTGCCTGAGATTAGTGCGTTCAAACAAACAAACTCATCAGCTTTATAATATTAGTACAGATAAGCAATGTTTGACCCACTTTTGGGTAAAGGCTGGGTTCCCCTAGCTCACGTCTTCTTTTTGACCCACTTCAAACGGACAGTTTAAATGCAATCTTTGTATGCTTATCGAAGATCGGCGGCAATATAATATTTTCAAATCTTATCTTATTATATACCACTCTATATAAGAGCAAGTGTGTGTGTGTTTTTTTTTTTGTTTTTAAACTAGGTAAAGAGTAATAAAAAATAAAATGATGAAATTTAAGAATAAATGCACACACTTCGCTATCTCACAATGTATACAATTTTCTGGTACCTAATATATTCTGAGAAACTGGGAAACTTTTCAGTTTTGAGCTTTGACACAGCGTTTTTTATTCGTCTACATGGAAAATAAGGTATATTTTTCAATTCATGTAGAAAAGTTCGAAAACCCTTTTGGTAGTAAATTCATGTTTTATTTATATTAGTATTAAATATTATGAAGACAACTTATAGAATATGATTGCATCATTTAAAAGATTTTAACCTCCGAAATACATGATTGATTAACATTTCGAAACCTCAAATTGTCCCAATCCTAAGGTTGTATAAATGAAAATTGATATATTTAATTATTATTACCAATGATCGAGTTTTATTTGCCTTCTCAAGGGAATGGAAATGATAAATTCATTTAAAATGTAATAATACATTAAATATAAAATATTAATTTACCCATTTGATTGACTAATAGTAACCATAAATATTTTATGATATTAAGAGGAATCTATAAAATACCTTGGCATTGTAATAAATCATGTTGGACCTTCACACACTTACGTAATGTTCCAAAGAATTTGTATGATGTTTTATAAAATGCGTGTCGTAATAGCCAATCATTTAAACTATTATTAATTAAAATCAATTTATACAGTATACGAAAATATGTTTTATTTGTACGTGTAATTAATATCAATATTGTTTGCACAATTTAACGAATAATATTTACGAATTAATGTCGGAATTAGGAGATAAATAGCTTTGCCAATTAGATTAAGAGATCTGAAACGGAGTTTCTACTAATTAATTAATTAATGTCATACCTATAATTACTTATGTTCGTATCCTATATATGTAATTAAAAGGTACACCGGTACTATGAAACAAAAATGCTGATTTCAACTCCTTGAGTTAATTACGCTTAACTTTTGAGATGCATATAATTTATTAGCATGGCATTGTGCTTGCGCTTATTAACCGAGTTCGATGCCTGGATGAAGCTTAAAATTGAACGCTTGGAATGAATTAAAAATGTTTCTACTTACTAAAGACATGGGACACGACATATGACATTTTTTTGCAACCTGGGAATCCATGGATTTGAGTCGAAATTTTATGACAATTTTAATGGCAGGCTCACAAGAAACTTACCTCTTCCTACAGGACTTCCTTAGACATAAATATATAGAAAAAGGGATCTGCATTTCAAGAAATATAAGAAATACAATCATGATATAAAGATACTTACCGGAGAATAATTTTGCAATATTCGTTAAAAATACTCGTAGATTGGATCCAAACATTAATGCATGCTAGTGGAAGGGTCATACACCTAAAATGTCTCTTAGACAAAAAGTCATGCATCCAACCGGCATTCAGAACAGAACGCGCCACACAATTCGTCAATAAGCCTGTATCGAATATCTTCACCAGATACAGAATTAACTGCAATTATATGAACAGTACGAGTAAACTCGCTCGTCCAGTATAGTAACGGTACATGTTGCCATCGGAAACTGAATTAGGAAGTGGTGCAAGGGAGGGACGTTGGCGATTCTGTGTATAATAAACGTTTTTATTGATGATTTATTTTGTTTAGCGGTTACTTTGTACGCCTGATACAATAATATTACTAGCGATCCGCCCTGGCTTCACCCGTGGTACAATTTTTTCATCATAAGAAATTTTCGTGTGCCTTAATAAAAATGTAAATAAAAAATTTATCGAACCGTACTCGCTTAGCTCTTCATTTTTATTCATACATTAAGTTTTTTAGGACTATTACATATAGTATGTGTATGGACTAGATAACAAATATATCTTTTACATCATTTATAACAGAGAAATGTAAAAGCTAATAAAACACTTGTACAACGATAATATACAAAAGTAATATCAAGTCTTTCAACAGTACAACAGCATTATGATTAAAATTATAAGTAATAAATGTTGGTATTTTGGATATTACTGGCTTGGAACCATCAGGTGATTTACCAGCACCTTGATCTACTAACTACTACACTCAATAAATATTACAAGCGGCACGGCTTCGCCCGTGGTACATATATTGCCTATAGCCATCCTCAATAAATGGGCTATCTAACACAGAAAGAATTTTTCAAATCAGACCAGTAGTTTATGAGATTAGTGCGTTCAAACAAACAAACAAACAAACTCTTAAGCTTTATGATATTAGTATAGATTCATCAAAATTAATAAAAACACCTTTTTATACTACCTTTTATTACAAATTTTATAAATATAAAGCTGTCTGTGCGAATTTATTGTTTACTTATATACACAATATATTTTTTTAAACAATTATAAATAATTTATTTTTAAGCTTTCTTAAAATTCTAATCATATATCGTCCATAATTTTTAAAAACTACGTGAATTAAACGTCCGACGGTGACATATTTATATTCAAAAAATGTCGTCATTTTAATAGCAAATAGTTTCTCGATACATTTTCAATATGACTCTTGAGAAAAAACATGATTTTGTCAAGCGAATGACCATTATAGCAGCGGATGCAGGCGTTCTTAATTGGTATACTAACATTTCTTATTTTTTATTGATACTCATCTTTAATATACTCTCATATTAATACAATTAAAACGCGATGATCGATGCTGTACCGAGTACAAATATAATTTATGTGTATGCTATTTTATATATCATTTATTAAGGTTCTGTAATTCATTAATTAAGGTAAGACAACTTGGGTATGCGCTAATTGCAGCGGTTTTTTTATTTAAAATAGCTATCAATAAATTACTTTTTTCGGTGTTGTAGTGAAAATTTAATTTGAAATATTTTAAGGTTCTTTTGTGTTTGCAATGGCGAAGACTTTCTTTCATTATCAGTATATATAATGAATGGTAGAAAGTCCTCGTAATTTTTACCTGATTTTCAAAAATATACTAAGAATATTTTTTAGTGTAAATCAAACTTTATATTTTCATATTACATATTACATGTAATATGTACCACCGAAACGGTTTATATTATTCTTTATGTAAATAAAATAAAAACGGAGTACCTACAGAATTATAGAAATAGGAATCGACATTGATATCTACGAGGCGGTGATTACGATATGATGTTTCTATTTATATTTATATTTCTATTGAATATAGACTTCAAACCCGTAAAACCCCATATTTGTTACGATCTCTAAGTATAATTCCATCCTATAACTCTCTTAACACATCAACACTTAAATCATTAATTCGCAAACGTTCGATAATTTTTTAAAATGAATAAAACATAATACCTTTAAGAGGCAAATTAAGACATTATTTTAAGAAACTAGTCACTAACAATGAAACCAGTTCAGTTATTCAGTAGATATCAATCAAATCGAACTGTACTCGGACAACGAACAAAACGTTGACAGTATTAATAAATCTTAACAACGATTAGTACTTTTATAACATTTATTAAAATCTAACGACATTTGTATTATAATGTTATTATTGCAAAAACTATGACATGAGAATTAATTGAAGTGCAGCGTAGGTGAGAAATGAAAATGAAATTGATGCAATCTTTGACTTATATAGAGCCTTTTTCGTGGTTACATACGCTTATTGAATGTTGAGTCTCTACAAACAAATTACTTCTTATAGAACTCGAAATTGGAATTATTTAGCAAATCATTTTGAGTGTAAAAGTCAAGTACGCTTTGTCAAAAATTGGGCCAGCTCGCAGAGGTGAAGCAACCATACTCTCGCAGAGATCGGCGTGAAGTAGAAGCAGCCGGAGCCTTTTCCTCGATCTTCTCAGTCCTCTGCAAATGTTCACAGACGGTGGATATTGCTTACCATCAGGCGAACCACCAGATCAGTTGCCCGTCATTACGTCATAAAAAGCATCATTTTAGTGATAATAAAATAATACTATACTATCCTACAATCTGTATATTCTAAGGTTCTAAATATTAAAATATGTGTTACTAAGCGCTCGTCTCGGCTCCGCCCAGATATCAAGATTCCTGTTTTATCCTAAGAGAGCATTAAATCGGGATTTAAAGTATCCTATCGCATAAGTCAGCTCATACCCTGTCTGTATACCAAATTTCATTAGAATCCGTTCAGTAGTTTCATCGTGATTGACGGCACTTGCAGATGTGTTATTTATTTATTTAGAGATTTTTTTTTTAACATTATTGGGTGTATATTTTTTTAATTATGGTGCGGTACGTTTTAATAGAAAATAAACAATAGAAAGTTTGACACTCGCTCGCACTTCTAAAGCACTGCTATTTACTACCCACCAGCGTGATTGCCCGATCGAGTATAGCCCTTCCGGCTCCATCCATTCATGCGACAGCCAAAGACGAGGTTCGTAACCCCCGTCAAGGGGGGCCTCGAGCCTGTCGCTACCAGGGTGAACCTTCAGCTCACTCACGCGTCCGTGCTAAGGTGTAGTAGCTTTTCAGGCTAACATCAATATTCATCACAATAAAAAAACTGTTTGCTGGTAATAAACATTTACGAGCGATCTATCACATTTTTAATTATAATCAGTGGCATGTGAGCAAAAAACTCCATGAATAAACTCTACATAATTATTTCATGAGTAATTCATAAAACTTTATATGAATTTATTATAATTACAAATACATATAACCACTTAAGAAAGGACTAGAAGTTCGAGAGAACACGGTGTTTGAGCAACAATGTAAAAAGACGCAAAGGCTTGCAAGAAGTCCTGTAATTATAAGGCACCTGTGCTATTTGCAAATGAATTGAAATTAAATTTATTTACTAAACATAAACAACGCGGTCAATCAAATTAAAATGACAAATAGATCGATTATATACCTATAACCTAGTCCTATTTTTTTATTCGTTGAATAGGGAACGCTTGACCACGATCTCGCATAATGATAAGCTGAGAAGTCTAGCCTAAGATGGAACGTGCTTTCCTAGAAGTTACTCTTCTCTGGAAGACTTTCATATTGTACTCTTCGTTCAGATCAAACAATTGTTGCATTTACTGATATAAAATGAATCAACATTTCATTTTCATGTCATTGACTGTAATCGATATTTAAAAAGTGTAAACAAATAACAGCAATACAAGAAGCGACGTTATAAGCTTATCAATAACATCACCTTTTGTACGCAATTTTTATAATGAACCTCTTCCAGGAAACCTAATAGGACGGTAGTTACAAAGGCGTAAGCAATAATAAAAAGAACAAAAATGCTGTAAGAAGTTGTACACATAACAATCGTATTTATTCAAACTCACCATTAATTATAAACGTGTCACAAACATTTTTGCGGCATAATTATACAAATGAATGTCGGAGGTATAACAATGATATTGAATTCTAATAATCCTGCTCCATATAAAAACTGCAGCTTTATTTGAATTTCTCGTTTTGATTATGCGTTTTTATCTAGTTTGTCGTTTGGTATTCGTTTAATTGTAGTTATTAGAACTATATGTACATGCTTAATGACTGGTTTAAATATGTATCGATTGTTGAATGATTAATTATAATGGGTAGATAGCAAAGCTCGTTGGATAATCATGGTAGATTTAGTGAGTTTACAATTTTGTAGTTTTTGTGTTATTTGTTATGGAACGGAGTGCAAATAAGCCGATGATTCCCTTGATGGTAAGCGATCACCACCGCTCGATTTTTGTGCGGGAACATAGGGTCTCTAAAAGGTTTCTGACATAAAACAGCACCGGTGGTGGTGAAGAGGAAAGGTTGAAAGAGGTGAAAGTTTTATCGTTGGTGACGGGCATTTGGAGATAAAGTACCAAATAGATGATCAAAGGGTATTTATAATACAAATGAATTTTAATTAATTATGAATGATCATGAATGAAATTTTTATTAAAATTTGATTAGATAAGATTATTTATTTGATTAATTTTTACTCAATTTTGCTAGGAGCATTTGATACATATACAATGTATCAGTTGTTTGAAAATATTCTTAATTTATTTTCATTTTCTACGGTGCTTCATTACTAATATCTTATTGCTTTAGTAACTGCGAGTAAAAATCATTATCGCCCGAGACGCCGGAAACTGTCAGCCTTCCCAGGAGCAATCTCAAACTGTGTCCTTGTCTATGCCTTTTAGTAATCGAAGAGTATATAATTGAGATCAACCGGCATCATGTAAATGCATTTAAAATAGAGGCTAAAAGTTTTTAAAGATATATGGAGCAAAGATATACGAATATTTTGAAATCCAATTCAACATATAAGACGGTTAACTTTATTGTATTTGATAACTAACAGTTATGTAGAATTTAGAGTTGCACCTGTCCCTAGAAATGTTGTTTACTAAAACTTTGTTTATTTAGAGTATCGCATTTCTACGAACATAATAATTAATAATTTCTAAAATGTTTTAAAGAGGTTAAGTTAATTTTTAATCTATTATAAAAGGGACTTTAATCTTTAAATATCCATGACGCCACCGCCAGCTTATATAGAAACAAAGTCATAAATAAGCTAAGAGTTACACGCGCTTCGTTACTCAAAATCAAAAAAAAAACCTGCAAGAATCTATTGCAATTATCTGCATTCCATTCGTCAACCATTGCGATGTCTGCTATTAAAACATATAACACACTTCCTCAACTAATGTATCGAATTTAATTTCACATAGGAGGTCATATAGATCGTTTATCATTTACACTTACGACCAGTTTAGTGAGACCTACAGCGTTAACTTTAAATCAATCAATTATTACAGTTTTGGAACGTGAAATAGGTTTAACGTATAGTGGTTGTTAGGCTTCCTTATTTTCAGGCGATGTTAACATTTAATTAATCGTTAATTTATTCTTATTAGCGCGATAGTATCAAAGGAAGTAAGTAGAGGTTTTTATTGTTATGTAGTAATTGCTGGAAAATTTTAACGAAATTGTTATTAAGAAAAAAAGAAAAAAAGGGTGTAATATTTGAAATTTTTGTTTTCTTTTAACATTAACAAGATGTTTGATATATTATGTACATGAAGGTCACATTAAGTTCTTAAAGTTGATAATAAATTTACCATAAAATTCATTCGTAACTGGAAGCAATCACAATATTGAGGAATATAAAGATATTTTATATCATCCATTTTATAACAAACTCAAACAGGGCCTCAGTAGGCACAATTCAGATAACATATTTAATAACCTAAATTTTTATGTGGGATTCGAGCACGCTTCGGCTAGAATTGGGCCAGCTCGCACCGGGGAAGTACCACATCCCCATAGAAAACCGGCGTGAAATACTAGTTGTTGTTGTGAAATACTATGTTGTTGTGTTTCGTTCGGTAAGTGGGGGAGAAGCCCGTATCCTTTTCCTTACCCTTCCCAGTCCTTTCCTTTATTCCTCTCGTTAATCCTTTCCCAATTTAAAGTCGGCAATTCATTTGTAGAGGTGTAGGGTCTGCAATTTGACCTTATGCCTCTCCAAATGTTCATTGGCGGTGGTAGTATTTACCATCAGGCGACCCACCAGCTCCAATGCCGACTATGACAGACCTCAACAGGCCTCTACAAGTCATTCAACATAAATAAGAAGTAGATCAATTCCAATCACGTTTAATGTATTGTAGCTTAACCAATAACACCTAGATGCAATATAAAATTTAATAGTTATCCTAATCGTCAATCTGAGCGCAGATTACATGTAATACGAGTACAATTAATGTTATTACACAGCCAACCTTGAAGCTCGATTTCTATCATAGTAACTCGCAGTATTGCATTTTCTTAGATATACGTTTAGAGGCCCCATTTATTTTCACAAATCTTTATGATAAATCGAATTCGGAGAATAGATATGATATAATTGTATGTACAAATAAAAGTAGAACTAAATTAAAAATATATGCAAATATCGAAATATCATATCGTATCAAATGCATAATATGTTGAGAGATAACGAGTGGACAAGAACTATATTGGAATGGAATGAGAAATAGAGGAAGACGGTGGAAACAGTAGCTGTAGCTGGACCAGGATGGGTCAGAACAGCTTCATACCTAATGAAGGAAATGGGAATCTTTCGACTAGGCAGGCTTTTATCGAAAGGTAAACTGCCATTGGAGAATAAATGTCACCCACTCTAGAGAATATGATTTTAACAATTAACAACGTTTAACAATTTATTTAAACAATTCAAACAATTTATTTATTTTAATATAGCCTGGGTGTGTGGTTACATTACTTGGAACTCGCCTGAGAAGTTAAGAAAACCTGTAGTAGGAGAGTTCCCTCTACCTCATTTGAAAATTACATGTGCTGTTTTTTGTTTATTTCCTTCGATTAAATGATTTAAATTTATTTATATATGGGAAGAGTACATATAAAACTAAATAAATAAATAAGATAAACTAAATTAATAAATAAAAATACTAATAATAAACACAATATATATAATATTTTGATCACAATGAACAATAAGTCATATCAATATGAATATAATTAGGGCCTCTCTCAATTCGAGTACGACCCTGCAACACAAAGCAACGCTTCAATAATATGCAAATGTATGTACCTACAATGAGATTACCACGCTTCCTTACAATTGAAAGTAAAGGCGAGAAATGTCTGTTAACTAATTATGGTAGAACAATAGTCCTACTAGAATGATCGAGAGGTCTCTCGAGGATACAGATGGTTTCCCAAGAGTCTTGCTACTCGGGTTTCCTAGGATATTATATTGTAAGGAGTGACTTCATTGATGTAGTAAGTCTATAGGTATCTATTGCGTTGATGAAGCATTGTTAGTAATATTTTTGTTTATTCTATAAAATATCTCTTTGTATTTTAATCAATTTATGTAATGAAATGTTTAACTTCTTGTTTGCATTTGTTTGTTTCAGGAAAACAATCGTAACAATTGTATTATAGAAATAAGGAATTTTATGCTGCCTGTAAAACATATTAATTATTGTGATCTAAGTAGAGGCATTATGCAAAGAACAGAAATAATCAATAAATACCACTAGTGTCTGAAATAATGATAGGATGAAAATATGGTCGTTTTTTTTTTTGGAAAAGTAAATGTTGGTACATGCGGCAAATTGTATACACTATCTGTAAATAAAATACATCAATGAAATTATATCTGTTACATTGACCATCAACAAACGCAATATTTGTAAAACAATAACACAAATTAAATATCAGTAAACTAAATTTTTATATTACTCTGAGAATATAACTGAAAGGACGTTTAAGATCTAAGATATATTTATAAAAAAACTAGCTGCGCCCCGCGGTTTCAACCGCGTAAGTCCATATCCCGTAGGAATATCGGGATAAAAAGTTGCCTATATGTTATTCCAGTTGTCCAGCTATCTACGTACCAAATTTCATTGCAATCGGTTGAGTAGTTTTTGCGCGAAAGAGCAACAAAAACACACACATACTTACAAACTTTCGCATTTACAATATCAGTAGGGTAGGATAATTGATTAGTCTCACGATTTGCTGCTATATATAGCTTTTTATATACTTTTGAATATATATTTTAATTGTTCATGTGTTATTTTAGTTAACAGATAAACTATACATATTCAGAAGTTACCAAACCGGCAAAGAAATTACGATAGTTATAAAACAATAAACACTCACATACGCACAAGCAAAACGGGATTAAGGAATAAACAAAATATTTATCGCATTACGAAGTAAATATATTAAAGAAAAATTTCCGTTCATTTCTTTTATTACGTCCTAGGTGATGTTAATTATCTTGCATTTTATGATCGAAAGGTGCGATGTTATTACCGTATTTTGATATTTAAATTTCAGTATTATTTAAAAACATCTCATACATAATATTACTTATAATATACCTTTTTTAATTGCTTTTATTAGCTTCACCTGTATGTATGGGACCGACTCTTCTATACTCGATTTTGAAAAGGTAGGTTTCAAGTGTGGTCAGACTTAATTTAAACCCTGTATAGTTATCAAGGATCGGTGACAATTAAATTACTTCATGAGGGAAGCGTGTTTTTGAAGTTTTTCAAACTAAATTTATTAGATTTTTTATTATATAAGCTATCCTATTTCTAATGGTTGTCCTATTTTCCACTGATGCAGATGAAAGAGACCTAATTTAGTGCGTCAAATTTAATATGAATATAGTGGGTAAAGTAGCTGCTAGTGCCCCGGTTATCGGAACAGACAGACAAACTTCCGCATTTATAATATTAAATGCTATCATTTACATTGACCGAATCTTTGGTACATTGGTTAACGGAAGCGTAGAAAGTGTTAGTCCTGGGTGCGATTCCCGGTGGGAGCCAACCAAATGTCTTGGTCTAGCAGGACACAGAATGCTGATGCACTTATATGTCTCGGAAAAAATCGATTAGTGAAACAAATTTGCACTAAACCCCACACGGGGACATGGAAATTCACAACAAAGTACTTATGTATCGTATGCAGACATAATAGTTTTAATTTTATACAATACAATTTAGACGAATAATCTTAAAAGAAGTTATCTTGTAGTATAAAGAGTCCTTATTTTATAACATCTAGAACATATTATATTTTCAAATAAAATTTAACAAAAATCACAATTGAAGTGTAAAGTGGCCCGTGAGAATTTTATCAGTTAGTTTTGAACCGCTCAGAAGGTCAGCAGTTACATAGAACCTTGAAGTTATCACATCATTCCCCTGCGTGTATGCAGAGAAACATAAATAAGAATCAATTTACATTATTACTATGTATGCAAAGATAAATAGCTAAATAAATTAATAATTATAGTTGTATATATGTGAATATAGATTGGTTTTATTATTAAAATTACAACATTTTTTTTGCATTTAAAGATATATTTATATGAATGCTAAAATCAATTCACAGTTTTTTCGAAAAAATAATAACTATTTTTAGACGAAATCTAAAAACGCCTTCTACTTGTCAGAACTAGATCAATTTATATGGGACAACATGACAATTAAAAACAACAAGCTTTTAAAATAAAAAGAAGCATCAAAAGCGGTCCACCCAGTAAAAAGTTATTAAGTAGATAACAAGAACAAACAAAATACAATCCGACAAATTGAGTAGCTCAATTTTTGAAGTCGGTAAAAACAAAAATACCACCTAGTTGGCCTATATTTTTTTGATATGTTTAAGTATATTGCATTCTTTTTAATGCTGGCCTTATGACTGAATGCCGTGTCTATTCAGTTCTCGTTAACCAATATCTTTATTCCATACTCATCAATGATCATCATTATAAACATTCACATCCAAATTACAATCCAATGCTGCATTTCAATCACATAATTCATCACATTTCTATCAAACATAGCAATCAACATCGAATGTCAAACAGAACATAATCATTTGCATGCTACAATAAACCCCGTTGCGTCTTAATTGCTCGTGTTCAAGTCCATATATATTATAATATACAATCAAGTGAAGATCCGAGAATGTTGTTAACCTTAAATAATATAACAGCTCACACATTGTGATATGGTATGCTTATGTTATAACAAAACCTCTCCATGAACTAAATTGCAAGACCACAGCTGACCTCGACTTAATCGTCTTAACTTTGATGAATATGAAGATATTTATAAAGTTATACAAAGGATATTAGCTGGTATGATTAACATTGAACCGTGATTATCCCAAGTGTCATGGGCGGAGTTAGATTTCGTATCGATTTTAGCATTTCATGAAATTAAAACGACTGTAATATGCAATATTGCAGTCGTTTAAACAACCCTCTGGCTGTCTCTTATAAGTTCTGAACCCCTAAAATTTGATATATTATGATTTCATTTATCTGCTATACGATTATGTTAATAGTATATGAATAGACTTCTTATGGCATTTAAATTCAAGTGAATACATTTTATAATAACAATGTTTACTTAAGATTATAATCGTATCTCGTACATACGTATAAAATATGGTGACACCAAAAGTTTTGTTATTACAAGTACTCTGCATCTATACTGCGGTAAAACTTAGAGTCAAGTTGCATACAGTCTGAAAAGATGTTTGATTGATTGATAGATAACGTATTTGATAAGAGAATTCAATAAAAATGTTTTACCGAAAGCCATTTGTCTGCTATGTAATTAGTTTAATAATATTTTACATGTATTGTCTCACGTAGATGAATATGTTAACCTAAAACCCCTTCATTCAAGAACTGTACGAATGAAGGAAACCCGATCACGATAGTCTTACTTATGCACAACGGTATAAGAAACATTTTCGATTGTACAAATTTAGCCTCACTTTCAGTCAATGAAACGTCGTCAATTATCAAACAACACCACCCGCGAGTGATCACATAATTATGAATTAGCGTGGGTGTAAAGGCAATAAAGAGGCATTTACCAGCGAAGCCCGCGGCTCGCCCCGAAGCTTGGCCTTATCAATGCGTAATGATTCGTAAACGACTATATGCTTTATTATTTATGTGGGCCAATGTTTGTTAGCCTCGTATAATAACATTATATCGCTCTTTGTTATATTTGTTTGTAAAAATGTATAGTTAACTTTTACCAATTTAATTTGATTTTTTTTCCTACAACACCATATCTCCATTATAAATCAATGAAATATTCTATTATAAATTAGTGTCGTTGTAAACTGTAAAAAGTCGTATCTCCTATCACTTTAAATACTAAAGAGACAAAATTCCAACAAAGCTTTTAAAATCTACCATAAGTTACAAAATAAGACATAATTTTTTATTAAACAACGTACCCAGTACAGTCATACCCACATTAAATATCTTTAAACGCACCGCACTTTTTAATGGCAACACATTTTCGTGTGTAAATAGTCACGACGCTAAGATTTAGATACACTTTGACAGCGATGAGGTCAAACACTCAATTACCATTATCCTTACAATCTTATTCTCAAACAGGTGTGTAATTAGCGTATGCAGAATGTTTTGTTAATGCGGATTGATAATTTAAACTGTCGACTCCTCACGATCTTGCAATGAATAAATTAATTTTACCGGCTCCAACGCTGTCGCTGTCCTTGCTTTGTTGATGTGCCTGTGCTCATCGGGATTTCATTCTAAACATATATTATAATCTATACCAATATCATAAAGCTAAAGAGTTTGTTTGTTTGAACGCACTAATCTCAGGAACTGCTGGTCCTGATTTGAAAAATTATTTCAGTAGATAGCCCAGTTATTGAGGAAGGCTAAAAGCTATATATGTAGCACGGGCTAAGCAAGAACGGACCGCTGGTAATAGAAATATACGTATTTAGTGCAGTTATCTTTCCATAGAAGTGTATCTTGTGTGAATGTCATTAAAACGGTTTTTGTGTTTCTAAAGTATCCAGTATTTCAAATTCGATAATAATTATAAATATTAGTATAATATAGTTATTGTTAATACATTTCTATAATCTAGATATAATAATTACTTATCTGCTGTAGCTTGTACTGAGAAAATTAACTATAATTCAATTTGGTATTCATTCTCAAATTATTAAAGCAACATAAATTGCCTTTTGACATTTAAATATTCACAATTATAAATCCTTATGCCGATAAAAAAAAAACACATCGAACATGCCAAAAAACATTCAAACTATGCACACAACAAACAAACAGGGCTTTCACACAGTGAATTTCTACGAAAAGTAAATTAATTAGGCATCTAACATCGGAAGTCAAAAAGAGGAGCTCGCGTTAGCGGATCATAAGATCACTATCTATATAAAATTATGGCGTCTAAAAGCTATAAGTCGAATATAATACGAATCTGGAATGCATTACCTAAGGTTCCGATTCTAAGAAACATACACAAAAAGTTAGGTAAATTCACCGGACGAGTCGGTTTTTTCCTCGCTAAGAGCCGTGCATCAAACCGAAGGTCGACTACTAGAGCCGTAACAAAGAAGGCTTGTCTGCCGAATCCTCGCTGTTTTTTTGTAATGACATACGTGTTACTATTGGGTACATAAAGTCATGCTAAGGTTACCGCGTGTTTGATTAAGATAATTTCTTATTTCGTTGAGGCAAATCTAAAGTAGCAAGGTCTTTCCCACACTATTTTTTGTATCCAATGTACCTACTCGTATTTATTATAAATTGCCGGTGCAATTTTATTTTTAATGATGTACGACGATTTATGTGTGTAACATTAATAATACACAAAATATTTACAATCGTATAGAATAAGGGCATGAAGCATATTAATTTGGTTTGTATGAAATAGTTAATTGAGGGTTATTAAAAGGAGACACAAAAATGATAATTAAATATTGACCTTACGTAGAATCAAACTATTCCCCTAAATCGTCCTTTAATTTTTTGCGACTCTTAAAGTTCCTCACGTATAAATAATTTGAATGCTATCTAACTAGAAATTAAACCTATTGCCCTTAAAAACCATTGCGCATTACGCTACATTAATAATATATTAACAACATTACACTAATAACACCTTATTTATTAGCACATATTTTTATGTAGGACACATTGTATCCATTCATCCAGCAATAATATAATATAGGAAATAAAAACAGTGTTTTGCGAAAATTTTTATGTTAATTCCGTTTACGTTTTCTATTTAATCCATCCATCCGTGTAAATCCTATTGAATAGATGGGTTTTCATAGTGTGTGTATCAGTATCATCATCATCAGCCCACATATGTTCTCACTGCTAGGACACGGGCCTCCTATGAGGGTTCAGTCCATAATCCACCCTAATTGTATGTTTATTTGTATACTCAATTTAAAAAAAAATGAAATTAAAGTATATAAAATATACGTAATATACGTATATACTTAAAACATAAATACGGCTTTTAAGCCAAGTCAGAAAGTCGTGAGAAAGACAGCACATTATATTGCCACAACACACCGCTAAATATTATTGTGAGGTCATCATAAAACAGATTACATCTAAGATTCATATTTCAATGGCAACTTGCAAGAGCATGAAATAACTGCTCGGTAATAAAAAGTTACTATTTAAGTCGAATTCATATTCTTTAAGAAATGCCATATTGACCTAAAATGGAATATGTATTTATTACAAAATTAACTTTGACAATATGACAATATTCATACATACATATATTTTTAAAATTTGCAATTTAGTTTATATAGACAGTTTGTCTTACATATTTTTAAGTTTACAACATATAAAGCCGATGTTTCCCTAGCTAGATTGCAGGGTAATCTGTATTTAGGAGAAACAACTTGCTTAGGTTTTTGTCGGACATCATAACCGACGACGGTTGACATAACCCACCCTCTTTCCTCGGAGGCCGTGTGTGTATATGCAAGTTTTCCCCACATGAAAAAAAAATAGGTACAATAGATATTTTATGTAGATATAGTATGTCAGAATACCTTTTTATCCAAACATTTTTATGTAGTTACAGTTTTAACAAGGAACGAAAAGGGAAGTCGCCAGTCTGTTTCTCGACTCTCATTGTCAATTCTCTCCTCATGCAAATACTTGTGGGCAGTGGTGACCATTTACCATCAGCTGAAATGCGAACAAAACAAGACGTTACTAGGTACTTCTTGTAATATATACATCCCTTCTAATATTATATATGTGAAGGCTTAAGAAATAAACCAATTTGTATGAAACTTAGTACAGAGATAACCTGAGATCTGAAGGAAGATGGTAGGTTTTATCCCCGAAAACCCAGAACTGCCTATTTTTTCATTTGATTAGGCGGGCGCAGCCGCGGGCGGAGAGCTAGTTATACATAAAATTAATCACGTTTGAATAGCTGTCACTACAATATACATACAGTTGACAAAACATTATAGAATTAATGGTTAGAGGAAAAGGAGTCGACACAGTGCTTTACTATAACCGGATTTAGTGTTGACAGACAGACATACCGACTGATATTATCTGAGCGGATATTTGAGCTATTATATAGAGCAATATGTTAATGTCAATCATATTTATTCACAATAAATACGAAATTGTAGGCCATTCAAATGTATTATAATATGAAATTTATGTTTTTGTAAATGAAATTTATTTCAGCCATCTGTGCTGAAACTCAATAAAAACATATAAATTAAAAGGAACGAATTTTGTTGAGCTTTGTATTAAAATGAAATTATTTTTAAGATATTTTATCTCGTGACAAATGCACATAGCAAATTATCTAAAGGTTCTTACACAATATATATGGGCTTAAATATAAAGAAATGACTATCGCCTACGACAGTTTAATAAATAAATTATTAGATGTTGTTATAATTATTAATACTTACAAACAAAGATTGGTAAGACTATTTTTCACTTAGACAATGTCAAAAATAGCAAATTAAATATCATAACACATAAAAACATTATTAAAGATTCTCAGGATGTTTTATAAGAGAATGTAATATTAAATGTTCGGTGGTTAGCCTTGCGCGGTATAAAAACTAAATCAGGAAATAAGTACATATTAAGTAGCTACTTCATTTCATTGTTCGAAGTTATTTTTGGTATGTGCTTAATGAGGAAATCTAATTCCTCGCATAATTTTATTTGCAACATTTTAACCCGTCTTTATGTTGTATAATAAATTTGCTGTATGTTTTTTTATTTTTTTAAATATACTTATTCTATGTAAGAAGAAATTGTTATGTAACATTAGTAATTAAGCACGCGGTTCGTTAATTTATCAAATTAAAATTTTTTCAAATAAAACTTTTAGTTTTCACAAATCTTTTCATTAATTCAATCGTTCTTGCATATTATTATATTTTATAATTAGCAAGTTAACGATATATTCATTTTGATATTTAAGATATAACAATATAATTAATTCACCTCAGATGTATAAAATATTTCTACTGGTCTTAAGTAAAACGAAAAATTAAAATTCCCTTCAAAAAAAAGATTATTTTCGGAACTTGTACATAACATTTCTAATGTTTCATTCACAACTTTCAATTATATTCTAAAATTTATACAAGTAACGACATCTGCATTTGATTTGGTAACATTAGTTGTGTGTAATTTATTAAGTTATTTCTCCACTTAAAAGAGAGATGGCGCTACACTCAATAACTTTAGCGCCATCTGTCATACTTTTTTAAAATTAACATAAAACTACAATCATACTTATTTAATTTTTAGTTTTATAGCATTGAAATGCTTTATAAATGAGAAATTTTTACGGTTGAACGGTTAGGCAAGATACGCAGGTTCGAATCCTGCCTCGTGATCAAATTTTTTCTATTCTTTAAAAATTTCTACAATCATACTGTTTAAACACGATATTCAAACAGGCTGTAGATGGCGGAATTAACAAAACTATTTTTATATATGTTCACAGTATCTTTATTCACATTAAACTTCAATCAAATTCTAAATAAAAATATCTAAGAATCATATTGTGAAGAATTTAGTAATAATTAACTATTTTAAATTCTCATCATTTATTGAATAGCGTCAATGAAACCGCTAGTATATTTTGATTATATAATACTAATAGGCAAATAGTCATTATTTTTTATTAAAAAGGATATCTGCCGATAAAATAAAATTCAACATAATACACAATATAACGGAAAAGAAAAAGCGTTTGATATAAAAAACACAATTTATCAGTCAACAATTAGAACTCATTTTTTTAGCAATATTTTTAAACGTTACATCAACTTTACTTTAACGATCAAATTCGTCTTTGTAGAAGGATACAATATCATGTCACAGATGCTTCTACAGTTTGAACTGTTACTTGAATCGTTTTAATTCGTTTTTTCCTACCAATAAGAATAGCTATCTACTGAGTACCTACTTACCTACTACCCATTTACTTAATCTTTGTAAGATATTACCTGAGTCTCAATAGATACTGGCGTCTAGCCAAGCCCACCGCAGGCTATGTCTAACTGCTAAGGGTCTTAGTGTATGGCTTTAGCAGCTTAGGATTCCTAGTTTATATTTATCACCCAAATTCTTAGGTGCACTGACATCTTATAGGTTCTGGTAATGCAGTAGTTGTCTATAAATACGATAAGCTTTAAAAGGTCTCTAAAATGTCAATAATCTGTGATTATTTTTGCCCATTTCTTATACTGTTATGAATTTAACGAAACATGATCCAGTACACTTCTTTGTGGAGAAATGCGGCTGGTGGTACTTGGAAATTAGGGACCTATTTGAAAAAAATAATCGCTGTCGCGCTCGCACTCGATTAAAACCCTATGTAAGATTCTCATTTATTTCCTCCTCCACTGATTAACCAATTGAAAAGTTATTCTATGAACTGAATAAAAATATTATATCAATATAATATAATTTTTAGGGCTCAGTTATAACTGTGGCCTCATGATTTTTTTTATTTCGTAAATAGCTTTCGAATTTTCCCACATTTGTTGGGAGAATCTTTAGAGGCTTTCGATTTTACCATTTTTTGGGACAACAAGGGAAAAATAGGGGCATAAAAGAACTTAAGCCAGAATCTATAAGATTACGGCTATTTTGTAATTTTTTAAGCCCATTCAGACAATATGTAATCGTTTTGTGACTATATGTGTTTTGTGATATTATGATACCGGAGTTTATAATATCTATACGTTCTCGATATTATAGATTGAGAAGCCCTTCACCTGTCCGCTTTTCAAGCGTTCATACGAACTTGGTATAATATGAAGTAGGTTATAGGTAATCTAATCAACGTAGTTTCTTATAAAGTTGTACATGTGTACTTTGCAATGTATCTTAGAAGCAATTCAATGAACAAAGCGAATACAGAATTACCCTTGTCTACATTACCTATAAAGGAATATTAAGTAGTTTAACCGCCGTGATAAACTTGAAGCCTTTGAAATTTCCCAGCACAAAGAAAACTTATTACATTTACTTTATGAAAATTGCGATGAGCAATATTCAACCACTCACCGTGGAGCGGTTATTTCGACGACGATATTGTTATTAGAAGTAGTTTTAATAAAAGAGAAATAGAATGTAAACCGCAGTAGAACTCTGTTGTTTTTATCTGTTTTGCTGAAGATATTTATTCTACATTTATTATTGTGTCTTTTTTTTAACGAGGACGAAATCTTCAAAATATACTCTAGCTTTGGGGGAAAAATGTAGAGCATGTGGGATTTCTACCTACTAAAACATCCTCGGCGGCCAAACTCAAAGCATAGTAGCAAGGATCCTGGATCTCCTATGGAACGCACCAGGATCTTATTCTTGAGTCTATGAAATTTTTCGTACGTTATAGGTTTTTTTTTAATCATGCTGTAATAATGGATCATTAGGTACACTTTCCCATTCATTTCGGGACTACATGGTATCATTTAGCAGGAGTCCAGCTCTTTGCAGCTCATCTTTCTTTCTCTTCAGCTTTACTAAAACAGTCCACCAGCAAGGTCTTCCAAAATGGTAGAACTTTACACGGTGCATTCATGTTGAATCCATCGCTTTAAAACTCGCCCCTGCCCAAAATGTATGTACAAATTTAATATTAATATATACAGGCTTTAGATTCATGCGGTTTGTGTAATACACGACCAGCGACCGCGTGATTTATGACGAAAAATTAAATCTATTCAAATTTCAAAGTCATGTAGCACCTTTCCACGACAGCCCACAACCGCAACGCTTTTAACGCGCGGTTGCCGAAAATTGCGAAAACAATTCAATTTTCGCTACGTGTAAACTTTAAAAGCATCTACCGCAAGCATATATTTCTACATCTTCCAATATGAACCTTATCGCATTCGAATAAGTACTACAGCTTTCAAGACGTGTTACTTTATTTTCTATCGAAAAATTCAAATAGCGCTGTAGGTGACGGGCCTTTGATCTCGTGATTTTCTTTATTTTTTCTAATGTTTTGGAGATTAGGTGAATGAAAGGGGCCCTTGTAAATACCATCACTTTAATAATGTTTGATGTTCACTAAACGGTTTTTTGACTCTCCTGTTTATTTTCTGTTATGGGCTTCCGTGAATATGTAATCAAGAAGTATGTCCAATAAATATTTTAAAATAATGTAGTACTATGATGGATGTAGAAATATCCTTAACTAGCGTTCCGCCCCGGGTTCGCCCGTGGTAAATATATAGCATATATAGCAATATATCAGCTATCTAACACTGAAATAATTTTTCAAATCAGACCAGCAGCTCCTGAGATTAGCGCGTTCAAACAAACAAACAAACAAACTCTTCAGCTTTGTAAAATGAGTATATATAATTAGGTTTTATTATTTTTAACCTTTCAACGTAAGTTTTATCCTCCATTTTGGTTATGCTTAAAACCGGTGATATATCGCCTACTAGGCGAGATATCAAATATACTTCTAATTTCAAATAAATATAAATTTCAACGTTATTAATATTCTTTATTCAATTATTAATAATCGAAACATTATAAATAATTGAATAAAAACACAGTTGCAACATTTTACCACACAGAACTCAGAGATATTAAACTTAGAGTAAGCGCATACAAAAATTTACATATAAAAACTTACATATAACATAGATGGCGTCTACTAGACGTAGACAACATTCTAATTCTTTAAACTTTCAATGTACCTACGATCTAAGTCAGACAGATCATAAACAATCATTTTTAATTGCTCCGTATGCAATTCCATGTTGATACGCAGTTTACATATTTCGTTACCCGCTTCATTAGCGAATACTTGTCGCATATCACACCACTCAACTATTTCCTATCTATTGGTACAAACAATGCGAAGCAAATTATATTTAACACCTATAAGCTCTAATAACCACCATACCTTATCTCTTATTAATAACCATTTGAATTTCGACCTTGAGCCAAAGTATTAAAATCGATGTTTCAATGTCACAGCTCTGAGATACGTCGTTCGGTTATCTATGGACGCACTTTTAACCCTTTCGTCTGAAGTGCGGCAATTAAAAACGCAACACGGCAACATCGCTTTGATCTTGTTCAACAAGTGTACTTACAAGCTACGCTTCCAGATTACACCTGAGCAAAAAATTTGCTATGCTAATTTGATTCTTATGCAAATTATATTGAGGCTATGTTCATGTGATGTAAAGATGCAATTTCTGATAACGTAAATTATACTAAATGCACATTATCATAAAGGAATAACTTCAAAAAACAAATACACACATCTTAGATCCAGTTCGAAGGACCAACAAATGAAGCATAGGTCTAATTTTCATTAACATGCAATCAGTACTGACACACAAAAATCTATATTATCGAAACATAACTCTGTTAATATAAGTCATTAGCATACGAAGACACCTTGCATTGGGCATTAACTATTAATCGTGGTTTGATTGATTCACGCCGGCCACGCGAACGTGGTAATTATGTTCTGGCTAGAGTAATTAAGCTTGTGTTTATGAATTCTGTATTTTGTATGGACAGTATTTGTTAGATTAGCCATTATGGTATGGCATTCAAATATTGAAGAAGGGGATCGTACTACTAGGTAGGTATGTAGATGTTGTCTTGCAGGCAACTTTTTTATTTATGTGAAATACTCTTAAAGAAAAAAAAATCCTGGTTGAATAATGTAAAATATTTATTGTATTGCAATTACAGATCGTTATATTTTGGCGTTTGTATCGAAAATGTTAAGGTAAATTTAATAATTAAGTAATAAAAGGAAAAGAGACATTTTTAAAAATAAAGGAGCTTGTCAATGACAGTTTAACTGGAAACATAAATTTACAAAATTACTGATACAAAAATTTGGACATTGCTGTTGCATATTTCGTGGATGAGGTAGATGACGTTGAATATGATAAAATTATTAAAGAAAATTTACATTCAAACAATTACAAACTGTTCCTTTAGTCGCAGTAAATATCTACATGTAAAATACGAGTATAGACCATAGGGATGCCTCATAGAGGATGTAATAAAGTACTATACGCTACTTTTTCAAACGAATGGCCCGGAATTACAAAAGAGGAACTAATGTTCTGCTAACCATCAATGGGATGGAATTTATCGTCCACGAGCCCCTCTTTACGAAGAAAATATTGGTCTTACGAAGTACCCAGACGTGGTTGTGGATGCCGTCTTTTGTGCAAACTTACGGGATACGTCCAAGATGTGATAAAAATATGGAGAAATATATTATGTGGTTAGGGTTTAAGTTCTACAATTGCTTGAAGATTAATAATATAAGAAAAATTTGTGTTAAATAAAGATGAAATAATCAATAAAAAACTGTGTAATAAGCGTATTTTATATCCGTTGGAAGTTCAAAGGTGAAATGAAGAATTATTATGTAGGTATGTGTATTTTTATGTGTACTTAATCGGAAGGTCTTGTTACTAGTGGAATAGTGAGCCGATAAATATATCAATGCATTGAACATGAAATTGGAAAATGCCTTTAACATTTTTAAATGAATTTAAAGTTTTATTAAATTGCCTTACACCGTTTGTAATACAATAGAAAAATAAACTGCTATTCGAAAACGCTCTACGCTTTTTCTTGTGCCACAATATAAAAGTTTGTACAGTATTGTAAGCGGGAGTTTTTTCAAAGTATCTAAACACGGTGACGCTGGTAAAAAAAACAAGTCATTCCCATTGTAAATTGGCGTGTTGTTGGCGAAGTCGCGGGTTTTCTTGTCACGGTTACTTAATGGATGACAAATTCTGTTTGCTCATGACGGTATCTAGAAAATCTTTTTGGATTTTTCAAAACTTTCAGTTACTCAATTTCTTCGAGCTTTTAGTGAAGTTTCAATTTTAGCGTCTCTTTGTTATGCTATATAGCTTCAGTCTCCCCGTGACCACGCTCGCTGTAAAGTGTTCGAAACGTCGGGGGAATTATATTATTATAATGAATAAATCGCGTTTAAAATCCGTTACAAAGTTTTTAATTTCTAAATGTATAATACTCGCGTAAAATCAAACACAAGAAAATACTATGCTATATAGCTTTTAATTGAATCTATTCCTTAATGGACCTAACAGTACATGCAAAATGAAATTGACTTAAACAAATAAAACTATGAATGATTGTATTGGCAATTGTATATTGGTCAACTAACACTAATACTAACGAATGATAATTCTGAAAGAAATGATCAGACGTCGAATATTCTAGAATTAAAGCTGCATTCGTAAATTTTTACCTCCACTTCAGACATATCAATACCCAACTCATCCAACTTTATGAAGAAGTACGAAAATGTTTGCATGCCAAAATCCGAAGCACGCAATTAGCACCCGGAGCTCAATTATCAAAACGTGATTCCGCACTTCCCATTGGCTGATACAAATAGGCTGGCTATCCACACTATTCTGAATATCATCTCTTCGATGATCCCTTGTTGATTGTGTCCAAATAATTGGATTCCTCACATGCCGGCGCAGCGTGCAACGCACAGCTAATAACAATTTTTGCCATCACGAAACCGACCTTGTTCCGTATGAATAAAGACCACAAATCCAGAAACGAATATGCCGGATTAATCGGAATCGAGTTATGCGTAATCACATCACTGTGATATGAAGTTTTCCGCGTTTTATTTCATAAGTACATTCCCAATTGTATTAATTTTCGAAAGCAATTTTCTCTGGTGGTCCCGTTTTTGTTTGCGGTTTAAATTGTATAATGGAATTTGGTAGGGCTATCGGAATATTTATGTTTTTTAGATGTATTGTAAATATATATACATACAATGAATTGCATTGCTTTAAAACACCTCTTTGCAAGACTAACAATTACGAGGCTCTTAAAATATTTTAACGTCAGTATAAAAACTACTGTTCCTTCGTAATTAACGCATTATTTGATCGCATATATCTATCTATAATCATTATCAGTACAATCCCGTTATTTCAGTCAACATACTTTAAAGTAAGAGTAAAACAGGTTACACAAACGTAGTGCTATTTGATGTACCAACTAAACCCATAAAAGTCGACGACATACTTAAACTTGCATTTAACGAAAGCAGTGGCATTCATGCTAATATACACCTTAAAGTTTAACAGACAAGGCGTAAATTATCGTGCGGTTGTGATGTTAGTGTGTGCTGTAGTAAGGACATGTTCTACGCAAACAGATTTCCCGAAAAACTCGGTAACGTGGTATATACCGGAGCGAATGGAGGAACGATGTTTCGCGTAAACTTATTACGCTGGATACAATTTCAGTGACGCAACTGTATTTGAAACTCGTTAAATGTAATGTTCTGATGTAGGGTTAATTTTTCTTTGTCTGACATGTTATCAGGGAATAGGCTGTTTTTGTGTTGGTAACCCTGTACTTTGTAGGAAATAATTTTCGAATTATAAATGAAGAGTCCTGCGAAAACGCTTATAAAGTAACAATTGCTCTTATAGACCAAAAGTGTATAAAAAATATTGTTATGACACAAACTTTGGCTTGGAAAAGGTGGCTAAGGGTAAATTCGAAAACTTTCTATGTTTCCGTTTTTAACCAAATAACTGGATTGTAGCTGTTCCAATCGATATTGTTTCGTTTTGCACACGTTTTAACATATTATTTTATATATTTTCTGTTTTTTTTTTTTTGTAATAACATACGAATAACTCCGTGGATATTCAATCGATGTACGTTATTCTTTTTGTATTTGATACGAAATTTGGTTTGGTATCATTTGGTTCCATTTCAGCATCTGGAGTCCCAGGAACGTCAGTGACCTTTTATGTAGAAAAAATGTATTGCGTCAAAACGATTCATATCAACATAAGTAGAATTTTCATAAAAACCACAAGGTTGTGGTACTGAATGTTATACATCGCAGCGCTGCTACACTCGGAGAGAAACATCACTTATATCAATCTAGAGGTTATATGCTTTATGAACCATACATACGTAGCTGTGCTATAATGTACCTCGGAAATATAAAAATTTATTAAAGTAAAATTCATAGATGTTGTGCTGCTGTGTTGCTAAGCGTGAAACTCGAAAACTACCCGACCAAAACGTCTATTTTTTACTTTTTTGTTAAGGTACATGGGAGGTTTTTATGAACAAAAAAAATGTTTCAAATGGGGCAGAATATAGTCTGTGGGGAAGCTAGTACTTTTATATAAATGTGAGTAATAATTGATATAGAAATATATGATATCAAACTCCAATATACAGCTAATACAAATTTCATATCATACATGTCATATTTATAGTCATATTAAGCTAACTTTATGGTTATTTTCCGATAATAATTCGAATCAACAATAAGCCTTGGTTGCTATCGAAAGTTCAGTAACCCAATCCCTAATCTCATATCTTAACAATGTCACATATATTCTAGTTCATTAAATATTAATTAGAAGCAGTAGTTTCATTAAAGTTAACGTCTGAAGCTATTATACACGCGTACAAAATCTTCTATTGTCTCCTAAGAGTTATTAGCCAACTCATAATTGAACCTATAATTTGGATATCAATTATAAACTAAATTTAGTTCAATATTAATATGTTCCTCACATCCGACATGTTGCAAACTTCGTACCTTATCTATTGTTAATTGATCAAAGTTTGGAATTAATAGCCTGAGCTAATAAAACTTCAATCGTGGCTCAAATAATTTAGATGCACAAATCGACACTGTTTTACATTAAATATTGTTAAATAAAAAAATCCCACGACATTATCGAGTAACAAAAAGAAAAAAAGTAAAATACATTAGAAAATCTGCTCCGTTTTTAGGAAATTGGTATAAGAAAAAGCATATTGATAAAAAAATCGAAACAAAATACTCTGTTTCTTTGGTTTTAATGCTTTGGTTTGGTTTAAGTGTCGTTACAATTAGCTTAGATATAGTTTGGAATGTTATGCCTAAGAAAGAGTGAACCTAGTAGTTTTATGAAAGTACAAAAGTGCAATGAGAAATGTATATAACACATGTCAATGAAATAAGTATAAACAAAAAACTAAAGTGATCTGAAAATGGGTTTGTTTGTCTTTCATCCACGTTGCAAAGGAGCTAGTACTACTTCATACCGTAGTAAAACATCTTATATCCATGGAAATTTCCTTTCACCACTCGGGCGAAGTCGCGGGCGGAAAGCTAGTATATTTCGTACAGAGGTTTAAGGCGTCTCAATATAACTGGGCAAACATAATATAATTGAAAACATCCCGACTAGGAAGGTAAAAGCAAACACGGGCGCCGGATGTAAGCTTAGGATGAGCAAGATTTCAGACTGTTTTTCTTTGGAGTGCATTTTTAATAAATTCTCTAAAAGGATTTAGAAGTGGTCTTTAATTTCTAGCAGTTAAATATTTACTTTTATCAGAGCATTTGAAATGTACGTCATACTAGCCTCGCTTCCCCGATCCGCTTGGCTGGACCCAAGGAAAAAACAAAAACAAAGTTTACCTTATCTAACTCATGAATGTTTTTCAGCTGATGAAAGATTCGAAATGATTGTATCAAATTCAAATATCGAAACAAAATTTCTTTTTGAAACCTCTGTTATCCTAAATGATGCCAATTTGGAGTGTAATCGCCCTGCAATTACAATATATCAGAAATGCATAGCTCTATAAAGGTAGGTGTGCATGTATAAGCATGATCCCCCACGTACATTAGCTGAGGGTGCGATAGGGTCTATAATAATGCCTAATTGTTTCCTAAACAGACAGCACGGGGGATAACTTCATTATTATCCGTTGGTAGGTACTTCTGGTGCAACGTCAATCTAATGAACTAGCGGAGAAATTATTTTTAACTGAATTAGCTGTAGGTGCTATTGAAAATAGGTGAAACGATAATTTTTAATCTCTATGGTTTTTGAGTGTTATATACGTATTTTACAGTTATGTCACTTATTATAATAATGGTGTTGTTAAAGGGTACAATTCGTTTTTTATTTTGATCTATTTTATTCGCGTCCTTGGTAACATTGACATGTGAGAGTGGAATCCTGGGTATGAAGAGGATCCTGGGTATGATCCTATCTGATATATCCCAATAGGGACCACTAGGGAAGTAGAAAAAAATGTCTTGGTCTGTCAAGAAACATAAGCCTGATCATTTGTTCGTAAAGAAATTCGATCTGTCAAATAGATTTATAATGTATCTGCGATTGCGATATACTCCACAAGGGGACTAAAGACTTAGCTTTGTCATACTTTCTGTCACACTCTCTCCCCTTAATCTACGTATTTCATAATATGTAGTATGTGGAAAAGAGATTCTAAGGAATAAATATTTCATACTAATAAAAAAATTGTTGATTAACACACATTCTTCTTACAAGATACAAATTCCATTTATTAAATCTTTGTTCCCACTGATAAATTTAATTACATACACAGGGAAACAACGTTATCTTCATCCGAACAAGTATTCGCAACTAAAATCGAATAGCAATAACAGAGCGGGTTCCAAGCTTTACCTAACTTGCCATTAGTTTTAAAATTATCTCATAGCAAACGTAATACAAGTGGAAACTTCAAAACCGCGCAAGCAAATGTTACCCAGACAGAAGCTGCACCTATATTAAATGGATAAACATACGAACGGTGCGGTCATACATAGTATAGTACGAATTCTGTAACCAACGTAACGTGAACTCTGAAATAACTTTTGCTCGACGATTTTGATTGTTATACACACGTGTTAAGGTTGAACAAAAGAATGTTCAGGTGTACAGGAATTTGGTAAAATACGAGAGGCGTCCCTGCATGCATCTGTGTTCAAAGGGTGTTGCTAATATGCATGAAGTGGCCGTGCGTTTGATATTGTTCCAGTTAGCGTGAGTTTCCTTATATAGGAAACGTGGTAGATAATAATTGGATGCTATTCGAAGCAAGTATAGATACTAATATTGTTAGATAACAAAAACCTCCGTGGAGACCTCTGTGCGTAGAAAGTTTTCATTTTTTTTTGGTGTAGTATTGGATAATGTTTTAATAAAGTTGTTTGTCTTAATCCTATGAATAGTTAAAGAATTTATTAAATTTCAAAGATTATTTACTTTATATATTTGAGTATATTTATACATTTTTTTTATAGGAAAGTTAAATGTATGTATTTATTTATCTAAACATAAGATATAATGCCGATGAGAAAATAATAACTTCATTAATATAACAAAGTTCATTTATTTAAGGATGATTCAAAAACGAAAGAAAGACTGTATTATAAATGTTTTAATACGCCGCACGGGAAGTAGCCTAAAAAATAAAACATCACATAAATTAGTTGCATATAATTTACTACGCGTCTTTAATTACGAAACAATTTATATTTCAAACAGTTTACCCAATTTAAGGTAACCTCTAGATCTCCAGACACTGAATGTTGAGCCCAGAACACCCTTGTCAGAGGCCGGTCGTCATTTCACGGTTATCTTGTTCCTATAGCCAATTACATCGTGATTGACTACCGACCACACTGACTTGAACTTCCCCACCCCCTCGGATTGATACCTTGCGGTGAGAAACCGTGAGACACACGCAGGGGTCACGTTATGACGGTCACACGTATTTGCGAAGTTTGGTCGAATGCCCCGACTGATTGGTCTTCAGATAGATGTATCAATAATGAAGTAATGCAAGCTAAGGTTTAAATCGTATTTAAATTATCGAAGTGTCTTGTTTGTACGCTAATTACTGATTTATGTGCCTTAATCATTCTTTTATAGTCTTAATCCATAATGATCTCTTATAAATGCAATAGTTAAACCCAAATAGGCAAAAACTTTGACTCATTATTTAAACTACCGCTGACTTGTTCGCTATTTGACGCGTTACATTCATATCATTTATTTTTGTGAATTTATTAATGAATTCTTAACAAGTTTTTAACTGTATTGATTAGCAATCATATTATTACAAATCTAATAACAGACACCCAATACATTCAATATGAAAGAATAAAATTTCATAGAAACCCTATAACTTTGAGAAAATACAATAAAATGAACTCGGAAACCGTATAGCACCAGCGGATCGCATTCATCTCTCAGAGCAATCACATAGCTTTGTTGTTGTCAATTGAAAACTGCGAATTTATAAAAATATTCTTAAGCTTCCATTAAAAGGTCTGTATACCTCCAGTCTCTAAAATGCAAATTGTTTGATGTAATTGTTCCTAAATTAGATCCAATGTTTTCTAAAGGCCGTTGAAATTAGTTGTAGATGTTATGTTATTCTTCAATAATTTAAGACATTTCAAAAACCTTTTTAAAAGAGTTTCTTTACGGGTAACGATGGGATACCTAATGTTATTTATAGAAGGTATCCCATAAATATAACTTTTTAATATAATATAAAGTAGTATATTTATTATGTTATTATTGTAAAAGGACACGGAAACAATGGCTATGATCCCGTCTACAGACGTAGAACAGAGTATCGTTTGTTTGCTCAGTATAACGAGGTAACAGGGCGTGCCTTCGTTAGTGCGTCTACAAATTGTTTATCCGTGTATGGAAAGTGGGTTATTATATCCATACGAAAGGGGTGCATCGAATTTAATTAAAGTGCAGCGCATTTGCTTCTTGTGTAAAATAATATCGCAGGTTCTTGTAGATCTTGCAATTTCTGCGCAAATAATAATTATTACTTTTTTAATGATGTTTGGTATTACTACTATTAGGTATTTTTGTTCCAGAATAAGAAATAGCCTTAATATATATATTGATACTATCAGGATCAGATATGACTAATCAATATTTTTCAAAAGATTTAAATGAATTATGTACCTAAAATAAACCGTATCGGAATGGCAATGTGTAGGTATAGCAAATTGGTAGTCCTTAGAAATACAAAAAAATAGGTGCGTTCTTCGCTTACACTTTTTATTTAATTATAATTTTTTGGACCTAATTTTAAAGGAAACGTTTCCTCAAATTACTAGTGAGTATAATTCTGCATTATACGTGCAGGCACGGTGAATGAAGCAGCATGAATCTCTGCATAGAACATCTCGTAATGAAACTATAATTATCGTGTACACAATATAAGCTGTAATGAACACACAAACAATATCAAGGGCCGTCAGTCGCTGTACAAAGTCATATAGTTTAGCTGACTGTTAAGCAAAACACTCAATGTTGCGACATCATTATCGCGTTTGCGACACCCCTATTTATTTAAGAAATTGCCACTGTAAATTTAACTCTATAGCATTGGAATAGAGTCAACATTGCTTCGCTCGTGTGAGAGTATTGTTGGTTCTCTCATAACGTTAGTGTTTTTAGGCAAGTGTAGTGTCAGAACACCTATTCAAACGGTTTTGTATATTCGCAAAACTTTAATAGAATGAACAGAGATTTTGAGTTCAACACGAAAGTATTAAAGAGGAAATGCAGCAAAATTATCATAATAATATAAAGTTGCTTTTATTTTTCAGTGTTGCAAACCAAGTATAAAATTTTTCATAGATTTATAATATGATTGACTTATCATCTCGTTATTTATAATGTCAGATTTTCTTCAAAATCTTTGTTAACCTATTTACATATTACATTTAAAAATCTGTTTGTGATTTAATAAGCTGTTTATATTAATTAGTATAAAGTATAAGGACCCTTAAAAATTTTCCTCCGTCTTTTCAGTTGGCTTTCTTTTAGGCACATTTTTGATAGGGAAGTTTTAAAGCATTTTGCTAAAGATGAAACCACAGCCGTCGCCTAGATAAAATAAATTTTCTGGGATTTAAGAGATTCTTAGGGTTCTTGCCAATAATCAAGAAATAAATGGAAGTACAAAACCAGTATTTCTATGTAATTACTTCATTCACGTATACCAAATTCGCCAAAATCAAATAAGTATTTATGATTTATTTCATCACACTAATATTATAAATGTAAAAGTTTGTTTATTTGGATGTTTGTCCGTCAATCACACTGAAACTACTGAACGGATTTTGATAATATTTGGTATGAAGACAGTGTATGAGCTGACTTGGGTGATAGGATACTTTTTTCATATCCGGGCGGAGCCGGGAGGAGCGTCTAGTAGATTATAAAACTTTAACCAATAAATCCGCCTCAGTTTCTCGAACTTGTCACTAGAACTCAATGCGACAAACAAATCAATAACGATTAAAGCCAGCATTCGAGCAGTAATTAAACCATTTCTCCATCTATTAAGTCGGCCTTAATGTCGCCTTAATTAAAATTAATTATTGTTGAAATGTCTTGCCACATCAAAGTGGTTTGTAAATTGATATAACTCAAACGTTGCCATGAGCTACTCGTTCGATAGAAGTTCTTTGATCCCTTGCTTTTTATTTTTGCGTTGTTTATTTTATGCATTGTGATATACAATGGATTTGCAATTAAAAGCTTAGAAGGAAGAAAATAAGGCTTTGCCAATAATGAAAGAGAAGTATCGATAGGTTTACTAGGTTTTTATAAACTTTTTAGTAATGCAGAGATTTAAAGGATATATGTGGTGAGAATATGATTTCATATAGCAAAAGACTCTCGTATTACTTCACTAGTAGTTTGCCAATTTATCCGTACAATTTATATTTATAATTGCAAAAATTTGTGAAATTAACGTATAAATACCAACGTCACCGTCATTCTTATATTGTACTAGCTGCGCCCCGCGGTTTCACCCGCGTAAATCCGTATCCCGTAGAAATATCGGGATAAAAAGTTGCCTATATGTTATTCCAATTATATGTACCACGAGTGAAACTGGGGCGAATCATATTGGATAGGTCTGTAAATCGGCCAATATCTGTTTTTCGTACCCATAAATGATAGGAGTAAGGCAGAGCAGCGTTCGCCGGGTCAGCTAGTATTTATATACTATTTCAATTACGACAAATGACTACAAGCGGAGTCGGGATGGCAGCTAGTATGATATAGGTAATTAAGAACGGCAAGGTATTTCATAAATACGCCGAAGAAGGCAACTCCGTTGCTTCGTTTCATTAACCTTACGAAAACAAAGTTCAGTTATGATTAATGAACGCCGTGTTTTTAAACTGTAACACACTGCTGATATCTTGGAGTGGGGGGAGTGGAGGAGGGGGGGTTGTCTCGAGTTTTTGCGGATGATTAATGCGATGTTATAATGTATTAAATTATATCGGATTTTTTTTATTAATTTAGTAATTGTATTGATATTTATTATATATTAAATATTTTATTTATTATATATTAATTATGCTGATCGTGTGTTTAATGCAAATAATAAAAATTGGATTGATATATTTAAACAAAGAATAGAAAGAATATATATTTACATAATGTACATATATTTATACTGAACATTTTTAAATATGCTAGTTTCGTTTTTATTACATTACATATAGAATACTATAAATATTTAATAATATGACCTCAAAATAACGCATGTTAATTAATACGTCACGTATAACTTTCTCTTTTAGACGTATTTATTATTGAAGTTAATATAAGTTTGACATTCTATATCAAGTTTCCGTGGTGTAGCGGTTATCACATCTGCCTAACACGCAGAAGGCCCCCGGTTCGATCCCGGGCGGAAACAATTTTTTTTTAATTAATAACATAAAAACGGATAGATTTTTCATTAGACTAATGCTCTAAAATGTTAAATTGTAGCAATTTTTTATCCGACAATTTTACGCGAATATGCCAGAAAGAAGGTTGTAAATAAATTATATTTAAAAGCTTTTATTTTTTTCTCTATACGTATAGATTCTGAAATGCCTTGAATATTGTATATTTTTTAAATTTCGATATTTCATAAAATAATTTTTAAGAACCATTTATAAAAGCTTTCAATTTACCCCAGAATAAAACCAAATTAAGTTTATTACGCCGACACGTAGCATAAAGCTTCACTGAGGTTAAATTAAAAACTAAGCTAACGAAAGCGCCACAAAATCCTTCATAAATGAGGTTTGGATGCCTTGTAGTTTATGTATTAGGAATTACAATATGACAGGCTCTGTTCACGTCTTTATAAAGATCTTTTCATTTAAAAGGGACATTTATGATAAAATTGAAGAGTTATCTTATTGATATAATATGGGCATTAATTATATGGGACAATAATAATCAGTTTACTAATATTGGAACCACAAAGACAGTGCTATTATTCAATTTTGTGTCTTTATCTCTTAAATACAAATTGTTAAAAACTAGGTTTAGATGTAGTTTAAAAGATATCCCAGTAATTGATGGTGATAGATGGAACATATACTAAAGGACAATGAATTCGGATAATTTCAAAAGTCCAGTCAGAAAACCATGGTTTCTTCAGAATGAGCTAGCAATTACCTTTGTTGAATGTGCACCAGGGAAACTTTTAGAGCGGTGAAGCTCTTATAGGGCCTCATGAAGTTAAAGCAAACTGTGAAGGCTAGAAATTGTATAGTTTATATTATATTATAGAATAGAAAATTAAATAAAAACTAACTAGTCTTATATAATAAATATAACTGTATTGCTAGAACAAAAATAATTATATTTAACAAAAAACCAAACCACCCTCAAATTATCAGAACTAAAAAAATTTAAACAAGACCGCCGCAAGAGCAGGTACCTAATTTCAATGTAAAGAATAATTAACATTAATACCAACATCATTTCAACCAGTGGAAAGGTCTCAAGTAATAAAAACGAAAATACAGTTGATTTAAGATCTTATTCTATTTTTTAAGTCGGTTGTAAATGTTATGTGTCATATAATATTAAATACGAAAGAGGTTCATTTATCGATAGGGTATCAATTAATTTCTTGAGCAAATCCTTAGCTGTTATGATGTATTGCTACCGTATACGACTGAATGTAAAAAGAAGTATTTTCAATAAATGTTTCCTATTTCATCATCATCATCATCACCCCATTTATGTTCCCACTGCTGGGACACACGCCTCCTATGAGGGTTCAGGCCATAATCCACCAAGCTGGCCAAGTGCGGGTTGGCAGATGACACATGTCGTCGAACTTTTGATTCTTGGACATGCCGGTTTCATCACGATGTTTTCCTTCACCGTTTTAAGCAGTGGTGATGTTATCCACATGTGCAGATAAATTGAAAAATCAATTTATTTCCTGCACGCTCGCCCGGTCTCGAACTCTTATCGATTTTGAAGTCCGAGGTTATCACCACTGAGACACCACTGCTATATAAATTTTCCTATTTAAAAACATGAAATTTGGAGTTAATACGTTATGTACGCGAAGATTAGCCTCAGGTTACAAACAACTTACTACAAAGCGCAGGAAAACAAATCTCGTGTACGTATTACCATTTTTATAGCGATGTGTCTGAGAATTATGTAGATTAAGCTAAGGGATATACTGTTACTTGAAACAAACTTAAGCCTTTTCAACGCAAAGGCGAGGCTTACATCGTTTTAACTCAGATAGAATTTCGGTTAAATATTTTTAAGTGAAGGTTTTTTTAGATTTTAATGTGTATGTTATTTACGGATAGGATGATATTATGAATTAGACTATTCGCAATAATGACTCAATCAATGTAAAAATTTGTACCTAAAACTTATTCGTAAATATTTCTCGCTATAAGAAGTAAATACTGCTTTTTAAACAGACTAATTTTCAAGCTATGTATTTATTCATTTGAAATAGTGAGCTTTACGTATAAAACTTCAGCTATTTTAAAAGGAGTACGTATAATTCTTTAACCGCATTCGCTAATGTATGCAAATTCGATTACATTGCCATGTTTGTACTCGACTCTCGGTAGTGAGCTCTGATTAATTTAGTAATGTAAGATAATACGATTATATTCTCATTATTCCATACATATGGCGTTTGTATGAAACTTTGAATAATTTTTATTGCTACAAAGATATTAGTATTATTACTAAAGTATTATGTAATTAGTACTGTTTTTAATTGTAAACAGTCGGAAGTATTTCTATAAAACATTTGAATTGTGGAGGGAATTTAGTTTATTTGAATTGTGGAGGGAATTTAGTTTATGTATGAAATAAGGAGGTGTTTATTTATTTATAATACATTCAATTTGTTTTTATTGTAAGTATTATGTGAAACCAGCCAGTTTACAGTAGTATTTTATGTTTGCGTGGATAGGAAGCAAAAATAGATAAAAGTCAATGAAGAAGGTTGCATGTTACGTCAAAACCTTAGCGCAGTCCATGTCGAAACTTTTGAATTTTTTATTTTATTTATAGATGATACATTTTGCTGGTTAAATTTCTTTCATTACGTTATATAAATATTTGTTATAAGTATCGAACTATACCCATTAATACACTCCCTTTACGGAAAATTAAGGTAAGCCTTCTGGGGCCTGTCACCTATAGATCGTGTTTATTAGGTCCTGAGTAGGATTAACCTTGCCAGGGTGAAAATTCTAGCTCCATGCTAACATAGTAAACCTTTAAAATTAGCTTCGTTTATAAATAATTGTAATTAACAAAAATAAATTATAACTTTGCTAAGATTTATTAAAAGCACCTCTACTGCGAATCTTTATTTTGTGCTATTATCATAAATCTCAATAGTTTTATTAGAAAATTAAATATACTTCTTCGTGATTTTAATTTTATCCAAACGATATTATCGAAGTTATCATTCAACAAATAATAAACAAACCAAACGGGTTATTGGCAATTGAATCGTCTCAATTCTATTTGCCTCTTTGAAAGAATAATAAATAAACAATAAAAGTGTCGTGGGCGTTCAGTTTCCACTAGTGTCACAGAAAGCTTTGAGGATGCAATAATCGTAAAGTGCAGCGCATATTACCTACTCTTGTTGGGTAACGCAGAGCCGTCGTTTGGGCATTTCAGAAGCCCTAGTAGTTACGGAATTTTTGGCTGTTATATTCAGTGTAAATATGCTCCTTCTTTTGTTATTCTTTGTTTTAATGTTTCAAAAATTTATTATTTCTAGTATACGTTTTTGTAGATCAACAATTTATAGTTAACTAGCTGCGCCCCGCGGTTTCACCCACGTAAGTCCGTATTCCGTAGGAATATCGGGATAGAAAGTTGTCTATATGTTATTCCGAGTGTTCAGCTGTTTTCGTACCAAGTTTCTTTGCAATCGGTTTAGTAGATTTTGCGTGAAAGAGCAACAAACGCACACACATCCGTACAAACTTTCGCATTTATAATATAAGGATATAGGAGGATAGGATAGTAGGATAGTAGGATGATTTTCATTATTATTGTTTATGTTTCAAATAAATACTCATAATGAGTGGGTATGATAAATTAGGTTTCTTATTTGAATATTCAGGGCCTCAAAATGTTTAAATCTGTACCTTGCTCATAACAGTAGCTGCCATCATATCGCAGTTTTATGCAGCGCTTTGTTAGGTTATGAAATGTATCTAAGTGCTTGTAGGAACTAAGAGAGAATAAAAAGTCAAATTGCAGTTATTATTTAAGCTTTTATTTCTTAAATAATTTTTACTTTTTATATTCAAAATTATTCATTATTGGTATTATTTATATATAACGAAAGAAAATCAAATCATTAAGAAATATCAATTGCATTCACCGATAATGTGTGTCCACCTATAAATTGCTGTAACTGCTCAAATTCCTTTAATTTGCTTTGTCAGCCAGATCAATAAATCATTTATGAATTATAATTTATTCTGTGTTATACTTAAATTACCCAAACAACTTAAAAAGAAAGGAAATTCCTAGCTTTAAGGAGATATGCCCAAATGCAGGGCTACGTTGTTATTGTTGAAGATATTTATGTTATGTTAAAATTAGAGAATTTTTAGAAATTAAATTAGTATATTTATTGTTGAACTGTCACTGTTATATTATATATAATACTAGCTGCGCCCCGCGGTTTCACCCGCGTAAGTCCGTATCCCGTAGGAATATCGGGATAAAAAATAGATGTTGACCGATTCTCAGACCTACCCAATATGCTTACCAAATTTCAGAGCAATCGGTCAAGCCGTTTCGGAGGAGTATGGCAACGAAAACTGTGACACGAGAATTTTATATATATAGATGAACAGAACGCCTTAGTAAGCAACACTATAGTGTTGCTTACTAATGCGTTCTGTGGTCATAGTTCATATGTGGGAGTCGAGCACGCTTCGTTACGAATTGGGCCAGCTCGCACCGGGTAAGTGCCACGACCTCTCAGAAAACCAGCATGTGTTTCTTACGGTGAGTAAGGGAGCCGGAGTCCCGTTTTCTTTAACTCACCCTTCCCAGTCTATCCCTTTTTCGATCGTTGATCTTAAATATCCCTATCCCGGGCAGCGAAGTCGCAGAGGCACTACCTCTAATGTTCATAGGCGGTGGTTATCGCTTAACATCAGGCGAACCAGCTCAGTTCCCTGTGTATGGCATAGAAATATTGTCCAACAGTTACTCCGACCAATCTAACAAACGAAGCAATAACAATTTCATCATTACAATATTATCCACCTATTTACAATTAATATTTTGCACTCCAACAATCGCTAACACAAAGGAAGCCATGTTGTATGAGACAACATCATGCATATTCCCCGCAAATAACTAGTTTCCCCAACAACGTGAGCTCTGCAGCTACTAGAGTTTCAAAATCTTATATAACCTGTATGCTATTTGAATAGAGGACTCGCAGATTTCTGAGTAATATTGTTTATAGAATAGAATTATAGTTTGAACTCAAAACCAGTTATGACGTAGGTGGACGCTCTATTGCTTCATCAAGTTCATTCAGTGATAATACTACTAATATTATAAATGCGAAATTTAAGGATGTGTGTGTGTGTTTGTTGCTCTTTCACGCAAAAACTACTGAACCGATTGCAATGAAGTTTGGTACGTAGACATGTGAATACGGACTTACGCGGGTGAAACCGCAGAGCGCAGCTAGTATATTATAGCTTTGGCTGCTTGCCCCTGTTTCACTTAACTTGGCCTGCGATAAAAACAAAATTAAACACATGCTGTGTTACTCAGAAAATGTAGCATTCTGCTATTTTTTAACTTTATTCAGCAGTGTATAAACAACATCGTTACAAACAAACAATTAAGTCTTTCCATTTCCATGTTTTTTTTTTTGTAATTTTAAACATTATTGGTAGACATGTCATACAATAAGTGCAGTGGTGGCTCAGTGCTGAAAACCTCGGACTTCAAAATCGATAAGTCGGGGTTCGAGACCGGGCGAGCGTGCAGGAAATAATTTGATTTTTCAATTTATCTGCACATGTGAATAACATCACCACTGCTTAAAGCGGTGAAGGAAAACATCGTGAGGAAACCGGCATGTCCGAGACATCTGCCAACCCGCACTTGGCCAGCGTGGTGGATTATGACCTGAACCCTCATAGGAGGCCTGTGTCCCAGCAGTGGGAACATATATGGGCTGATGATGATGATGTCATACAATAACTAAATTTTTATATTCAATGCATTCAATATTTATTTATAGCGTATAATTTAAAATGTAATAAAGTAATGACGCTTGACTATGGCTAAAGTATGTTTTTGCACGAAGGGATGTTCTGTATTATGCAATATTAGCCTATTAAACCATTGTTTATACCACAATTTGCAAGTCGACAAATACGATTGTGATTTGCGATTATAAAAAATTTATATCTGCTGTAATTAAAAAATATTTAGGTTCCTTGAAAACAAACCTTAATTCGGTATTGATAGAGCTTATATTTAGAATTTTATTAGTATCGGAAAGTATTAAGGCCCCATCTAACGCGGTAAACTGAAAACTTAAAAAATATATCTAATATATAAAATTCTCGTGTCACAGTTTTCGTTGCCATACTCCTCCGAAACGGCTTGACCGATTTTAATGTATTTTTTTTTTGCTTATCCGGGTATCAATGAGAATCGGCCAACATCTATTTTTCATCCCCCCAAAATGATAAGAGTAAGGCAGAACAGCGTTTGCCGGGTGCAGCTAGTATATATATATTTACAAAAAAAAAGATGTATAAAAATAATCAATAGAGAAAGAGTTTGGCAATAAGACGCGGATCCGAGTCCCGCCTCGTCATCGAATTTATTTTATTAATTCAAAAATTGCTATAAAACATTCAAACTTTCATATGTCAACTTGTATATAAGCAAAAACGATACTATTGCAAATTGATTATTTGTATACATTGCTTGTAATGCATGGGCTCCATCCAGCAAAAGAGTACTAAGCTAGCAACCATACATTACAGTGCGTTCATTAACAAATAACGGAAGAAAATCGGTGACACGCGCTCTAATACAAATCAGAAGCTATTACCTTTCATTTTTGCCTATCTATGGTATATATCATCGAATCACGTTTGTTTAGCCTTAACACTATCCACGTCGTTGTGGGAACATCACATGTGTCAGGTAAAACTGCATATTCCTTTCCAAGCAAGGGAAACATTATTTCATTAATATAATAAGTGCTTCTGCGGTTCTGAAATGATCGTAGTTTGCAAGAATTGTTTATGTTCAATGTAAATATTTGAAACGGTGGATGTAGGGCAGAAAATTGGGAGATTCGCGTAACGTGTTTGTAGTTAATTAAACGTGTAACAGTATGAATTTAACGACTTTTAAATATAAATTTTGAGTAATTAAGAAGTTTCCTTTGTTCAAACAGAAATAATATCGTTGAACCTTTCCTTTTCCTGCTATCAAGGAATACATATTTTAATATTTTATTCACCTCCTACATTATGTATGCACTTCTAAGTTTAGTATATTTATGTTTTAGTTATGCACTGTCTACTGCTTTTCCTCTATTAAACGCTTCCTATATCCAAAGGTTGCCTGGAAGATATCGCTTTTTAGCGATAAGGCTGTCTGATGTACCGCTCTTCTTTGTTTTGTTTCTTTTTTTGTTCATCTACGTCCGCTTCTTTGTGTGAATGCTTTAAAGTATTTATTTAATTATTTACATAAGACTAAAAGCCTTTTTGCTAACTTCTAATGTAAATTATTCTGAAACATTTTGTTATGTTAAAAATGCTAGTATGTTAGTATAATAAGTATGTAGGCAGCATAAAAAGCTAAAATCTAAGTCAGGTATTCGGTAACAAGCTGTGCACTAAATCGTCAAGCGCATTAGGCCGCCATGATATTTCGCTAATTCCTAGCTAATGGTTCATTAGAGTCCTAATTTACAGCCTGATCCACTACACCGCTGTCTGCCGCCAAATTTATCATGTTTTGCCTCTGTTTTATCTCTTGTACCAAGATTTATTCGTCTCTTTAGTAATATCATCAAATGTGCTTTGAATTATGCTGTTTTATTATTTTTATACCATGAGTGTGACAGAGAATTAAAATATATGCATACATTGTATTTAAAACAATGCACAACGACTCTAGAACGTAGTCAAAGCTGCTACGATGCGCTACGAAATACGTTTATTTTAACGTGGGAATAAGTTTCAATGGAGTCACTGTCAAAAATTCTGTAATTTATTTAAAATTATAGTATATATTCTTTAAATGCATTATTTTTTCATAACATTATGTATAGAATATCTGTTATGTGTACATAACCTATATACCAATTATTTTCTATTTTCTGGTATTGTTCAGATAACTTATTGTTCTTCAAACGCTATTTAAGCAAATAACAACTTAACTAATACTACGATGAAAAATATTATATTTGTTTCCATAAACTTTGGGTTTACACCCCTAGTTTATATTTAATTACAATCTAGGGAGGTTACTATGACGTCTTAAAGCAGTGCTAATTTCAGAGTGAGAAAAACAACAGAGAGATATTATATAGGACACTTAGCGACATCATTTCCCTCACTATATTTTGTTTTAATTGTGTCTATCTGCATATAAAGCTTCACAGCGCATAAATCTCTCTATACAGACATCTAATTATCTTAGTATAAGCGTGCCATGTCTCCGACAATACAATATTAATATGTTCAGACGCCTTGCATTCCTGAAATTCCTTCGAGTAGTTGTTACCTCAACATAATTTACTCCAACATCCCGTAGGAAGTTCTTAAGTTTCATTAGCACAACTTCTGCTGTATTTGAAATATTTAATAGTTTCAGTATATGGAAGTGCAGATTTATTAAAGTCATCATCTTCGGTGTAGTTGCAATGTTATTATTCTTAATACAACTAGGTGGCCTGATTTGTTTTGAAGCAGGAGTAATTCCAGTGTGAGACAAAGATAAGTATAATAAAGCAAAATATACGCTGTATTTTCAAAATTACAACAATATTATAACACTAAGAAGGACACAAACAAAACATTGATAATTTGTTTCAACTGTTTTTTAACTAGCGAAACGAAATATATATGGCTTACTTATAAATAAACAGTAAATGTAAAATTTATATATAGTTTCATAAAATAGAATTATAGAAGTACACCCGTTTCCTTTTCCACACCTGTCCCACTCCATTTCTTCCAGTCATCAATAGCTTAACATCGGGCGAACCACCAGCTCAGTTGCCCGCTATGACATAAAAAAAATATTGATATAAAGTATAAATATCAGCTCTGATTATAACGCACATAGCACGTGTTTTCTATTTAAGTTTACGATTTTAATAGAAAAGATTTTCTAGTTTATATATTTAGTATTACGTTGTTTTTTTTTGTGTTTTACACTGACTTGTAGGAATGTACGATGGCTGAATATAACATTTGCATAATTTAAGTAACAGCAAACAAATCCTGCGTTATATATGAAAAAAAACAACATTAGCTTTTAAGAAGGACACTTTAATGATAGCATTCACAATTCGAAGTGAGATTAACTTTTTAATTAACCTAAAAGACCGTATCGGTCGCCATTAAGGCTCGATACTGGTTTAAAGCTATTATTAGGTTGGAAAAGGCTGGACAAATGAGTTTAACCTAATTATTGGCTCGATAAAGATAAGGATAATGATTTTGTTCCGTTAATGGAAATGAAATTGAATTTTATGCGATGTAATTGATAAATAATTCGCTTTGTAGATTGCTATTAACTGTAGTATTAATAGTACAGATGTGTCTGAATTTTTAACGTTATTAATTAAACTGTTATCATATTTTCTTATGTCAAAATTGAAATTAATATGAAAATCTTTAAAAGTTTCGTGTTTTCTTGCATACCTACCTATATTAACCGACGTTCACAAAAACGGAGGAGTTTTGGCTTTATGACGTGCGGTTAACCGGTTAGTGTGATTATTTTTGTGTTTAATAGGATGTTCTTGTTATATCCTACTGTAACTTGTCAACTTTTTAGAATCTGGTACCCCTTACGATGTTAATGATGTAAGTTATTTTATTGAAAAACAATATAAATTACTCAATTGAATACAAGTCATTAAAAGTCATAATATGCTTACTAACATATATGGACAGTTTTCAGTATAAACGGTTTAGCAAAAACAACGTCACTTTACATAATTAATCCGGTCTCCGCTAGGCTGTGATGTTAGTAAGCGGATTAACCGGGCTAAATTGAATGGTCAGGGTTTACTGTTTGTAGACTGAAGTCTTGCTAGATAATTCCTAGAAGAATTCGTGACCTGAATGCAACGGTTCATTTTCACTATAAACTACATGCAGAGTCAGCTTGTTTTTATTGTGAACAGATTTAGCAATTTTAGTGACATATCTTCGTGGTATAGCTAAATTACTCAGACATTATGTACGTAATATTGAAGGAGTTTTATGTGGTATAAATAAATATTCCATACCTCTCAATGAAAATCAATTTAACAATACATGATTGTCAACTAAATGGGTTCAGCATATTTGTGAATCAAACAATGATATATGTGATATTCACATGAATTTGTAAACTAAAAACTTTTTACGGTTTTAGAAGCGATTTATTAATTATATTAATTATTCTAAACACTCGCATAAAGTCAACACGAAAATTCTATATATTAAGATACCTACCAAGTTCCATAGCAAAATATTCATCATACTATACAGCTTCCTTTACAAAACCTCATCTACATGGAGAGCAACAAGGTGCATATTCGCGTAGCCAACATAAGCCGATTACAGTTAAGGCTAGGCCTTCCAATTTGGGAGTAAATCTCCTCACACCTCCGCACAATGAGGTGCTTTGTACAGGTACAAATTACACACTGGATTGACAGCAGCTTACTGTTTTTAGGGGTTTTGCTTACTCGGAAATATGACTACACGCCGAGATTGCATATCATTTTCGCTATTAACTGAAGCTAAGTCAAGAAACAGATAACCGGAAAGCGATTCAGTGTGTGTGATGGTTGAAATTTGATCATTTATATGATGAGAAATTTTTGAAAGAATAGAAAAAATTTGATCACGAGGCAGGATTCGAACCTGCGTTTCTTGCCTAACCGTAGCGACGCCTAGCCTCTCGGCCATCTGTGATCCGGCCACAGTAATCGAATTTCTTCTACTCTTTCGGATTTTTTCTATTCCTTCAAAAATTTCTCATTTATAAAGCATTTCAATGCTATAAAACTAAAAATTAAAATTATATGATGACAATATGATAATTTTGCAACACATGAAAACTTATTTCACGGAAATTTTTTAAAACAGTTACATTTTACGAAACAATTATAGAGGAATAAAATATTTTGGAACCGAACTTAGAATGTTACGCGTAAAAAAGAAAAAAAATTACTCGACCAACAACTAAGAATGAATTATGTTTAATATTCAGGTCTCGCCTCACTAAAATAATATATTTGAACCGCCACACCTCACCCCCAGATTCAATTCGTGGCAGATTTCTCGAAATCGTTTAAGGTTAACTGATTTCTTAGAATGATCATGGAGGGAGGAATTGGCGCCCTAATTGAAAGGTGTATTTATTGGCTTTGTAATAATAGGTCGGAATTTTCTCTTATTCAATGATCTGACCGTACGCGTTTCATTTTGGGAGGGAGACTAAAATTCAGAGTTCTTTTTTGATAGGCCATTGTTGTTATTGAGTCCCATTTTAGAAACACTGACTTTCGACTTAAATACGAGGTTCCTGACTATTAAGCCACCACATTACACTACATAACATTTGTAATCATTATAGTATTTGAAATAAGAATAACACAATAAAACAAACAAGCAGAGTAAGACAAAAAAAAATACAAATTGGCATTCCGTAAATCCTTGGTTAAAGTTAGAAACGCAATAAAGGGATTTTATTAAAATACTAGCTGAGTCCGCAAACACAAAAAACTAGTTAACTATTATACACATACGTTAAACTCGTTTTGACAGTGTTTGGCTACAAACACGCAAATTTTATGTAAACGTGTAGATTAAAGATATTGATTTATAATAAATACGCAATATCAATATATAAAAAAATACTCTATTTATAGTGATCATTTTCAATTATGATTGAAAAAAAAAAGAGAGTGGATCTTCAATGAGGCAGATTGGATTGCAAGTAGCAATGGCGTGCCCAACCTTTGGTTTATTGCTTTGTATCGAAATAATGTACAGGTGCTATTTAACGTTGTAAAACAGGTATAAAGTAATATAGTCTTTATAATAAAGTCTGCCCATCTGATAATAGTCCGTATTATTTTCAGTACCTACGAAAATATAAATTACATATTCAGTGATATAATTCATAAATAAGTTGCTTATAACACAGAACACGGCTTTAAACATGGAAGTCGATTCTAGGAGTCAAATAATAATTAACTCAATCTGACTTGTCGTTCTTATTTTGATTAAACGAACGTTAAAATTAGAGAAGTATAGAAATGAAAATTACTATGCGATATAAACATCGTTTGAGTGTAAAAATTCTAAATGAAAAATGCTGATATAACGCGCTTGAATTAATATGATAAGATAGACTGATACATAAATTATAAAGTGTTAAAATATCCAAAAGGTTGATCTCCCCTGTCGTATCGAGTGTCGGGTTTCTCCGTCGCGTTTATGTGTTTTGATTTTCTTAAATGTATTCTAGTTTTCACATTGTATTTCAAATTGTATTGCAATTGCAGGGAAACCTACTGGCTACGATTGTTTGAACCCACAATGCGGAATGTTCTATTTACGTACATTGTGTTTATATGTACCTTCCTTGTCATGTTGATAAGTGCAAAAAATCTTTTTTTATTGGTGACTGATTGTTCAAATGATTAAAGGAGGTCCGTTTCCTCTTCCTTATTCTTCCCATTCCTCTCCTTTATTGCTGTCGTCAATCGTTTCTTTTTCTCTTTCGATTTAAAGTCGGAAATTCCTTTATAGAGGCGTCAGGTCTCAAACGACCTTACGCCAATGTATTACTACAATACGTAGAATTTGAATTATAAATCATCCTACAGTATGTTTTTAGTAAACGTAATGAATAGTAAAAATACAGAACGAAACACAAATGTTAAATAAGCAATACCTTACATATTATGTACTAATTGGTTGATCTTATGGTAATTCCTTAAGCCATGTTCGAAAGATATTCAGCATTATCAAAATCTGCAATTCCAAACCCTATACGCTGATAAGCAATTCAAAATTGACTTCGAACTACTCCTTCGTCTTTCAAACCGATAAGCAAACAAAATTTCAAATGCACCCATTTCATTAGTATACACTAGAAGCCAGGGCCGAAGTTGCAGTTACGTTACGTTCAGCTTTCTGTTCAGAACGCGGCGTGACATTTTAGTTACCACAGCGAATTGTAAGCATTTAAGCGTAAAATATAAGCAACAGATTAAGTTTATAGTTAACAAATATGTAATTATTATATCAATTGTTGAAGACTGTAGCTTCTAAATCTTGTATTACAAACTATAAACTTTACGTTATATAGAAAAGAAAGAAGGATGCACTGTTTGCTCAAGATATCTTCAAGCATGTATATTAAGGAGTTTACAATCCGCCTCTGTGAAGAGTTTGTCGGCCGACCGCTTTCGGCTGAACGACTTAACGCCAATCACGGCTGCGACACCCAATACAGGCTGGCTGGCGGATTAATTGAATAAATTTGCATTTCATCCCGGTAACATTTCCATTTGTTTCGAATTATACACGCTCCTCGTACGGGATGCGAGAGCGAGCAGGATGCTAGAAAACGGCTTCGAGACTTATTACGCAATAGCGATACTAATTATAATGTTACAACATTGAAAATTAAATCTGGTAGGTATTTAGAAATTAAAAACTTTTTAACGGATTTCAAAACGCGATTTATTCATTATGTTATTAACCCGACGTTTCGAACACTTGACAGTGAGCGTGGTCACGGGGAGACTATAATATAATGAATAAATCGCGTTTAAAATCCGTTAAAAAGTTTTTAATTTCTAAATGTATAATACTCGCGTAAAATCAAACACAAGAAAATACTCTGGTAGGTATGTTTATACAATAATTAGAAATAAATACAAATAAATTAAGAAACCTAATTTAGTGTCACCCAAGGAAGATGGTACTGCAACACAGGATCCTCCAAATTTTGCTCTGGTTGTTCAACTTCTATGTCCATAAAATTTTCTTGTACAGCAAGTATATATAACTAGCTGCGCCCTGTGGCTTGACCCGTAGGAATATCGGGATAAAAAGTTGCCTATGTATTATTACAGTTGTCCAGTTTTCTACGTACCAAATTTAATTGCAGTCGGTTCAGTAGTATTTACGTGAAAAGTAACAAACACACATACATCCATCCTCACAAACATTCGCATATATAATATTAGTAGGATAGGATAGAATAGGATTAGAAATAAATATAAATAAATTAATAAAACTTATTTGGTGTCACCCAAGGAAGATACTGTAAGTATAGAATGCTCCAAATTTTGCTCTGGTTTTTTAACTTTTGTGTCCATAAAATTTCGTTTAATAGCGAATATATTATATAACAATCATTATCATCTGAGACTCTACAGCCGCGAGTGGGCCTTGGCATGGCCAGTATCTACTTCCAGTTTTATATAACAATACAATAAAAATATGATACAAAAGAATTTTGTGAATAAAATTGGCTAAATAGGAAGGAATAAATAGGACGTTTCTTTTTATTAGTGAAGGATATAATTATTCTTCTACAAGCTAGTAGATATTGTTTGTATTTAATTCTATAGTACTGAATCAATAAATATGCTCTGGTGTAAGTCAGTTTAAGTGGTTTGGTACACGAGGAGTCGAGTAACCAGCATTAATGCCTCATATACATGCCACTAAGCCATAGTTCGTGTGCATGACCACATCGGAAGACTATGCTAATGCGAAATATACATTGGCTTTCATATGCACTTAGGAAATAATATTGTCTCGTATTGAAATAGAAATGTAATTCTAAAATGAGGAAAATCACGAATAATTACTGTACAACAAACAACATAAATTACTGTTTTGTTACTGATTTTTGAAAAATGCGCAAAATTTGAATCTGTCCATTTAAATGGGTCAAAATCGAAACTAAAGGAGTCGGTTAGATAGACATACTTACGAAAATACAAATATGAACGAAATCAATAAAATTATATACAATTAGATACATATTTTTACGATTTTTAAATTATTTTATTAAAAGAGGGTAGTTTTAAGTTTTACGTTATAAATACTAATATTATAAATATACTATAAACAAGCAAAAACAAGCGACTGCTAAAAAAATAACCTTTGATCGCCATATTGCAGTTGTATTCAGTACAAGTTGGAAGTTTGTCGTTTCATGTCCCGCACGCGGCGCTTTGAAGAGAATATAAAGTGCATCATATAAACTCCACGTCAAATATTAAACTCTGTTTAAGTGAAATTTCAAATGTATGAAGACGTATTCGCTTGTAGCTTAATAATATTTACACTTGGATACATATTGAAGTAAGCGTATTTTTATTGAATCCCTACTATCCCTACTAATATTATAAATGCGAAAGTAACTCTGTCTGTCTGTCTGTCTGTTACGCTTTCACGC
>NC_052111.1:6873234-6978986 GCF_012273895.1 Zerene cesonia | reverse complement strand
ATAACATAGAGGCAACTTTTTATCCCGATACTCTTACAGACTTACGCGGGTGAAACCGTGGGGAACAGCTAGTTTGGCTATAATACCAAATTATAATTAAGAACTGGAACACAATACATTTAATTCTGTTTAATTGGAATAATAATAAATCAATGATAACGACGCTCTCGAATGATCATAAAAGTCGTGTAAAAAAAAAAGTCTACTATATAAAAAACCAACAGGAACAAACCTTAAGCACAATTTGCATTAAAGCATGATTAAATGCGTTTTAGTCTCAAAATGGTTACACGACACTTCTATCACGCATTGTTCTTTATAATTTTTTATTTCAGATGAAAAACGCGTCGGGACTCAGCTCTCATCTTGCTAATGTGTAAGGTTTAATTATGTAATTTTTGTATTGAGGTTGAAATTGTTTGTTATTGTCATTTCAGAAACATTCGAGTAATTAAATTTTGTATGAAACTTATGCAATTACGGACATTGTGATATGATTCTTTGTGGTTTTAATGTGGGGTAAATACACACGAACCGGTGTTATAACGCGGTATAAGTCTTACGTGATTTGAATTTGTAATTATTTATTCTAAGAGTCCTAAATTTTAAATTTTATTGCATTAATATTTTTATCACACTAATACTATAAATGTGAAAGTTTGTTTGTTTGGATATTTGTCCGTCAATCACGTTGAAACTACATATCGGATTTTGATGATATTTGTGGTATACCAGACAGGATATGAACTGATTTGGGTAATAGGATACTTTATCCTGATTTAATGCTCCCTTGAGATAAAACAGGAATCTTGATATCCAGGACGAGCGTCCAGTTTTAAATATTTGTACCCGCGTCCTTCGCTGTTCCTTATCGACGTCTGACTTTTCAGCCACTTATGAGACTACCTCAGCAATCTAACTTCTACCCTTTCGGTTTATGTACCTAAGATCTACCTCCATAAAATTATCTCAATAGACGCCGCCTATTTAGATAATTTGCAACCATATCAAATCATCACTTTCGTCATTACTCACATATATATAACAATTGGTTAGCAATGTTATGAAAATGTAAACACAGAATTGTTTGTCATGTAATGACGGGCAACTGATTTGATGGTTCGCCTGATGTTAAGCGACCACTACAGCGCATGGACATTTGCAGAGGTGGGACCGCTGCGTTGCCCGTTTTAAGGGATAAAGTATAAGAAAGCGAATGACGAGGGGATAAAGGAATGGACTGGGAAGGATGAGGAGAGAAGGGATGGACGGGCCTTTGGCTCCCCCACTCACCGAACGAAATGCGACTATGTCACGCCGGTCGTCGAACCTGGACTTTGTGTGTACTTCCAGGGTGCGAGTTGAACCAATTTGTGCTGAAGCTCGACACTCACACTCAAATAAAGGCTTCCAATAACAAAGTTATATTTTTGTTGTGTTATCATTAATATTCTTTAAATTATTTTTATTGGTATCTTAAAATACACTCGTATGAGACAGATTGTTAAATTTCACAGTACTATTTTATGTGTCTTTTTATTTATTTACTCCCTTATGAGTCTGTCTGTTCAATCTCAACTCGACTTCGATGAGTTAATGCTGATTTAATCAAAATCGATAATGGGCGTCTGAAATCCTTAGACTGGGCTTAAAATTAATTTCCACTAATTAACTTAAAGTTCACGAGTCAAAAACTCGATAAGATCGTAGTGTGAAGAAACGAAATCCAATAAACGAGGCTACCTGAGTCGTGCTATCCGGGAATTTGTGGAATCCCTTTCATTACAGCTCGCCACTTCCAACTTGTTACCTATCCAATTTAAACGGATGTTAACACTTGAAAATTCCCTAGAATATTATGAAAGTTCTCGTTACTGTTCATTTTATTTTAATGTTTTATGTGATCAATATTTATGTTTCATCTGTGTGCGTTTATATCACGTGGATGTAATTACAAATACTTATTATGCATTTTTTTAGATAAACATCATCAAGAAATTTCGAAACGTTGTTAATTTGATATATCTCGAAATAAGATCTTACAGTAACGTAAATTTAAAATCGGCCAAATATTTTCGGGGACAGTGATAAAAACAGTGAAACATTTTACACATAAAATGTATGGTTTTGAAACACATTCAAAGAAAAACTCAAGAGTATTTAATTATTTTCCCGTAAATAAAATGAAACGGTTCAATACACTTTCTGCTTACAAGTTCTTTCGTATAGCATATTCGTAACCATATCACATCACCATGATTTTAAAAATTTGTTAAAAAATGGAATTGACTTTAAAAGTATTGTATATCCAATTAAAAACTCTCTGAAATGACATTACAGCACCCGCGTTGAACCAACTTTTCTAATTACAAATGTCATTAACCCGATCGCGCTGAGGTAATATTATCTCTATGTTTTCTTATCATTCGATGTCAGATTAGACATTTTTTCATTTCTATTTATTGCATCTATGATGACTATTCGGTTAACAATAATTTGTTTTCTTTTTTTATGTCACGATATTGGATGAAAATTCATCCCAATCAATTTACAGGATATCAGGTTTTTTAAATATGAATGCACATAACATTATTTTTTATCTTAATTTGTCCATAATAGTTTTGGTTTTAGAACGTAAGTCGTCTTAACATAATTGAAAAAAAAGGCACCGACGTCCCTGTGAATGTGGTATCACTGCTCATTGTAAAATAGCACCAAAGACTAACAATTTCCTTTTAAACGCAGAAAAAATCGCGTCAACTGATGGAATCCACGGATTTATCGTGTAAAAAAAACAGTTGAGTTTCTCTTTCAATTTGGAAAATGTCAATTGAAAATGGATATGAAGATGTTCAAATACGCAAAATATATGATGCAACCTCTATTAATCTTCACGTATAACATTCTATACTATGATACTCTCAAGTGAATCATAAAAACAGTATCAACTTTAATCCAGCACAATTTTATTTTCAATCAAAACGGAGAATAAATTACGATTTTTCAATAACGAATATGTATGCGAACACACAATAAACAATTTATATTCAACAATGAAATATCTCTCGAGCACATCAATTAATGCAGCTGAATTTTAATTAAAAACACAGCATTTTAAAATGAACAACTATGTCTATGATTCTTTAAAATAAATGTTTTACTCACTACAATAATAATTATGATCGATTTTGTAGGAAAACATGATATTATCTATTGAAGAGTTTGTTTAAAAATTCATTAACCGTTAGATATGTACGTACTCCGTAAGTGCTACAGACTAAAGTACTACGAGCAAGGCAGGTTTAAATAAATGAAAATAGCAGAAGATAGTATCATCGTTCATTACTTATATTATTTAACAAATTTTTTCAATTACATATTTTACGTTATATGGTATAATTTGCCCTCGGCTTGATTCGCGTTAAATTAAAATAAATCTGAGTAGTTTAGTGGATGTTATTCATAATATAAACCTTCTTCTTGAATTGCTCTATTTATTAAAAAAAAAAAAATCAAACACCGTGCGTACATTTAAAGAATTAAGAATACATAGGGATATAGGTACAGACAGAGAATGCGACTTTAGTTTATACGATGTAGTGATTTTGTTTGATATTATTAGAATTGCCAATGTAATTTTAACGAAATTGTGTATGAATTTTGAACTATTTGTGCATTGATTTGTTAATTCATTCGTAGGTCATATTCCGAATTCATTATCGGTCAGATCAGGCATATGACGTGGGCACAAACCGCAAAGCCACAGCTCATATGCACCCAATACCCGCTTTCGCATGCCATAGAACCTTGGTTAGACATTGAGATCAAGTTTGTTACGTTGTGTGTACATCGAATATAAATATTAAATTTAATAAAACGAATAATGAAAATCATTCGGTGGAAGATGTTCGAAATATCATCATATATCGTGCTTCAAATCCATTTAAAAGAGATATATTTCTAAGCAGATAGAGAATTAAAATATTGGTAAATAGGTAAGCAAACATTATAGCTTCAATATGTATTACATATCATAATTCTTAATCTTTTATTTTCTTGTGTTTGATTTTACGCGAGTAATATACATTTAGAAATTAAAAACTTTTTAACGGATTTTGAACGCGATTTATTCATTATATTATTAACCAGTCTCCCCGTGACCGTGCTCGCTGTAGTGTTCGAAACGTCGGGTTAATAATATAATGAATAAATCGCGTTTAAAATCCGTTAAAAAGTTCTTAATTCTTAATCCCTTTCCAATTTCAAAGTCGGCAATCTATATCTCTCTTCAAAAGTTCATGGATGGTGGTAGCGTTAAACATCAGGCGAACCATGAGCTCCATTGCTGACTATGAGATAAGAAAAAAACACAATATGTACATCATTGATTTTGTTTAAATTGCCTCTGTAGATACTTTTTACGGAAATGCGCAGGAAATTGTATGACTAATTAACTTTGAAATGATTTAAGTATTTTTTTTACTACAGAAAAGAATTTATACACTTTTCATAATATAATTTCGCGATGTGAAACTTATTTATTACTACGATGTTGTCAAATATCTTGTATTAATTTCAATTTGAATTTTTTGAAATCAATTCACAACTGCATTTTATATAAACATTTTTTAATGTAACCTTTCAGCAATTCAGTTCGAATAATATTAATTTTCACATTGGTTTCTAACAAAAGCACGCTTTATTAGTCGTCCAAATATACCGCGTCAGCTCAAATGCTATTAATAAAAATACAGCAAACGCAGCAATCACCGCATATAGGCGGGAAAAATGATGTCGTCAAAGGAAGGAAAATGATTGCGAAACAGCACAAATAATGCGGGCCAAACAACACCGCAATAAAGATTTATTGCAGAGATTTTTCGCGAAACACCAACTCGCAAGTGGGCAGAGTAAGCGATGATAAGTTTTCCCTTATTCATTCATTAGAAACCTTTCCGTTGTCTCTGTTTTTCCACTGTTTTGAGTGTGATTACAATTTATGGATATTTGAAAATAAAAATAAATTGCTATGTGACGCTTTTTCGACTCATTTGACGTTGTTTTGATAAGCTCTTTTGCACAAATGAATTGCAATAATGATGTTAATATTAGCTACAGTACCAGCAAAATTTTTCATTTAATACAATACATAGGCTAATAAATAAAATAGGCTCATAGTTATTGTATCAACAAAGCCTATTAATTAAATTAATATAACCACATATAAAATAACACTACATTTGTAAAATGAAGAATTTATATTTTAAAAATATTTGAATTTGGAACGTTTTTTTTAATATCGCATTTAACTCTTGACTTACACCGTAATGTGAAATACGAGAAAAACGTAATGAAGTGACGAGACACGACGCACGCGTTGCCATGGTGATCGTTTGAAACACGAATTGATGCAAATTGTTGATTTGATTAAAGGGCCATTTACACTGAGCGATGTTATTCAATGAACATGACGTGAACACCCTGGGAGTTGAAGTAAAAATGTTATTTAAATCTTACGTTTATTTATTTTATTCATGAGTCTGTAACTAATCGTATTTGAGCAATGAAGAATTTATTAACTCATTGAATTTTTTGTAGGTAATCGGTAAAGGAAACATCCTAAACCTCTTATACAAGAAGTAAAAAAGTGTGACATACTTATGCATTACTGGCGTGTTGTTGTTCCTACAATTAGTCCAGTAGTTTTAGGTCGATTTAGGCCTGCATTTCGGAAACGTAGCCTACCTAGCTGTAAATTCGTATATACTTGTATGTTGGCATGACAAAAGTAGTCTCAAAATTCACCAATGATTCTCCGTCCGCAAGTTCAAAAATTTGGGGTCAAAAGTCAAAAAAACCGACTTTTTGCACGTTTTTTGCCAATATCTCGTTTCCAGTGGCTTTTATGCCAATTGTATTTATTATCATTTTTGTAGAAAATTAAATTCTCTACAACTTTTGTTTCAAACATTTTTTTTCATTTTGAATCGTTTTTGAGATAGAGGGCAGCGCGAGCGCAGATTAAATATTATTTGAAATCAAATGGTTGTCCCGATCGAAATCAGCTCATTTATGATTTCTAAATTATTTTTTAATATATAATTATAAATAATTTGCATTTTTTATTAACAATTACAATATTTTTAAATATTTTTTTCATTAATGAATCGATCTATGAATTCAATACTGCACTTAATTCCTTTAATTCAAAAAAGTAATTAAGGAATATACTGTAATTACATTTTAATTGTATTCTCTTTTATGGTAACTTCATTTTAAGTTATAATGCTCCAAAGTCTGTAGATACTTTCGATCATCTTCGTTATGCACAATACGTCAAGCTAACAAAGCTTAATAAACATGTGCAATTATCAAATATCCCACCAACAAGCGGAGCAGCTCACCAACACTTTAATCGTGTTTATTACCAAGTTCAAACTTGGTTAGGACATGATTTGGAACCCCAGGAATGGGGTTGGAAAATGCGTAACGGATTGCTAGAACCTATCATGACCATTTTACCACCTGCTCCAGATGAGTTACTCAATACGATATTCTGCAATTGCAAAACTGGTTGCGGATCAAGATGTGGATGCAGGAAAGCGGGGTTGCAATGCTCTTTAGCTTGTGGCCAGTGTAATGGGCAAGCTTGTCTCAATGCTGTACCATATGAGACTGATGTTAACGAAGATAGGTCCTTTGATCCAGAAATCATGGAAGAATTAGAAACGAATCTAGGTGAAGATGACAATGAAGATGATAACGCCCTCGAATGTTTACAGCTACGAGAAGACGACGACGATGAAGAAGAAGAAAATTAAAACTCATTATTCTTTTAATTATTCTATCTATTTTTTAATTAGTAGATACTATATATTAGATTTAAATTACTATAGATTAGATTTAAATTATAATGTAATGTATATTTTCCCTCCACAAATTTATAACTACACAGGCAAGTAAGTGTTATTAAATATTTTTATACTTAATTGAAAATAAATAGTTAATGAAAAAAATATTTAAAAATATTGTAATTGTTAATAAAAAATGCAAATTATTCATAATTATATATTAAAAAATAATTTAGAAATCATAAATGAGCTGATTTCGATCGGGACAACCATTTGATTTCAAATAATATTTAATCTGCGCTCGCGCTGCCCTCTATCTCAAAAACGATTCAAAATGAAAAAAAATGTTTGAAACAAAAGTTGTAGAGAATTTAATTTTCTACAAAAATGATAATAAATACAATTGGCATAAAAGCCACTGGAAACGAGATATTGGCAAAAAACGTGCAAAAAGTCGGTTTTTTTGACTTTTGACCCCAAATTTTTGAACTTGCGGACGGAGAATCATTGGTGAATTTTGAGACTACTTTTGTCATGCCAACATACAAGTATATACGAATTTACAGCTAGGTAGGCCACGTTTCCTAGGTGAGCCCCCTAAAATGACTGGACTAAATGGGAATCGTGTCAGATGGCTGATGATAGACGCTAACTGGTCGGTATTATGATAATAAAGATGGTGTTTAAAGCAACTAAAAATAATAATAGACTAAATTAATTTTTCTGCGATGTAAGTGCATAGCCATAAATTATGTTGATGCATAAAACTTCTGCAATACGCATAACTTTCCAAAATTATTATCCGGCGCTAACTCGTTTAAATTTTAATTAATTCGCTGCGGCTACACTAAAATTATAAATACGGGATGTGTGAGAATTGATGTATGTATTTTATGATAAATTTCGTTAGTTTAATGTTAAAGAGTTAATATATTGTCTCTCTTAATGTTAAAAGCCTGAATTTTTGTGATTTAATTATCTTATTTTTTTGCCGGAGAGACAAAATCATCGAATCGGGTCTGTGTGATGTTTGACTCAGAAATATAAATAGTCTGGATAAGTATGTATACTCTCCAGGTATCACGTGAGTGGAGCCATAGGATCAAGCTTTGACGAACCGCATTCATGACCCAGTCCTTTAATCAAGTTATAGTATCTACTGTGGCTTTATTCTGCTAAACACAGGCACACGTTATTTCGTTAACATGCAGGAGAAGACGAAAGATTTGTTTGAATTAAAGTACTAAAAAGCTCAGAGCAATAAATAACCTTTGTCTTGTCTTGAATTGTCTATACTTCCACTGTTTATATTTTTGCTCATGGTAATCACATCACACTAATATTATAAATGTGAAATTTTGTTTTTTTAGATGTTTGTCCGTCAATCACGTTGATACTACTGAATGGATTTTGACAAAATTTAGTATACAGACAGGGTATGAGCTGACTTGGGGATAGGATACTTTTATCCCGATTCAATGCAAAGGATAAAACAGGAATTTTGATATCTGGACGGAGCCGGGACGAGCGTGTAGTGTTTCCATCTCGTAATTATGAGATGATAAAAACAGAAAAAGTATGAAAATCATTGATTATTCATAATAACCCATCACAGTTAATTCACTCCTGTTATAATGATGTGTACGCATTATGCAAAACCTAATCCATTTCAAATATGATTTTCCCGTTGGTTCATGCATTTTGAATTTCGAATGCATGCGTTCTGTTAATGCAGTTCAGATATATAATTAATCTAGTCCTGTTAATTGCTGAAAATAATGGAGTTTATTAATTTCAGAACGTTTCTTATTTGATGAAAAAAAGCGTTTGAATAAAATAGCCCAGATACCACGACCACCACAATAACAGATTTAAATTATTATTATCTACACTAATACCATAAAGAGGAAATTTTTGTGATTTTGTATTATTGTATGTTCGTAACGTTTTCAGGCAAAAACCACTCGACCGATTTCAAAAATTCTTTCACTATTAGAAAGCTGCAACTTCACTGAGTCACATAGACTATACGTGTACCGCGGGCGAAGCCGGGCCAAATAGATAGTGTATAACATATGTCATACCGTGTACATATATAGACGGATATCTAGTATGGGCGCTGGTCATACAATGTGTGTTAGTATCTGTTGCATATGTGTGCGTGGCTGCGTCCGCGCCTATGTTCGGTAGATCAATTAAAGCAGTGCGAATCAAGTCTTCGAGCGTTTCACTTGTCCCCTACTTACGTATCTAACAGTCGGACATATATACAGCTATTTAAAAAAAAATTGAAGTCCCGTGTCCCCTACTGGGGTATGGGGCAGATAATATAAATCTGTTTCACTGATCAATTTTCTTTATGGACAAGTAGGTGATCATCCTTCTGTGTCCTGCCAGACCGAGTTCTTTTTTTTTATTGTCCCCACCGGGAATCGAACCCAGGACCCCTCGGTTCTACGCTCACGTGTTAACACTGTAACAAGGAGGCGTCGAGGCAGCTATTTAAAACCAGTGTGTGAATTACGTGAATCTAAAAGTAACGTGGGCTCATTACGTACACACATACACGGTTTGGCTCGCGCTCTTGGCACCGTGTCGTGTTATTTTGGCACTTAACGCAAGTCATTGGCGATTTGGCACCCCCGGTCGCCATTAGTGCAGCGCTGATACGTAGCACCATTGTGAATTTTTATGTTAGATGTAAGCAAATTTGCTTTGCCCGCCGAGTGTGCGGGTTTTAACGTTTTTGAATGCGCGCCTTTATTTCAATGATAGTAACGTTATATGGCTATGAAGAACCTAGAACTCTTCTTAGTGCATTGTAGACTGTCTGTTAAAAATAACGCTTTTGAAAAGTGCAGAATTCGGTTTGTGAAGGGATTCTCATAATCGAATCGGTAATTCTGAAGATTACATCCTACAGATACACAAATTTAGGGGACTTTGCAAAAAATTCTTCATTTAAAATATTTGTATGGATGTAATTTAAACAATTATATCAGTTAATGTTTTTGATATAAAACAAAACGCAATATTTATCTACCTAAATAAAACCTTTATACACACACGGGGACAAAAAATACTAATTATTCATTCATATTTTATAATACATAGACAGACTATTGTTTTATTATGAAAAACTTTGATCTTTTATCTGACATCCTCTTTTAATTTGCAGTTAGAATGTGAAATACATTTATTTTGTGTACGTCAATTATTAAATATAATATACATAATAAACAAGTTAAATAAAGCGATGCATTTATCATTTCGAAATAAATATGAAAAATAGGCAAACGATATAAATTTTTAGCTATAACAAACGTTCCTTTATCTTCCTTCTTATCCTATCCTACTAATATCATAAATGCGAAAGTTTGTAAGGATGTGTGTGTGTTTGTTGCTCTTTCAAGTAAAGACTGCTATGCCGATTGCAATCTAATTTGGTACGTAGATAGCTGAACAACTAGAATAACATATAGGCAACTTTTTATCCAGACATTTCTACGGGATACGGACTTACGCGGGTGAAACCGCGGGGCGCAGCTAGTAGATCATATTTTGTAACTTTTTATACAAAATCCTCGCTTATATCAAATACGAATCAAATAAAATTCCTTGATATGACTAATTTTTGTATTTTAAGTCGATGTTTTATTCATAATTATTCATGAACGGTAGCCAAGTCAACATCAAAGCCAATGCAAGTGTAACAATCGTGAAAATAAGCGCTTTTTCGTGAGGAAAATGTGACATCATTCATGTATCAGTAACGTATGTGCATATTTTTAGAAACGTAAGCAAATCAAGCCTTAAATATATTCACCCTACTGAATGGGTGCTAATAACTGTACACGTAGCCAAATATTTTGTTGTTCTTTTCCAATCGCCACCGCATTGTGGCCCTTATTGCGTTTCTGAAAAAGGCTAGAATCGTATAATTGAAATTATGCTAGCCATCCCCGTTATCTGTACTGTACGACCCAAAATTGTATGAGGCATGCATTGAAAAAGAACTCTTTTCAGGGACCCGCTGCGACGGTTTGATAGATGATGTGGTGTTTTTATAATCTACATAAAACAAGATTAATTCCCCGTAAAAATATTCTATTTCAGGCTTATAACACGTATATGAAACGTAGACGTATTACTTTATGTTGAGTGGAGCAGCGCTTCAGTGGTTAGATCCCGACTTTAATAAAACGTCCACGGGTCGAGGTTACAATAGCGTATAAAAATTGAGTTGATTTATTAATGTGCCGACATATTATATGAAAGCAGTGGTGACTTAGTGGTGAGAACCTCGGACTTCAAAATCAATAAGTCAGGGTTCGAGACCGGACGTGCGTGCAGGATATAAATTGAATTTTTAAATTTATCTGCACATGTGGATAACATCACCACTGCTTAAAACGGTGAAGGTAAACATCGTGAGGAAACCGGCATATCCAAGAATTAAAAGTTCGACGGCATGTGACATCTGCCAACCCGCACTTGGCCAGCGAGGTAGATTATGCCCTGAACCCTCATAGGAGGCCTGTGACCCAGCAGTGGGAACATAAATGAGCTGATGATGATGATGATAATGGTGATATTATCAGAAATTTTAAAATGGTCTTAACGAAGAAATATAAATAAAGAATATAAATCTTTAGGTAAATAAATTTGTGAATTAAATTCTTTTTACAAAAACTGCGCGAACTTAGGAGTATCAAATTTGGCATACTTATATTTTAATAACTAATTCATTAAAATTTAAAAATTATTACGCTGCCATGCATTTAACACGCATGATATAGTCAATTTCAACCAACGCAAAAAAATCAGTAACAATAATTACATAAATATATCAAATCATTTCTTTGTATATTTAAGAGTCGAACCTACAATTCAACAACAGCAAAGTATGTTTAAATTGTGCTAAAATAAATACAGCAATACCAAAAAGCGGTAAAAATCTATTTGTCCAAAGCCACCCTGCAGCGATAATAATTCCGCAATAGCAATAAAAAATCAGCGGCAAATCTCAAAATCCCTCCGACGGTCAACTAGGCACGCCTTCAAAATTATTAAGCCTTTCAGGGTACTGTAACCAATTCGACAAACGATATTGAACCTTTTCTAAAGTTTGAAACGGTTGATTTTACTTTGAATGAAATGTGAGAGTCACGCCCTTGTAGATATGAACCTTTGTTTACGATGTCATGGAATTTTACGTTGCATCCTTCACGCTTGTAACGTATCGCATGCGTTGCTATTCATATAAATAAATAAAAATTAATCAACAAAATCCCTCAATATATTTAATCCGTCATTTTGTAGCGGCCACCATCTTTGACCAATTTTCATTAAACGTAGCTAAGAAAACACCTGACTAATTAAACTTTGAACCAAAAAAAGATCTAAATCGGTTCATCCAGTCGGGAGATAAGGGCGCAACATACGCATCAAACTTATAAGTTTCTAACCCCCTAACCTTATTCGTTTTTGAGTAGGGGGAACAAACAATGTTAATAATAATTTAATAATTCTTAAATCTAATAATCTATCTACTTTAAGTAGTTCAGAAAATACACATTCAAATAAAAATATCATTGTAGATCTTAAAACAAAACACACACTCTGTTCAGCGATGCATTATGTGAAGGATTGCCCTAAACCCACTGTTGCTATCTCTCTCAGTTCTGTCCCACTCTACAGCCATGTCCATTCAAACCTCATATAATCCAATAGCAGACTGGACGGAGATTTGTTAAGCATTTCGGGAGCTTTTGCAGTCATATTGTACGTTCCTTAGACCGGCTTAAAGAAAATTGGTATGAGACTTAAATTCGTTTCAGCGGTCGAACCAATGTGAAATTGTGACATTTCGACTTTATTTTTTGGAGAAAATTCAATTAAGTGGACTTCAAAATTGGTATTCTTGTTTCTTATTGTTAAACAGGTAATTTAAATTAATGTAAATTTGCATTAAAAGCATTATTAATCGTTTTATTTTATATGGTAAAGCTGGCAAAGAATCAGAGGTCAATAGATGTTAAGTGCCCACCACCCGTAGTCTTTAATAACACATGGGTTCATTCCGTGAAGGTTCCAATATCGAATAATTTGTAGTAGTTTGTATGATAAGATCTGAATGACACAAAAAGTATATTAAATTTACAGTTTATTAGTTGATGGAACAGTTAATTTGTATCAAATTGACAATAGTAACAGTCCTCTCATTTATCTTCATAATGCTAGACTGGATATGAATGGAATTTCAGAAGCTACTTAAATTGTTATTGTTTACTAGAATTTGAATATCGGGAAACCTACTTAATAAATTTACACTTGAATTCATATTTACTTCTTATAACAGAGGTGGAGAATCACAATATATTTCTATCGCTTCGAAAAGTTGAAATTCAGAATAATGTATTATCAGAAACAGTTCTTAATTTAATACCAGTATTATAATAAACCCTCAGAGGGTAGACTTATCACTTAATAGTAAATAACACTACACACTTAAAAGAGACAAAAGCCGAAGAGAGACGCTAATCATACATATTATATATTTTTAAATTTCACATTTATAAATTAATCTCCAAAGTTTATAAGAATAACAAATGAACAAAACGTATCAACATCATCTTCTCTGCATTTAAAGTATCCTGTCTCACATTTAATTTGTTTTTATACATAGTCGTCGCGTAAATATAATATTGTATTACTTACTAACAAACATCAAAACATACAAACTCAAATCACAAGAGTAGAATAAACACTACCTACTAATAATACGTTAAGCATATTAGAAATTAAAGACCTTTTAATGGATTTTAAACGTTTATTCAATATTGAATAAATCGCGATTAAATTCCGTTCAAAAGTCTTTAATTTCCAAATATATAATACTCCCTTAAATCAAACTCAAGGAAATACTAAGTCAAGCATAAAACAACCCGCCAATACTCGGTAGCCGAATTTCATCTTAGACAGTTCAAACAATATCGACACTATCGGAAGCGCTACGGAGACTTAATTAATTCGTCTTGAGCACGTACAGGATCTAATTTGAATAGTAAACAAGCCCTTATTTACTTCCTAATTCCTCTATCGGACCCAGCATATAATCCGGTGGATGGTTGTCGCACCATGCCGGGATTATCGACGCCCAAACGTCATGGGTTGGCTTAAACTAAAGACACGTGCAGTGTTTCGTAAGCGTATCTTGGTGGAGCTTGGATATATTGTGGGCTTATAGTAGATAGTTCCCAAACTTACGTTCATCAGAAACGAAAAATATAGTGTGCTTTGATAATATTGGAAACGAGGAACGTTCATATTCGTTATCTTTTCATCGTGTCTACTAGTACTGAAAGGAACTAAAGTCTATCAAATAATGTCTCTATAACAATAATATTACATTTTCCCCCTAAATTGCCCATGGAAAATGCTACTGTTAACAAGGACCACACACAAAGAAACTTTAGGGGTCAAATACGGAATTTCGTATATGCGAATTGACCTTAAAAATTTGTCTGTTTCTCAGCTTAAAAAAAAAGTGTTCCATAAACTGAACAAAATATCAATATATTTTTAGCGTTAAAAATACTGATATCCAAGGTCACGCTCACGTTCACACCTTGGACCTATCTATAGGTCCAAAGCGCGCTTGATTGATATATTACTGTGTTTGTCATTCATGATTCAACAATGTAAACTATGGACAATGAGTTCAACCGCATATCTAAATTGTTTGATATCGTTACAAAGGGACTGCTTCATCTACCTTCTATTATTGCATTAACAATTTATTGATTTAATACTACAGTTTCAATTTTACGTTAGCTATCATGACATCTTATATCGTTTTTTACAGATAACATTATAAATATGTACATTATTTAAAAATTTAACACCAATTATCAAATTTCAATTGTATATCTGCTTGAAGCCACCATAATTCTAGCTAAAGCACCGCAAATAAACGTACACATAAAGTGAACCTTAAAACTTTAAACATAAAACCGTTTTGTTTTGTAGCGTGCGGTGCAGTCATTTTTATTTTATTTACGCTATCTCAATTGCGGTAATGGTTTCCCCGCACATAATTGCAAAGCCAGGCTAAGAGTTAATTTGGAAGGCTCCCAAATTTTGCTTTACCAAATAAAAGTAGACGCTATCTCGGCTCCGTGTGAAATTATTTTATACGATAATTGCGATGATGTCGCAGAACAATATTATGGCCGTAACGTATTGCCCGTTTGGGGACAATAATGAAACGCTTTGGAGAAATTATTGTGCTTCCAGTGATATAATTTATGTTGGCTAATAAAAAGAACATTGATCGTGTGACGTATGTTTGTACGTGTGTTTTGTGCATATGTGTGTATATTAAATGAAACTGTTTGTTTATGACATAATTTTAAAAGACGCATTAAAAATATTTTACATACTGTACTGCAAGTTTTTACCAGAATAAAAAAGAAAGATCGGTACTTTTCTTATAATTTTTTATAGTTAACAAATGTTGTTAATCGATCTGTGCCTTCAATTAACATTTGCAGGGGCTATATGCTGTGTAAATAGATTTCAAACTTCAGTGGTTATGTGATAGGGTTAGGATTAATGGAAGGGTAAGGAAGAGGATACGGGCGTTCGACTCCCCCACTCACCGTACGAAACAGAAGTATTTAAGTACATAATACTATTTCATACTCATCTTCTGTGGGGGTGTGGTTGCCTGGTGCGAGTTGGCCTAATTCGTGCCAAAGGTTTCGACTTCTACAATTTTTTTTTATAATTTTTGAGAAAAGGTTTCACTGTGTATACTTTATTAAAAAATGCGTTATAATAATGAAAAGATTTCACGTAATGTGTCCACAAATTACTTCGATCAATTTTGTCTCATATTTTTGATATTTTATTTAGGTATATAATATTTCAATGGGACACAGCGTTAAATGGATTTAAATATTAAATCTGGCATTCATCCAAAAATCCCTTTGTAATAGACGCGCTGGCCTGAATTTATTATGGTTTTTTAAAGTACCGTTAAAAGTAACCATGTATCAATGTCGTTTAAGTTGTACATAATAATTATCTAGCGACTTCAAAGAAGGTAATAGGAACTTTTCTAGTAAATTCGGCTCTAATAAAAAGGGGAATATCTTTGTAAGTCTATTTAATAAGTTTCGAAAGATATTCGCTTTTCATGATATTATATTATATGAATGAATAAAATAGGTAGAATATTAATTAAATAGATAATTTTGGTCATTGATAAGCAAGTCTAATTCTCATCGAGGATACTACTCCTCATTTCGTATAGGATGAAATAGACAAATCTATTGGCAATAGAAAAATTTTTGTACAAGTTATTTTGGTAATGTGTAAGTATATGATTTGATGGGAGTTAGATTTGGGCTATCATCAGTACATGATCTAAATTACAAACGTCCTACAAAATTAAGAAACAAAACAATTAATTACCATTGATAGAAATTGATAAACACAAAAGCGTTTTAAAACAAATATTGTTATCGTGTTCCTGCTTTTTCAATGCGATTTTTATCGAAGTCTTCCTTTTCAATATAGTACAATGAGGAATAATTTTAATTGTTCGCTCTTTAATATTTCATGAACTCCATTAACATTGTTCTTATAAGCAAAACCTTTTCTTCTATTTCCTTTAATGAAATTAACGCCGTTTTGTAAGTACAGTTTTGTACCTGTATTAGTGTATTTTGTACAGGTACATAACAAATGTAGGTATAATATAAATAACAAATATGTAAATGTATAATATTTTTGACTTTTTCTTTCTGTTCCAGCTTATTCAATACATATAGATATTGTTATAAGGTTTAATGGTATGGTTTATTGTTCTTTTTTAAGAAATAGTGGACAACTGAGCCGGTATTTTTTCATAATATGAAGGGGGAGGCAGAGTTAGGGCCGCTGCAAATGCTTTTAAGGACTAAAGGATAAGGAAAAGATTGAATGAAACTACGGGAATGAAGGAATAGACTGCGAATAATGAGGAAAATGATACGGTCTTGACGGCTCACAAATTAACACAGTAGCATGCCACTTATCGCCGATTTTCTGTGAGGATGTGATACCTACACCAGTGCGAGCTGGCCAGCGTGTCATAGCGTGCTCGGCTCCCACACTCAACGTCTTGGGTACAGAAGTAGGTTTGCCTCTAAAACTTAATATAAGCGGACGAAAACGCAAGCGTTAGTTAATTTCATATATTATCACAGCAAACACAGCAGTAATTACAAGTAACGAAGTATCGTATTATACATGCAAGAGCCATTCTAAGCCCTTTGACAAGGGTGTTATTATTTATAGAGGCAACTTGAACCTTGTAATGACGTATCCTTATGGGAAATATCATACATGAATAAGAATTTCATAAACATGTTGATAAATATATTTTATGATTATCAAAAGGGTGTGGACGTACATTTCTATTTTTCTAAATAACCTGAAATTTTGCTAGTGTGTTTTTTGCAGAAACTGTCTTACGAATATTCAGCCAGTTTCTGCTTATAAACTAATGTTTATGTTTATGCTATGTTTCCTTAATGGGAGGTACCTAAAAATACTTATGGCTTTTGAATTAAACGTAGCAAAGAGAATAAACGTATTATTTTGGATAGATGATTTTTTTCATTACACGTTTTTTTAAGAGTGGGCAACATTGTTTAAAAAGATTTTTCTTATTTAGTGCTTATAAATTTTGTTTTTATTTACCTTTAAAATATATTGTTTTCGAAGAAGACAAATCATCACATGTTGCGTCTCACCCACACTATTTATATAAATTGTGACGTCACAAGGATCAGTGTTTTTAGAGAAGTCACGGTTAGTACGGACAATAATAGAGAATCTGAGTATGTTTATTCAATATGAATTAATTAATTTTGTACGTTCTGTAACATTTTATTTTACTGCGTTATAAACTTTTAAAATGTATTAATTAAAAAAAGATATTCGAAATTAAACTATTCACCTACAACTCAATTTAAATTCTATAACAACTTACTTTTAGTCGTATATTCTTTAGCAAATAGAGTCCGGGAGGACCGCTTTCATTAAGGCTCTATCAAGGACCTTTAAAGTTTAATTGAGTTGTGGATTTTAGCGACTATTGGAAACTAGTAAACTGTATTAAGAAATTTGTTTACGGTTTACGCTTAGGAGTGCTATGAATGTTCGTGAAGCTTGAACAGACTTTAAGCGACTTAGATTTTCCGTCAAACAATGCTCTGAAATCTAAATGGTAATCGAGTCCTGAGGTTATTTATTAAATAGAACGTTTTGCAATCAATATTGGAAGGTAACGTCCAAAATATAATTGGAATTAGTGTATATGACAATAAATAAAGAAATAAATACGCTAATCATGCTAATTATATTTTCTTCCGTTATTTCTATATTGTTACTAATTACATAAAAATTATAACAGAACTAAAATGATAAATATAAACTGATTACAAGTTAATTTCTCTTACACACTTTATTTCTCTAAAGTTTTGCTATAAGTTTTTATTCAAAAATATAAATATCAATAAAAAGATTCATCATTTAAAATATTTCATTATATTAAGTCTTAGATGGGTCGTGAGGTATTGATTAAATCCCCGCTATCTTAATTAAACACCTCAGTTAAGTAATAGCTCTGTTCGACGAGTAACACCCAATTATCTGAATACATTTACATAATACCTACATAGCATTACATTTACAATTACAATTGAAGTCAGATTATGTTGTAACAGCGGTAGCCTGCGTAGGTTATATATGTTTTTTTTTTTATTAACATCTATAATTATAATAATATTATACAATAGTGAACATTAATTCCTCATTAATATTATAAATGCGAAAATAACTCTGTCTGTCTGTCTCTTCTTCACGCTTGCTGCCGAATCGATTCAGACTATCAGTCTGTCTCTTCTTCACGCCTAAACTGCTGGAAAAATTTGGATGAAATTTTGTACACATATAGATTGATACTTGAGAAAGGACATTGGATTGTTATCCCGGAAATACCAAAGGGAGGGGGAACTATCCGGATTGTTTTTTCTTCTCCTTTTTTTTATACGGCCAAAGGCGTCGAAACAAACTAGCCCAGATAAAGCCTCTTCTTTAACGAATGGTTGTAATAATTGTAATTTTTATAATAATAATCTAAACTCTAACGAATATAATAAAATTGTACTTAATAATACAGATATATCTAACGCAATGCCTTGCTGAATTATATAGAACGTAATAGTAATAGCATTGTGAAAGGTTATTGATTTTGATTACTATGAATTAACAAATGTTTTAAAAACAACAAAATACTTAATAAAGGTACATGTTCGAATGACCTTTCTTATAACCTTTTACGAAAATGATATTGTAACTATACTATAATACTCACTTTGTCCATAAGAAATTAAGCTAACACAACCGAAAACATGATCTGCATAAATATAGGACAATTTTTCCTATACAGTAACAATATATTATCAAAAAACGAAGTTCAGGTGTTGGAACAAAATCATTAAAAGTTTTTTAAAGTGCTTAAAAACGCGTTACAACTTCATCTCTTAGTAAAACACGTAGCGAGGTGACAAGTGTATCGGGCGGCAAAAAGTCTGAAAACTCGATTTATTTTTTATCACACCTCCGGTCAAGGATGGATCTAATAAAACTTGAACGTGATGCTGTAAAACTCTTCTTATGCCGTTTAATTTGCATTTCGAACGAATTTCTTGAAATAACACGATACAATTTATTGTTTGTGAAGCTGTATGTGGTAGTCGAGCACGTCTCAGCACGAATTGGGCCAGGTCGCACCGGGGAACCACAACCCCACCGAAGACCGGCGTGAAATAGCATTCTGCTGTGTTTCGTTCGGTGAGTGGGGGAGCCGGAGGCCCATATCCTTTTCCTTACCCTTGCCACTCCTTTCCTTTTTCCTCTTACCAATACTTTTTCTTTTTTTTCCCAATTTAAAGTCGGTAATCCATTTGTAGAGGTGTAAGGTGCGCAATGGACTTTATGTCTCTCCAAATGTTCATGGGCGGTGGTAGCACTTACTATCAGGCGTCCCTACAGCTGCCATTGCCGACTGTGACATAAAAAAAAGAAAAAAAAAGGTGTTCATCGTAAAGATAATAGTACGAATTATTTATATTGATCCTTAAAAAAATACATGTTATTCCTTATTATTATTTTATTGGACGATATAGATTGCCGTTTTCACGGTTAACTACTTATAAGTCAATAATATAATCCTAACCATGATAGTATTAAATTAATAAATTTTTTATTTCAAATTACTCTTAATTTCGGTAATCAAGAATTACTTAAATTTAACACAGATTTTCGAATCGAGTTCTAGAACTCACATTGAATTGGTCTAGAAATTTGGAAAAGGCTAATAAATGCGTCACTCAAATCATGGAATTCACATCACACATAACAGTTACAATAGAATTACATGGCTTTCGTTAATGTGACCCTTGTTAACATGATTATTAAATGTCAGCATTTAACAACTCGCAAGCTGTGCGGACCTTAATTAATACGGAATTATTAATTACCTAAATGGAGTTATAATGTTAGTCATTTTTGTGCTAAGTACAAATAGTTTTGTGGTGTATACTAATGATATAAAAAGCAGTGGTTGCTCAGAGATCCTCGGACTTCAAAATCGATAAGTTGAGGTTCGAGACCGGGAAAGCATGTAGAAAATAAATTGATTTTTCAGTTTGTCTGCACATGAAGATAACATCACCATTGCTTAAAACGGTGAAGTAAAACATCGTGAGAAAACTAGCATGTCCAAGAATCAAAAGTTCGACGACAATTGACATCTGCCAACCCGCACTTGGCCAGCGTGGTGGATTATGACCTGAACTCTCATAGGGGACCTATGTCCCAGCAGTGGGATCATATATGGGCTGATGATGATGACTATAAATGTGAAGGTTTTATGGTACAAACACACTACCACTACGTTTATTTTTTTTTTTTTATGTTACAGTCGGCAATGGAGCTGGTGGGACGCCTGATGGTAAGCGTTACCACCGCCCATGAACATTTGGAGAGGCATAAGGTCCATTGAAGACCTTACGCCTCTACAAATGGATTGCCGACTTTTTGGGAAGGGATTAACAAAGGATTGGCGATAGGAATAAAGGAAAGGACTAGGAAGGGTAAGGAATAGGATATGGGCCTTGGGCTCCCCCAATCACCGAACGAAACACAGCAGAATGCTATTTCACGCCGGTCTTCTGTGGGGGTGTGGTACTTCCCCGGTGCGAGCTGGCCCAATTCGTGCCGAAGCGTGCTCGACTACCACATACCGCTACCACTACCATATAGTTTCTGTTATTACGTCATTAGATCCTGTTCCTTGAGCCTGATTACTGTCCAATGAAAACTATTAAAGTATATAAATTGTTTAAAAATTGTGTGGTGTGTTTTTTTATCCTCCTTGTGAGGATCGCAGCCATAGTTTTTCATATAATTAAATGTAGTACACGATATACACTGGGTGTAAATGGTTCAACATTTTCAGTTATTCATGCATTTATTGCATAAATGAGAGTAACAGATAATTTTATGGAACAACGTTTGAATTGTCTGAATAATAAGAATTTTACATTTCTTTTATTTTCAAAAATAACTTTCTATGGCTCTATTATTGTATAGCAAATTATTTGATAAATAATAAAATAAAATCAATAGATACTTCTAAACATAAGTAGAATAAACACAAAAGCTTTACCCTTGGGAAGTTGCATTAATATAACCCTTGATAACATTTTATAATCATATTTCATTCATAAATTTCAGATTAAAGTTAATAACGTTTACGTAGCTGTTATTGAAGAGCCTTATCCATAAAATATCATTAATCCATCATACAATCTCGGAAGCTCAATCCTTTTAACGGAAAAACTTTGCAAGCTAAGAGAATTTTAATAACAATTCGTGGAAATTAAATTCATATTGGATCTGAACGCAAACATACTATAAGTGTTATTTCAGCGAACTCATGAAATCCTGAATTTCTGCAATCGGCTTTGACTGCACTTATATATAGTTTATAAAAAATCGCTCCTTTATGAAATAAAGTGATGTTTATTATTGTGGCTTGTTCCGAGATCCTAACCTGACTATTAAATTACCATTATTCTTATGAAGTGTTAAATTTACAAACTGAATTTTCGGTTTATATTAGAGAAATAAAACAGCACTGAATGCTACGAAAATTTAGATGTTTATTAATTCATTATAAACCCACGTTTTTGGTAACGATATTGATTGTAAAAGCACAATGAATAAATAAATAATGCAAATAATTTAATAATTCATGAAGTGAACTAATCATAAAATACAGACGGTTGAAATGCAAAGACCTTTTTATGTTTCATGTTGATTTAACTTGCTTCTTTACGAGTTTCTCCTGCATTATTTTACACTGCAGTGAACTAAAGAGTTTCTTAGCGACGGATTTCGGTATTAAGGTTAGGTTTTAATGGAGTATTCAAGGAAATGTAATGTCGCGTTTTATATTTGAATGGCCGAGCTAAAATATGCAATTTGGGTTTCATAAATGCATTCGTTGAGGTTTTCACATTTCATACGCTTTATCAATGTACATACATACGTTTGTGGGCTTAGAAATTACGTTTATAGTACGGTACTTAGTAAAAATATTTACCTTAATAAAAATAAAGGACATGTTTAAATATATTGTGTATTGCTTCACGTGTGTATCTATTTGGAATGTGCAAGAATTTGTGTTAGGTATTTTTAAATCCAAAACTTATTTTTTATTTGTTTTTTGTTAATATTAAATATGTGAATATTATGTAATTCATGATAATTATATTATTTAATTTGTAATTAGGTACTGCAGAGTTTTTCGTAGTACTGGCTACGAAACAGCGAGCTACGATCAATAAATAAGAAATATGATATACAGCTCTTACATGTTAATATTATAATAATTTTATAGGCTTTAATAATAGTATTTACAATGTATATTCTTTATAATAGAAATATTTACTAAAAATTCTTTCAAATATAGCACTAAAAATAATATATTAAATCTAGTCTGTAGCTGAATCAGCTATTCGAACGAAAGTACAAGGATTCAAGCGACCCCTCATGAAGGACACACGAACACCCTGGAGGTTTAGTCAGTAATAGCAGTCTAATAATATACATAGCTAATAAGCTGTCTGTTTATATAGTGGCAACTACGTCTTAGGCTATGACGTCGTTATACTGTGGTAATATATCTGTATTTTCACAGGTTTATTGACACGGTTTTCCAAATTATCGGGTTTGAATTTGCATGTAAGCTAAAAATGGACTGTCACTGAGAAATTATGCAGGTCTCTTATATAAGGGAAAAATGAAATTTGAAAAATATTTCAGTCGTAAAAACAGCTGATATCGTTTCTAAAATGGGTAAAATGTCAATAAAAGTTCCAGTTCTAAAAGTTTCTAGTTAAAATGTTCTAGTGCGTTAATCTATTTATTGTGATTTACTAACTAATATATACATATGGACATGAATACATTGCATTTAGCATTTCTTTTCATGTCATTGTCGGCAATGGCGCTAGTGAGTCGTCTGATGGAAAACGCTACCACCGCCCAAAAACATTTGGAGAGCCGTAAGGTCTATTGCAGACTTAACACATCTACAAATGGACTGCAGATTAAATTGGAAAGGGATTAAGAAAGGTAAACTATTTCACGCCGGTTTCTACGGGGGATTGGTACTTCCCTGGTGCAAGCTGGCCCAAATCGTGCCGAAGCGTGCTCGACTCCCATATAGAAAAGCATTCAAGCAAAAGTTCAATGACACAGTTATTTAACAAAAACAAGTGGAAATTTTCAATCCAGCTCCACGATAAATGCATGTTTGTCCAGAACCGATAGGAATTTGCTTGTACAACGTAAATTTATTCCGCAAACTTATTTACCGTCGCTTTTTATGACTTTTCCATTAATCTAATGCGTTTTGTGGACCTGTGTTTGTGTTTGCGGTACTGGAAATTAATTAGCTGATTACGTTTTTACGAATCTTTACTAAATGGTATAAAACAATGTCACCTTCTCTGTCTGTCCCTATGTACCTATGTATGTTTAAATCTTTTAAACTACGCAAAAGTTAGTAATATATAAATCGCGAATGTGACAGACTGACTGATTGATTGATCTATCATCGCACGGCCTAAACTGCTAGACCGATCAATGATGAGTCTTGATTTTTTATATTTCTAAAAATAAGCAGATAGACTATTGTGTATGCATCCGCAAAAAAATCATTTTTAACAAATTCTATCCCAAAGGGGATAAATAGGCGATAAAAGCTTGTACCATGAAACTTTCATTTTGATTACGTGGGTGAAAGGGCGGGCAATAGCTAGTATATTATAAAAAGGTTATAATTAAAGGGGTTATGTACATATTATTGTTGTTCTATAACACAGAAAAATTATAGTAACATTTATCTGTAATTTTACAGCTTTTACAGAGTTCATTAGTTCTCAATTTGTGTTGAGTTAAAGTTTATTAAGATATAACGAAGCCTTTTAAATAAGCCATCAATTTGGGTGCAATGTATATAACTTTTGAGCAATAATAGCTTTCCCATGTATATTTACTATATAAACTATTATTATACAACAAGAACATTGGAATCATCTGATTTTAATTAACATTAGGTTGCCACTATTACCAACAACTATTTATATATACTATTACAATAAAAAAGGTATATTGTTACAAAAAACAACCCGTATTCCCAAGGAAAACGTTCACACCTCGTTACTCCACGGTATTGTCGCAGAGAAAACCTATTATCTTTCTAAAAGCATTTTAATTTATGCCACTAATGAAGACGCCGAGCATGTCTAGGCATTGGAGACAAGACGCGATGCAATTTCCGGTTTTTAGTTTCAAAGACATGCCCTGTTTCTAAGCAACTCTCTGTCTGCGATTCGAACATAACTTTATATAGTATTAATAGATTTGTTAATTTTTAAATTAGAGGTTTTTCTCGAAGTACGAATTAAACTATAATTATTTATGTATTTAATATTATATATATAGGATCTATAATATAAAATAAATACATTAAATATTAATTGTTGTATGTATTTCATTGGTCAATTTATGCTTATTTAACAGAAAGTAAAGAAGAGTAAAGTTCCTAGCAAGATATTCCCTCTACTGCCCATGGTATTCCACATAGCAGATAGAATATTTTAATTTCTTTTTTCTGCGCTCACTCTTTTTTTATCTTTATTACGAGAGCTATGACGTATAACAATTATACCACCTATTTTCCACCAATTATTCTAAAGCAAAATATATAAATAAGCTAAATTTCTTGAACCATTACAAATCTTTGGTTCTTAACCATTAAAAACGTAGTACTGGTAATCGTTCTGTGATATTTAATATGTCTTTATAATATATAATACGAGAATGTAAACATCAGCACAGACGGCAATAAAAATGGAAACAAAAACAAGTCATATTTATAATTCGAGAACCGAAAGTAAATATCAAAGGAAGCACTTTGACAAACACGGATGAGCTCAGAATTGGTTCCGCTGTTTAGTCGCCGGATTGCTTCCCATTCGCCTTATTTGTGAGAAATGCGCAGGATGTACTTAATTTGCGTCTTAATGCTCAGCGTGGTAGGGGACATTATTGAATCAAAACATTGTTTGTGTTTACTTTGTTGTTTTTTATCGATACATAATGAATTGCCGATAGAATATACTACCTTACTTTAGAAGTAGCTCCTTTAAGATCTTAGTTATTACAATACACAATATTACCAAGATAGATTATGTTTGAAGTAAGTTTATTGTCCTTAGGGTATTCACTTTGTGAAAACTAAACTGCAACAAAATATATTATGTGAATAAACTTTCATCTATTTCGATGTTTCATAAAATGTTCAAAAATGTAATAATGACGATTAGAAAATAACGTTATATTTTACGCTTAAATACGGTTTATATAATAATTGCGCCAATAAAAGAAAAAAGATGTTATATCACCTACACACGTCACATCAAATAATTGTCACATATTAATACTTCAGTGTCTAGCTTTGTTCAGTGATTTTGCGTAATTCAAAGACCCTCTGAACAAAATATGTCCCAGTATAAACACATCATTCTACTCGTACGTGGGTACATGGCGTGTCGTTCAAAAGCAATCGCGTGGAAGTTTCTAGATTGTCCTCAAATATTAACATCTTTCATCGAAAGAATTCAATATTCTCGAATATTACAATTGAGATTAGCTCGTAATAGGAGTAATAGCGAAATTGGCAATATCTTTGTTTTCAATTTCAATCTTGAAGCTGAAATCGATAGCCGCAGGGTCTGTTAAGATTACTAAGGGTGCTAGGTCCCCCATTTTTAATAAACGAAAGCTCAAGGCGATAAAGAAATAGATAAATGTGCATTTTGATGGTTTTGATTGAAAGACGCAAGAGTAACTAGTGACTGGCGGTTCTAGTCGTAGTTTGTATACGAAATTAATATTAATGCATGCTCATTACCTTTTACCGTGGTTGCCTGGAAGAGATCACTTCTAAGTGATAAGGCCGCCAAACTAATTGTACACTTTATTATAATATTTATTATTATTTTTAAGTTTCCTTCTATGTACAATCTTGTTGAAGAGTTAAATAAATATATAAATGAATGAATTAATTAAATCTTTGGGTTGCGATACTTAGCTCATGAGTACGTAGATGATCGTTATATTTTTCTGGAACCAAAATGATTTCTTATTAAACTAAAATACCAGACAATTTCTTTCACATTTCTGGTCTCTTTTCTTTGTACAATGGAGCAAATTGTTATTAAATCAAGCTAATATTATATTCAATATATAACAAACTCAAAATAACCTCAACATTAAGCCGAAAGTTAATCAACATAAAACATTTTCATAATGGTCGAATCGCAATCGAATAAATTAAAATTTATTAATATTTTTTTAATATTCCCCGACTCCGAAACGCTCATTGTACTAACGGACTGTATCGAAAATTTCATTAAGCTGAAAGTAAATGGAATGAACGGGAATTTTACACTTGAAAAAATTTCAAAGGACTCCACTTGTAATACTCAATATTGCGTTAAAAGAGACCGCATAATAAAATTGTATTTGTTGGGATACTCTTTGAATGTGAGAGCTCTAAATTGTTGTATTGAATAGCACGCTCTGTCGGCTTTCATATTAGGCAATGTTTATTGGAAAAAGTATAATGTGTTTTAATTGCAAATTTAACGAATGCAATCTATATAAGTAGTCCTACCATCGTTAAGGTGCATTTATGCATATCTGTTTATCACATTTTATATAATAAAATATGCCAAAATTTAGAGTTGTATATAATGGTTGTGAATATCTCATATCAACGAGTATTTAAAAAAGTATACATAAATAACACATAGGTAATATAAATTTTGTTACTCAGTGGACTTATGAGTTTTTGCATTTGTTAATAGATTAAGCCATTTCGATTTTGAAAAATCTATATTTAAGAATTATGAAAAAGCAATCGCATTTAACGAGTTTTTCATCCCCATAAAATGTATCCAAATTGTTATTCGAACGTGGCAAACAAAGTTTTATTACATGGATAATATTATTTCAAGGTTTGAGGTTATCAAAAACAAGTTGAGGCGGAAACTTCGCGAAAGGCTTATCCCAACATTAGTATTCGAAAAGTTGTAAAGAAAACATTTAAGGCGCCACGTGTATGCATCGCTTATACGGAATATAAAAGCTCTGAGAGTTACAAATAAAAGAAATGCTGATATCCAAATATACTATATAGTATGAACGCTAATCAGATGTCTGGATTTCATAGGACATTAGGAACATGTGTTAATGAAATGTCCAAAATGTTTAAACAATTCAGGATCTGTAATACATAAATTAAACTATTTAGGATCTGTAATATATAATTATTATATTATTCAAGACTTTTAAACAACATTAATGGTATAGTTATCTGAGCCATTACTTAGTTCATAAACTCGTATGACAATTGATATATGGTGTCCATAATAACGTGACTACGTCATGAAATGTTCAGATAAATAAACTTTGGTCATGTTCTGAATTTAATGTATAAACTAAATGAAAAACAGTGTGCTAGTTCTAACGCTCTAAGAAAAAAGCGCGATTTGAGTCGCCAGCCGCATCTAGTTTCATATGTCACCTCAAAACAACATAATTAAGAGTATTACCAGCGGAATAATTCATAAAAATTCATATTGCATATATAATTATGCCTTCAAACGTCGGAAGTGTGGGGCGGCACCATGCTAACGACTTCCGTTGACGCGGCCAACACTGAAAATTACATATCAAACATTTGTAACACTTTTCATTCGATAAATTGTATGTCATTACGCTTTTTATTTCTTAAGAAAGGATTCATATGAGTATTGATTTTTATTTATACTAAGTTAACGGATTTAAAGCATTTATCGCTAGGCGTGTTTAGTTGGCGTTTGTATTTCCTATTTGAGAATAGTATGGAAATTGGAATACATAATTTATTTATCGTTTTTTTACCAAGCATTTTTTCATTTATGTGTTTAACAGTACAGCAGTTTGCGAAACAAAAATTTTTGACCACAATTTTGAATTTTTGTTGTTTTATTGGTTATTGAATCTTATTTATTAACTAGCTGTGCGGTTTAACCCGCGTAAGTCCGTATCCCGTAGGAATATCGGGATAAAAAGTTGCCTATATGTTATTCCAGTTGTCCAGCTGTCTACGTACCATATTTCATTGCAATCGGTTTAATAGTTTTTGCGTGAAAGAGCAACAAACACACACACCCATCATTGCAAACTTTCGCATTAATAATATTAGTAGGATTTTAAATTAAAAACAGTCCCTAAATCTAAACTTTAAAAACATACATAGAAGAATAAAGTCCTGAATGTAGGAGAGGAAGAACAGTTCAAATATTAATTTTTATAACATTTTACTGTTATGACTTTTATGATACTGATACTGAACTACTAACCTAGCGAGTTACCATGTCGTCTTAAAGCAGGAGTAAAAACAATATGGGAGATATATATACGAGACAAGCCAACACCTTTCCACACTGAAATTGACAATCTATCGGTTCTAAGACATCAATAGGACACCTGGACGCCTAGACTTAACAACAATAAATTACAGCATAATCTGCAGTTTCTTTGGCAATAAGACTATTTAATGTTCAATATAATGAAAAAAAAACGATTCGCGTATCAAAAGTATACCCCCGTTAATTACAAACATGCCTTTATTAATTTAGTACGTATTTTAAAGGTTTGCATCGTCAGCAACCGACAAAATGAATTTTAAACATAAATCGTTGAGTTTTCCTGCCTGGAAGATTTCAAGAGGGAAATGGCATCTTAGCGTGAGACTTTAATCTATTTTGAGTTCTATTTTTTAACGATAGGGACGATATTTGAATGGATGGTAACAATAAACATAAGACTCTACGTTGCTAAGGGGACGGTCTGGGTAAATATCATTATGGTCAACCCACAACAGCACTCAGCCTGAGGTTTTAGCCACTTCGCTCACTCTTAAACTTAATGCGTTTTATCAAATATAATAAAATGTTTCGATTTACGCGTCCCGTTTTTTATTATTTTTATTTAAAATGTTAGTCTTGTGTGTGTGGGTATTTCATCATAATGTATTCAAAGTTAACTATGGTTTAAATGGTGCTATTTAATAGCTGTTAACTGCATGAGTGATTTTATGGAGAACCCGAGACGAGTTCGGTTGAATAATCAAAATGTTCATGGGCGGTGGTACCATCAGGCGACCCACCAGCTCCATTGCCGTTGACATAAAAAAGAAACAATTTTAATGCATAAATCAGATAGAAACAAATTTTGATTCGTTGACATCGTGTTGAATATAAATGTTTTTTATCCATTATCTATTCTTTCTGACCGCCTCCTTGGCACAGTGGTCAACGCGTGAGTGGTCTCGGTCTGGCAGGACACAGACGCTGATCATGTATTGTCCGTAAAGAAAATCGATCAGTGAAACAGATGAACATCATCTGCCCCATACCCCACTAGGGGACACGGGACTTCACTATCCTTTCTGCGATATATAATAATATAACCGTAGGACAAAGTTACAATATTCATATCCTAAACGCGAAAAATTATTATGAAATGTTTATTATCTTTAAAGAAATTCTGTTCTTAAGATGATGGTTAAGAACTTTTTATAAGTGAAGTGTATAATTATAATATGCAGTTTATAATTTACTTCATACAATAGAATATATGTGGTTTGTAGATGGCGTAGTCGATTCGGAATCACGAGTTACATGCACTCGAGGTAATCCGATTTAAATGAGAGGCAATCAGGTTATCTCCAATAGCAATATAATTAATACATGCTGCATTAAGCTCTGATTATATATTATATGCGAAATAAACAAAGTTAAGAAACAGTCATCACCAGTACCTACACTGATGTAATTTCGTAGTTATATTCTCTTATGTATTTATATACTCAGCTAGCTGGAGTTCTTTTAAGTAGGGACTAAACAGTCGGCATAATAAACCAGAAAGGTTAATCCATTTATCTATAATGAATTTCATATAGCTCCAACCAAAAGAGTCACAAACATTCGATCCATTCTTACAATTTTACACATTCATAATATTAATTTCAACACTAGGATAGCACTTTAATCCCTATTATAATATTTTAAAACTGATAGAAAAGTCTGTATCTTCTTCACGCCTGTCCATTAAGCCGATTTGGATGATATTTAGTAAAAAGAAAAAAAAATATAGAAAAAATATATATAAATAGGGGAGAACCAAAATATGTACTATTAATCTTTTTTTTGAAGCGAGCGAAAACTAGTATAGTATAGGTTAGTATTAGGTTTAGTTATAGATATTTAACTTTCGTTGAAGCCAATAGTCTGTTTTTTGTAAAGCCCCATGGTTCTAGGTGGATATCCGGCGTGGCTTGCTGACATAACGCTTTTTTACGATATTTCGCCGAATATGCGCTAACGTTGCATCTCTTTTTGATAAATAACACAAAGGACTATGAATTTCACAAAAAAATGTTTAAAAAAATCTTATATAAAAAGTGTATGTGATTCAAGCTTTATTATGATCACGAAATCAAATATTGAAAACAAAATGGAAACCAACTAAGCTGACAGAATATAATTAAATTACTGATTGGTTTTTTAGCTCTAAAATGGAATGTTTATTTTTGTGAAACCTATAAAATGTAATCAAGCTTATATTCAAATATTTATTTACAAGCTCCACAGATGAATTTTTATAAATCATTTCCTTATATTTTTAAGAATCCGTACACAAAGGTTACATGATTTATATAATAGGCCCCCTTTTACTAAGACTTTCCTGTCCCTCTCTCTGTCTATTGGTATTTCCGTCCGTCCATGCATACTGCCATACCAGACTCATACCACTGATAGTTAGATAGATAAAAATTTACATAGATTACATGATTACAACGGTCATCAATTGGGAAGGTTACCAATTTTAATTGCAGGTGCACATTTGCTTATATGTGCGGAATTCTTAGCGTCGTGAATCCAACTCGCACTTGACCGATTTTTTATCAACACGATGTCTATGCCCTAAATATTCTATGGGTATATCTATTATGTTTAATTGCAAAAAATACCTCATTTACACAGTGTATAGTTTCATATAATTTCAGATAAGTACGTCACGTATCCGATGTCTGCAAACACGCCGCAACGTCGCGGTTAAGGGGTGCACGGTGATTCATCAATTGCCACCCTTAATGATGTCATTATTGACTTGAGAGCCCATCCTGGTGTTAGATAGGTATCGTGCAATGTGTATGGACTAAATGTTCAAAAGCGTTTGGATTACTGAGAGACTTTTGCAAGTGTGTTTCGTTTTTAAAATCACTCCAAAAGAGGAGGTTCTCGAGTGTATGTTGTTGTTTGTGACCTTATACCTTTTTAGTGGGTGAACCGAATTTGATGATTGCTTTTTTATTTGAAAGCTCGTGCCTCTCGTGTGGTCGATTGGTGGGACCGACCTGTCCCATTTAATTGTGTTCTAGTTCATACGATTTGAAGGCGATATAATTTTTTGTAATTATTTATGACGGTATACTATTTTAAATACAAAAATAACAGAAAATATAAATGTAAAAAGTTTGAGAACTCATTCCAAATATCCTTATTCGTTGTATATTATTGTAATTTGTTATATAATAGAGTGTATTTCAAATTATATTTAATTTAAATATTTTGTTTTTATGTGTAGGTACGTTTTGATATATTTTTGGGGTGGTTGTTCTATACAAACATTATTGTTATTACCTCCTCAACAGCGTCAAAACAAAACTATTTTCCAATAAACGGGGTTTTGTTTAGCAAAAATAACATGTTCTAATTAAACGAACACACATATAATAACAAAGTTGTATGAAGTTTGCTAAAATTAATTTAAATTGCAACATGTCAGCATAAAATCTAATAATATTATGCCTATATTATAAAGATAATGAATATTGTAATTGTTGTCAGAAAATGTACTGAAAAATAAAAAAGTACTCAAATATTATAGGTTAGGTACTACTGCATATAAAAACCCTAAACACGAATAGCATTATTTCTTGCGTTTAATTTTACGAGAGTATTATACACTAGCTTCGCCCCGCGGTTTTACCCGCGTAAGTCCGTATCTCGTAGGAATATCGGGATAAAAAGTTACCTATATGTTATTTCTTTCATTGCCAAATTTCATTGCAATCGGTTCTGTAGCTTTTGCGTGCAATAGCAACAAACACACACATCCTTACAAACTTTCGCATTCATAATATTAGTGGGATGGGATAGGATTCAGAAATTAAAAACTTTTAAGTCTCCCCGTGACCAAGCTCTCTGTAGTGTATTCAAAACATCGGGTTAATAATATAATTAAAAGATCGCGTTTAAAATCTGTTTAAAAGTCTTTAATTTCTAAACGAATAGTATTAATTCAAAATATTCGCTTATACTACAACAACGAAAAGTATAATTATAGTAATTGCTAGCTTTTGTTCCATTCAATGAATTAACCCAACTGCAAAATCAATAAAACGATTTAAAAAAATTAACGTCGTACGGTTGTTTATCGCCATCAAGCAGCTCATGTTTCTCGAAATAAAACTGTCAACAGTACATTACAAATGAAATTAATACATTGTAACTATTTGTTAAGTCTGCAACCACGCGATAATTTCGATCGAACGAAACTAATGTGTTTAATTAGTTAGCACCGCAAACGTGATTTCGTCAAACAATCATGTTTTATTTATTTTATACCCTCTGTCATTGCGTTCGGGCGTAATATTTAATCGGTTCATTTTAATGTATCGGTATGCTGATTATTGTCTATTTGTACTTCATATACAAAATATGCTATCTACGGATAAACCTTTCGGCATTTTTTATGTTAGAGCGGTTTATTCGATGATAAACCATCACCGCTTATGGAAAAATGTCAGCGCATAGTTTTGCATCTTTTATTGGATTAAATTAAGAAAATTGAAAAATCTACGAAAGTAAATATCTATTATTTTAAAAGTTGGTGTAATTTATTCATATAAAGCATATTTTTTCTGCTCTAGAATTTAATAAGCATACTGCAATATAAAAGCAGAATCAATTATTTACCTATTCTAATATTATATTCAAAAATACATATATCTTTTTGAATTATTTATTAATATCATCAGATTGCACGTTCTCTCACGTCTACTAATTAATAACACAATACAAAAGAAAGAAATCCAACCTAATGAACTATTCCCCACCATGAATACAACCGTCAGAAATAAACAATTGTTTACCGGAGTTAAGACTTTATAAAATTTCTCGTTAATTAAAACGTTTGCCTCAATATTAAGCCCACGCCTAGCGCTGTGTATGGTTAAATCACTTCATTATAACTCAAACGTGACACAGTTTTTAAGCAAATATTTCTTATGTTTTAATGGAGACCTGGTAATACTTTCACGTAATATTTAAGCGTAGTTTGAAAGGCTTTTTATTCGAATATCCACACGAACCACTGCAAGCCGTGGAGTACATTTGACCTGATATACTTACCTTTATTCAGCTGTATGTATGACCTAATGGGTAATGCAAAATGTGAAATGCTTTTTGTCTGTACAAAATGAAAAGCTCATGCATTTCAATACAAAATATTATGGTTAAATCCTAATTCAGGCATTAATTGCTTGTATATGTTAAATTCTCATTAGTATATAGTGTGTTTTATTCTCAAAGGCAAAAAATATATATATATATATATATATAATTATGTAATCCATAAAAGGTAGGTTGTGGAAACTACGTAGCTTTGAATCAAAGAAGCTCATATATACATTTTGGTTCGATATGTTTCAGTAGTGAACTATAAAAGCTTATAGTGCGTGATATATGATTTATCCATTCAGTAAGATACAGAACAATACGATGAGAATCTGCCTAGGTGACGTGACATCATCTACCAACCCGCACTTGGCCAGCGCGTTATTTATTTTTATGTCAGTGTCGGCAAAGAAGCTGGTGGGTCGCTTGATAGTAAGCGCTGCGATCGTCGATTGCAGACCTTATCTTTACAAATTGATTGTCAACTTCAAATTAAAAAGGCGTTAAGTAGTAAGGATTGAAAAGAGCAATAAAGGAAAGAGGGTAGGAAGGGTGAGGAAAAGGAAATGGGCCTGTATTACAATAGTCTGAACCATCATAAGTATTCTTGCAATGGGGATATATGATTATAATATCTGGACACAATATCAAAGAGCCGTTCCGAGGTAAGTAAATATTTATTGTTTTTGTATAGAAAGTATAAGACATGAGAAATTTTGAAAGAATAGAAAAAATTTTGATCACGAGGCAGGATTGCAACATGTCAGCATAAAATCTAATAATATTATGCCTATATATAAAGGTAATTAATATTGTAATTGTTGTCAGAAAGTGTACTGAAAAATAAAAAAGTACTCAAATAAAGTAAATAAAAAAGTACTCAATAAGTTAATCCTGCCTCGTGATCAAAATTTTTTTTTATTCTTTCAAAATTTCTCATTTATAAAGCATTTCAATGCTATAAAACTAAAAATTAAATTTAAGTATAAAACATGTTAAAAATTCATACATAATAACGGTTCGACATTCCATCCCATTGCATTCAATAAATATTTTTATTAAATTAACGAGTAGTTGTGATGATTATTCTCCATAGGAACAGCCATCGTAACTGGTACCTACATGATTGTTTGAGATCTCCTGTTGTTTCTAAGTATTGTATTATAAAATGAAAAATAATATTTAAAAAGCCTTCTAAATACCTGAGACTTCTCTATAGGATAATAATTTTTTATGGGGTTAATTTGTTACATAAAAAAAAAAATCCTTTAATTTTCCGGTTATAATTTCAGTCACAAACAAAAAAAATATGGGTTCCCAATATTCACATTTAAAATATTTATGGCGGCACTAAATACATAATTTCAATGTTGTTTATATTTAAAACATCTCGCCCATTTATTAATTCGAGCCGGGTCAATGAACCGTAAGACCCAGTTGAAATTTTCATAAACGGCCACCCCCTTGTAATTAGTGATAATCAAAAAGAATTTTGCAGCTTTCCTCACAATTTTAACGAGTCGAAGTTTTGCGTGAACAATTTGTAGGCGCCATGACGATTACGGAATTTCTTTTGATTCATTAGAACGTGTAATTTTAAATTATTACCTTCAAGTTTTACGATGAAATCTATGGCTACATGGTTGCTACGAAAGAGTTTTATTTATTTATTTATTAATAATGAATTTCCAACAAAGGACACAGTTCATATTTTCGAAAAGCCTGCCACATTCATAGATTACTGCACGAAAAAAACCAATACTAAAGAATTAACAAAATAAAAACTTTGTGTGATACATAAGTTAAAATTAAAACTACATTTGTACATTCGCTAGAGTTGCTATATTCTCAGATTTTTTTTATATCACCGCTGCGCGTTTATAGCATAACTAGCTTTTAGCCCGCGGCTTCGCACGCGTTGAATTCGGAGTAGTTTTATAAATGTTATTATACATATAAACCTTCCTCTTGAGTAACTCTATCTTTTAAAAAAACCGCATCAAATCCGTTGCTTAGTATTAAAGATTTAAATATACATAGGGACATATAATGCGACTTTGTTTTACTATGTAGTAATATGCTGAGTAGTTACTCTTTTATAACAACACTGTTTAATTATAAGTGTGCTATATTATTTCATACTGACCTCCTAAAAAGTAAGTGGTTCTAAATTCTCTACATACACTGTAGATACGTTATATTGTTTTTATTTTGACTTGACTTGTTTAGTCATTAATTTCATAATCCTCTATGTTCTTATAATTTATCTAATAGGACATTAAAATTGTAAGGATGAATTCATATATCTGCAGATCACACCTGTAACCTTGTTTTGCCCAATACCCACTAGCTAACACGAAACCTGAAGTAGCTCGGTAAAGCAAGGGTATCGCATTAAATTGTCATTAAGTAAAAGCTTACTTGGGCGAACGGTAGGAATTATTTAATTAACTCCCAACGGCTGACTTGCTCAAATTGAGATATATCGTGTTTACTGTACGCATTCTTTTAATCTACGCTTAATAGAAATTATTGCGGGAACAAGCTATTTTTGGACTTACATATCGTGTCAATGTATAACCAACTAGCTGGTGCCGGCGACTTCGTTCGCGTTGTCTTTGGACGTGAACAATTGGATTTCAAGTAAATTACTTTTAACTTAAATATAAAGGTATAAATCTTTTATCTAAATTTCGTAGCGGAGCCCAAGAGTACATTGAATTATCAATTACTAGCGGTTCACCCCGGCTTCGTCCGTGGTTAATTAACCTATAGCCTTCCTCAATAAATGGGCTATCTAACACTAAAAGAATTTTTCAAATCGGACCACTAATTCCTGGGATTAGTGCGTTCAAACAAACAAACTCTTCAGGTTTATAATACTATTTCAGTATAGATTAAAGTTAGAAGTGTGTGTGATGCTTGTGTGTTTGTGACACTAACTGAAAAATGGTGGAAATGATTTGGATGAAACATTTATTGTACATTTATAATGTATACTATGGAATACTGTGAGTCACAGTATATAAGATATTTTGATAAAATGTGGTACCCAGATAGATATTACTATCCTACATTATAAACGCAAAAGTTGGTGGATATTTCTAACCTCGCAAAAGCAGTTTATCGTATCTGTATGAAATTAGATACAGAGGTAGATTATAGTCTGGATTAGCATATAGGCTACTTTTTACCCTGGTATCATGTGAGTTACGCCCCTGATTACACCTAGTACTAAATAAACGCATAAGGTCAGTGGTGTAAATTCAAAATATAACAATAACATAAATTTATATCATTTGACGTACCTCTGCTGTAGTCTGAAGGACTGATATATATAATTTATATAAAGAAGCTTGGTCATGAAATCTCAGAAGAAAGTTATCAAAAGTGAACGATATTTATGTTTATGTTGTATTTGTGTTACTTTTACCTTAAAATACTTTTAATTCCTGCTAATATTATAAATGCGAAAGTTTGTAAGGATGTGTGTGTGTGTTTGTTGCTCTTTCACGCTAAAACTACTGAACCGGTTGCAATGAAATTTGGTAAGTAGACAGCTGGACAACTGGAATAACATAGAGGCAACTTTTGATCCCGATATTCCTAAGGGATACGGACTTATGCGGGTGAAACCGCGGGGCGCAGCTAGTATTATAAATGCGAAAGTTTCTAAGGATGTGTGTGTGTGTGTTTGTTGCTCTTTCACGCTAAAACTACAGAACAGGTTGCAATGAAATTTAGTAAGTAGACAGCTGGACAACTGGAATAACATACAGGCAACTTTTTATCCCGATATTCCTACGGGATACGGACTTACGCGGGTGAAACCGCGGGGCGCAGCTAGTATTATAAATGCGAAAGTTTCTAAGGATGTGTGTGTGTGTGTTTGTTGCTCTTTCACGCTAAAACTACAGAACCGGTTGCAATGAAATTTAGTAAGTAGACAGCTGGACAACTGGAATAACATATAGGCAACTTTTTATCCCGATATTCCTACGGGATACGGACTTACGCGGGTGAAACCGCGGGGCGCAGCTAGTGTATCAATAATATACGCTTAGAAAGTCATTTGAAAACGTAACATCACACGGGATGCGTGCCAAAAGCTCTTTAAACGAAACATCGTACACAAAATAAACGAGGCAAATTCAATAATATGGCAGACTCCACTTAACCGTAAACATAATCAGATTGCCATATTCGCTTTGGCAAATACTAATATTGGGTGGAAGTTGTCAAATCGATGTATAATTAACATTGCTTGATTCCTGTGAACATCAAAGGGAAAGGTCAACCCCAAGGAACGGTAGCTTTAAAATGACAACCGCTTAATATTTGATATTACGTACATATTTTTTTAGGATCTGTTATTTACGTTTTATTTAAGTTTTTGTAGGTGAGTTATGGTAAACTCAGAAAAAAGTGATAGATAAGATGATTTACGTAGTCGAAAAATTGTAGTAGTGGACAAATAAATTATGAAAATGTTCAATTTGTTAGTGTGTAGATCAATGAAATGGTCAAGCGCGAGTCGGATTCTCATCACTAAGGGTTCCGTATAAATAAGCAAGAGAGGAACTGATAAAACAATAGGTAATCCATCCAATTTATTACTGTTACTTTACCGCGATTTTTTTTTATCATTCGTTGTTATAGCGGCAACAGAAATACATCAATTCTTATCACGGTTCACGAGATACAGCCTAGTGACAGACGGACAGACAGACAGCGGAGTCGTAGTATTAGGGTCTCGTTTCTCCCATTGGGTACGGAACCTTAATTCAAATGCCATGCGACAACTACGAAACTGAAGGTAGCCAGCGTGGTTGTTTACGGTTTAAATGCTCTTATTGGGCCTGTTATCCTGAAGTGGGAAGAAAATAAGTTATTTCATTTAATAGAAGTATTGTCTAATATTTAATATAGAAGTGTGTTCTTATAATAGTAATCATAGCCTCATTCAATTGTAATCTCAATCTATTATACCCAACTAAGCTATCAAGGCTTACGCTTATTTCTACACTAGCTGTAACTCGCGGCGTCACTCACGTGGTTCAGGGCTTAAATGTGTATGTGGTAATCCAGACTATAACCTATCTCTGTACCAAATTACATACAGATACGGTTAGGTGTATTCGCATGAAAGAGTAACAAACACCCATACATTCAGCCATAGTTACAAACTTTCGCGTTTATAATATGAGTAGGATGATAATGTTATGAAATCTGGATATTTAAACATAATTTAATTTATAATTAGTACAAAATATTACACCATATGATAAATAACATGCAGAATCTAACCAAATTCCATCTAATTCAATCAATAATCTAAAATTATATCAATCTTGTATTTTCCCTGAAGTGGAATGAATTCCTTTGAGATCTTTTGAGTAGTTAAACACAAACATTATCAAATAATTACGCGCGTTGAATAAAAGAGAATGTTCCAAATGCCGCCATTAAGAATTTCATCAGGATCGAAACATTGCATATTTGCTCAATTAATCCTTAACGGAACATTAATGGGTCATTAGATTTAATGTGTTCGAATTAATTACCCCTGCAGCCCCAATCTCAATGTTGTTGCTGTTGTATTGCTTGTTGTTTTGCTTTGCTGTTTGCTCTTGGAGATAAATAGTTTAATTACGTTGGTTTTTGATTGTTTTAGTCGATTCACATACAGAGCATTTATGGTATGAATAATATCACAATTATGGCTTAATATTTTCTTGTGTTTGATTTTACGCGAGTATTACACATTTAGATATTAAAAAATTTTTAACGGATTTTAAACGCGATTTATTCATTATATTACGAACCCGAAGTTTCGAACACTTTACAGCGAGCGTGGTCCAGTCTCCCCGTGACCGCGACGTAATATAATGAATAAATCGCGTTGAAAATCAGTTAAAAAGTTTGTAATTTCTAAAAAAATTAGGGCTTGTTTGCGAGTTAGGCTGTATGGGAAATATATGAAGAAACAACCATGGATAAACTTAAAATTTTATGTTTTTTTTTGTTTCTAAAAAGAAACAAAGCTGGCAAAAGAACTGGTGAGTCGCCGAGTAGCGAGATGGCTGTCTTGAGCTACACTGAAACTGAAGCTGTTGTGTTGATATATTAAAGATGAGGTAGGTGTTTTCTATAACGATTCGTTCTACTTTGATACAAGAAACGATATAATTCCGTTTTTTAATGCCAAGTTTTTTTTTATTATATTTTAGTATCAGGTTTCTTTAATTGCGCAAAATTAAGAACCAACTACAGCGAAACAAGGATAAATTGTACCTGTTTTAATAAATTCCTAACACCTCACAACCTTTAATACACAGCATAGTACAACACGAATAAGACAGGAACTGGAGTAACTTTCGAAAATTACGCTTTAATTGTATTTCGTTGATAAAACTTGCAAGTTGCAATTTAACTTTATAATCAAAGATTCTCGACGCCTGGCGAGGACACAAACAACGTGATTAAAAAACAGTGGAGTCGCTTTATCAACTCCGTGTGTTAATAAAAGAAATAAAATGTTCTGCAGGACGGACGAGACTTCATTACCATTCGTGGTCCGATTGTACGATAAAATTAGCTCTGAAAATATTCTGTTAATTTTGAGTCCGTACGATAATGATTCATCGACGATTCTTATATTTTTCAAATTGTTAATTCCAATTAATGTCTCATAATTAATAATTTGAGCAAACATCGGCAGCTGTTTTGATAAAGATCAATCTGAAAACAAATTATTAAATCTTATGCTTAAACCCGTTTTATATCGCATATAAGGCATAAGGCATCCACTGAAAATCAGTGTTATTACGCTGAGTGACAGGCCTCATTAAGTCACATATATATTTTAATATATCTATATAAGTGACCTTTATTGTTATATTTCTTTTGTGTATATATCATAATAAAGTGAAGTCCCGTGTCCCCTAGTGGGGTATGGGGCAGATGATGTACATCCGTTTCACTGATCGATTTTCTTTAGGGACAAGTAGGTGATCAGCCTTCTGTGTCCTGCCAGACCGAGACATTTTTTTTCTTTGTGCGTCCCCACCGGGAATCGAACCCAGGACCCCTCGGTTCTACGCTCACGCGTTAACCACTGTGCCAAGGAGGCGGTCATATATCATAATAAACGTAGTTTATTTCTTTCTTTCTTACTTAAAAAAATATATATTATATGTATTTAAAAACTATAAAAAAGAAATCATACATACAAAAACAATTCGAAAGTTCTGATGTAACACATTAAAAAATGCAGCTAAATTGACGACCACCTTTCTTTTATCTTCTTCTATCCTCCTTCTTTGAAGTTGTTTAAACTATCAGCAAAAACAGTAACATTATTTTGCCACCAGATGGCAGTGCAATCTATCTGAAACGCGGCGCAATTTGCTAACCGATCGCCTGTGAAATTTACTGAAATGAATAAAACTATCTTAGAATTGAACGCTTCAGTGGTTCGGATTCCTGTCGTGTCAAACCAACGTCAGAGAGTGCGAATTATTTAAATAATTGTACTAACTTCAAATTGTTTGAACCACTGAACGTTTGTTCACTGTTTACGATGTTGCTTTGCTGTTTTGCTGGATTGGCTGCGATTGAGTGTTTTAACTTGATAAATAAATTCTGGTTTTCAAATATTTTGGAGGAAATAACTGAAGTAAAACAATCAAAACGTTTCGAAGTTGTGGTATACCAAACGGCAGACATATTTATCATATTATATTTGCTAGGCTAAAGATTATAATGATTATATTATATAAATTAATATCAAAAGGAAATATTTATGTTTGTTATGTTTTTACGCAGAAAACGTCTAGACTGATTTCAAAAATTCTTTCACCATTAAAGAAAGCCATATCTTCTAACTCACTTATAGTATAAATATGAGAGTTTGTTTGTTTGAATGTTTGTCTATCAATCACGATGAAACTATTAAACGTATTTTGAAAAATATTTGGTATCCATACTTATGGGTATGACTTGATTTGGGTGATAAAATACTTTCTTATCTCGATTTAATGCTCCCTTGGGATAAAATAGGAATCTTGATATCCGGGCGGTGCCGGGACGAGCGTCTAGTAAGCTATAAATGTACGACAGGCGAAGCTGTGGCGGACCTCTAGTAATTTCTATTTCACGATAAACCATGACTCCTAAATCACCATAATCTTTAAAAACACAACATAGGTGCATAAAATTTATTTCCCAACATTTTGTATCATACCCCGCAATTTCGTATAATAAATAATTAAAAACCAATCACGGACACCTTTCAAAAAGCCTCCCACTAATACAGGTATTATTCCCTTGATCAGGTTCTGAAAGTTGCGGTGTAACTATGAGCGATTGCTAAATATAATAAAATGGTGCATGTTTGTAACGTTTTCACGCAGAAACTACTGGATCGATTTCCAAAATTCTTTCATCATTCGAAAGCTACAACTTCACTGAGTAACATATGCCATAATGTACCGCGGGCGAAGTCGAGGCGAACAGTTAGTTATAATAAATTCAGACTCAAAGTTTGTCCTCTTTTACTAAGTTCGCTTCCAATCTTATCAATGTAGTGTTAAGTCGACAAGACGTCAGCATTGTTTCATTTGTTTTTCTTTCAATACAAAACTCTCGATCCCTGCTGAATGTGTCAGCTAAATAAAAAATTATTGCACACCCGTTTCAACTGGTAATGCACCTTTAATCCTAATTGGATAGAAGGACTAGAGAGGCGTGGCGGGAGCACGTAATTGAAACACCGGTAGCGTTTAGTCTATAATGTAAAAATACCAACAAATTAATCTATTTTTTTAATCTCGCTCACCTTTTCAATCTTATGTGAATTGTGGTAGTTTCATTTTGTTCAAAATGTTTTAATTAGGCTTTAAACTAAAAAAATTAATAGCAAAGTATTTCGCACATATAGAATGTAATGTCATGTCACAGTCGGCAATGGAGCTGGTGGGACGCCTGATGGTAAGCGCTACCACCGCCCATGAACATTTGTAGAGGCGTAAAGTCGATTAGGATCGAGAAGGTAGTGTAACATTTTTTTTATCTGTATCTACATACATCTATCAAAATCTCGATTTCTCTTTAAGAGAGGAGTGAATGTCCAGTTGTTAATCTAATTTGAACTTCAGTTGCCATACAGAATCATCTCAAATATTATGAAGACACAGTCGCCAGATTGCTGTAGGTAAATGTAGACAAATGTATGAACTTTATTGCATTTTTAGCACGTATTTTGACACGCAGGTTCTATTTTGATTTGATAATTAATTAAAACTTTGTACATTTAACAAAGATTGGTGAAAATACAATAATTTCCTGAGTTTTCAAGAGAAAAGTGAAGGGTACCTTCTACGGAAGCGCGCTCCATCTTAGGCCACATCTCAGCTTACCATCAGGCGAGATCATGGTCAAGTTTTATTAATTTAATAATAGGGCTGATATTATTAAATCAATAAAACATGTATACTCTGCTAAAGAGCAAGTAAGACAATTTAATTAAAGCATTAAATTCTTCTTTTTTATTTTTTAAACAAAAAAATATAGCAAATATTACTTATAAATCAGATTAACACAATACACCTGAGAAATTTTGAATAGTTCAATTATAATCGTTCCTAAAATTGTAATTACATGAATCTAATAATTTAGACTCAGAGAGCAATCGGATATCAGTCGGGATAGTTTCAAATTAAACCCCGGTTAGCGAGACAACTCAACAAGTCCTATAATTGTATTAATTGTCTGTTACCCGCATTGTAATGGCTGTTCTGTAAAGTTAGACACGTTGTAAACAGACGATTAGCAGAAATCCCCGTTTTGGATGACTTCATTAGACCTTATTTGATCGTTAAGGTAACACCATTATTATAAACATCATTTGATAATGTTGATAAAGCTTTTTGTTGTTGTTGGCATCACTGCAATACTTTGCTTCTTAGAATACTTATTTTAAGGGTAAGTGTACAGTCTAAATAGTACTTTGGGCATATTTTGGTGAATCTAACAACTTTTTTTATATTGGGCAATGAAAATTGTAAATCTTGAGATTATTCTAAGTTTTTTTCTATGAAATATTCTTTCTCATAATCTTCAGTATTATCTTATACTGAAGATTATTAAAATATCATTGTGATAAACACCACCACATTATGATATATCTCATACTGTTACTACTGCAGTATCAGAAAATTCCTAAAATAAAATAAACATATACTAAACAATACATAATTAAATTTAATTGTCGGGAGTTTTTCATCAGGAGCACGCTACACAACCGACATGATAATTTAACAGCCTACGTTTATCAAACGAAATTCCCTTCGGATTTAATTTGTCGCATATTTACATAATAAATGAACGGCTCCGCTCCGTTGCGGCGTTATCCGCTCTAAACCGGCTTAATCCAGTTTTATCCATCATTGAGAGACTTGATTCTCGATCGGGTACAATTTGCATGTTATTCTCTCTAAGACGTTAATAGTTGGAACAAGATGGGAAGGTTTTAAGCACATGGATTTACATGTCATTTGAGATTGCGTGTAATATTTCTTTTTTGGAAGGGATTGAGAATGCTAGTAATTTGGTGAAGGAAGATAGGGTGTTAGATCTCTGGGCGTTGATTTTATAAGGCTGAATCTATTGTTCGATAACGTAAGTATAGATTTAACGGGCGTAATTAGTAGATGCTAATTTAACCTGTTTAGTTGAAATAACTGTACATTTTTAGGTATGAAATCTACTTTTCTCATATCATCTTCAGCACAGCCCTGCAGTGGGAGCATACATTTTTCCGCAGGGCCATAGGCCTTCCCATTAGGTTTCAGACAATAATACACCACGCTGACCCAGTGCAATTCAATAGATATCACATGTCTTCGATCTTTTGATTCTTAGACATGTCGATTTCCTCCGATTATTTTCCTTCACCGATTTAGTAGCCATATAGACAAGGCGGAGATGAATAAAAAAAAACAATTTATTTCCTGCCATCTCGTGTAATCTCAAACTCCAGACTTTTAGATTTAAGTCCGAGGTCCAGTGAGCCACCACTGCTACTTCTATGTATAGATTAAACCAATGATCGATGATACAAAAAAAACAGCAAAATTTGTTTAAGTCTTCCAGCTATACAAACGGTATTTAAAATTCTACTTCGTACTTCCTAGACTATCATTCGCATATTCGATACAAAAGTTTTAACCGTTTCTTAATAGTGAAGATTAGATATATAAGAAACTTTCCGCCAAGCACGTTTTGCTCACTCTTTAAGCCATAACCGTCAAAGCTTCCAAGAAATGCTTCCATAACCGGCGAAGTTTTATTAAATAGACCTTCACAGACTAAAATTTACACTCCAACTTCCCCATCATTTTAATCTCGCTTCTCTTAGTTTTAAAGTGGACTATTTCAAGTGTAAATTTCTTGGGTTCATTCCTGTGACTGTTTTAACATAACCTAGGTTATCAGCATAGGCACTGATAGTTTTAAGTAGGTTTTTATGGCTAAATATATTGTAGGCTTTTTATGTATAATAATGTGCCTAATATGGAACTAGATGTTTTTATCTAAAATTTCAAATATAACAAATAATTGGAATATTGCAAATGTCTCAAAGTGCACGCACGCCAAAATTATTAATTAAATATAGTGTACCATAAAAACAAAACATATTTTGTATAATCACCCACCTCTAAGTCTATAAGGTTGGTATGTATTTATTGTCTATATATTACGTATATTTGCTTTGTAAAAAGAAAACCAGCTAAATCATATCAAAGACAATAACATCATTACAAGTTAACCTCTCCCGCGAGACAAGTGAGAAAGTGATAATCGTATCGCGACCCTATTATGATCGTCCTCTTAGAATCATTATAAGGGTTAGCGTCGACCAAGCTGGGTATGCGTTATTAAACAAAAATACAAATAGTATATTATTATGTAAGTTTTGTAATTGGTCTTGGTACGTCGCTGACGACGTCCCTTCAGCTTTTGCACGTCTGTTGAACTGTAAGATAAGTAGAATACCAGATAAAAGAACTTTTTCTCACCGAGGATCCTCTCACACGCACCCTCCGCGAGGAGGGTGCGTGGGGAATGCTGTTCAGGGCGACTGCCCTCAACTTTTTCTCTTGATAACTCTTATGGTTTTCTATAATAACTACTATAATAACAGCAGTGGTGAGAACCTCGGACTTCAAAATCGATAAGTCCGGGTTCGAGACCGGGTGAGCGTATGGGAAATAAATTGATTTTTCAATTTATCTGCACATGTAGGTAACATCACCACTGCTTAAAAACGGTGAAGGAAAACATCGTGAGGAAACCGGCATGTCCGAGTATCAAAAGTTCGACGACATGTGACATATGCCAACCCGCACTTGGCCAGCGTGGTGGATTATAGCCTGAATAGGAGACCCGTGTCCCAACATTGGGAACATGTTTGGGCTGATGATGACTATAATAATCTTTTAAATATATTTATGCTTATAAAGCTGATATGAATGATTTGTTTGCTCAATTGTGTGTTTAAACTAGCTAATCTCAGGAACGATTTGCTCATGTTGAAAAATAGTAATAGTGTTGAATAGTCCATTTTTTGAGGAAGGAAATATGTACAAGCGACGAATACGATGAGTGAAGGAAGACAGTTAATACAACAATGATAGTGGGCATCACTGGCCTAATGTTCGTCAACCTTTAAAGCCCACAAGTTCCAATTCGCTTCCCGACCCATCAACTACCCCGTTTCAATTAAACTTTAACCAAGTGCTTGTAAACAAAACTATTGTTCATATTTTAATTGAATTAAGACTTATTGGACGGTGATAGGGTACATTTTAGATTGTTACGTTGAGAATTATTGAGTGTTGTCATATCGTCAATGGTGATAAAGTTTTGAAGATAATAATAATAAACTATAAGTGCTATGTTTTCTTATTTGGTTGATACACACGATAAATATACAGCATTTTTTCATAAATATAATTATATCTCTATTTATATTTTCACTTTTTATTTCTTTAATAATGTATAATTATATTGCTTTCAAAGTTTCAGAACTACACCAAATTTAAATAGGACCATACCGTAGGAATCGACTTTCAGATAAGAATCATTAAAATTGGTTCACCTAGTAAAAACTTACGAGGCAACCAGCACAAAAAATACATAGCAATTGATGCCTTTTTTCTTTTTTGAAATCGATGGAAAATATCGGCAATATATACTGTATATATACTGTATCGATGCAAATACATTGTTATTTATTTATTTTAATGCACACATGTTACCTCAATAGCTATTTATTAATAATAAAGGCATTGTTTACCTTTCTTAATAAAAATAAATATATTGTAATTAAAATAATACACAAAGATAGAGAGACTAATACAAAGAAGAATACAAAAAACTTATTGATCATTAATAAATTATGTCTATGTTGTTATTTTATAAAATCAAGATAAATATATGTAAAATAACAGTTAATATGTAACATAAATCTTTAAGAATTGAAAAAAAATAATTTCAAAATCTTTAAAAAAAGTATCAAGTACACATTTCAGAAATATTTGCCATCCACGTAATTAATATTTATTAAAGAACACTTAATTCCAGGAAAGAAGTATTTCTCGACATATTATTCATTCGTAGAAACGAAATAAAAATAAAAGTTAAACGAACCGTCATTCAATAAATTAATATTGTCGAGGACATTACGAAATAAGAGAAGTTTGAGTGTCTGTTCTCAAATGTTTGGTAACTTAGCAACGTTTGATCTTACGGAGATCGCTTTGTTGGGCTACGGAGCATGTTATTGTTATATTAAGGCATAGTGAGTTTTTCGTATTTTAGACTGTTATGGCCGGTTCCTTGGCTTGTTGGCTATGACGATAATCTCTATTTAACTCTTTTTGACGAATATACGCGCATATGGTCAGATAAGCTTATTAGAACATAGTTTCTTAGACCACGAAGCAAAATATAATAGATAGCTATAGTATAATGTAAGATATTTGTAGATTGTAGAAGCTAATTTTGTTCAATTTTAACTCATAATTGAAGTTTTTTTTGTATAGCATTTTAGATTTAGATTTTTATTATTTATATACACTATTTTTATGTAACAGCGGTCAACTGAGCTGGTGGTTCGCCTGATGGTAAGTGATCGCCATCTCGAATGAACATTCGCAGTGGTAAGCCCCTGCGAATGCACTGCCCGCTTTCAAGGAGTAAGGGATAAGAAAAGGATTGACGACCTGTGAAAAGTAGGAATGGACTGGGAAGGGTGAGGAAAAGGATACGGTCCTCCGGCCGAACGCCGAACGCCGAATCGCCGAACGTACTGCAACTTTTTCACGCTGGTCTTGTTGGGGTGTGGTACTTCCCCGGTGCGAGCTGGTCCAATTCCTGCGAAAGCGTGCTCGACTCCCACATCAAAAATTCTTGTAATCATATTTGATCAACCTCCTTGTGTACAATCTTAAGGAATCGTAACTTCTGTGCCTAATGGATCTGAGTTATCAAGGATTGAAGTAATAAAAAGCCTTTAAAAATTTGGATTTCCCACTTTATTTATTATTTCAAATGTCTATTTCGACCGAACTATTTATCCCGATTTATAATGTAGCAATAAACTTTATTTGTCTCTTACGTACTTAATGTCACTTCATTGCAATTGAAAGGTATTTTTAATTATACCCGCTATATAAATACCGCTCGTGTTGTGGCCTCTACGTGAAGCCTCTTGCAGCCCTCCTTTGAAGCTCGTCGCAGTGTCTTGGTAACACATCGATTACTTCCACTAGATGAGTAGCATATTTCCAACACGACTCTTGTAAATGGTGCCCTGATGTCAGCGATCTCTGCTTTTGCTATTCTTTTAAATTTTACCGATATTCGTACTGTTCAATTGGTTTCATCTTTGAAAATACGGCCTGATATAGGAAATCTGTTGTAATTTTAATTTCTTATCTAAGTACTCATTGGTCTTATTATATTTTCATACTTCACATACAAAACATAAATTCTATGACTATTACATTACACACTGTTTTATTGGAATGCTGTAGCATTGCGTTGGCTAAGAAATAAAATATCCTTACTATTTCACCTGTATATTATGTGTGAATAAGCACCAAAAATCTTTAAATGTACCCATTAGTTACATCTAAGTCAACCAATGGTCCCATTTATTTCTCAATTCCATTCCCGTGTCCCACAAAAGCTTATAACAAACCGGCTAAAAACTTTAGTCCAGAAACGTCAGGCTAAAATACATTGCGCGCGTAGTTTACGCAAACTAGATCCAGTTTTTTTCTCACGGGTCAATAGTGACATAAATTCAAGTATCGGAGCAATGGACCACTATCGTAAAATGCACATTGCATGCACTGTTTGATCATAAATTTGATTTGATTGATTTGGTGAAACTGTGCGTAAAATGTGGTTAAAGGATGGGTTTAAAGGCGCGGATTTATTGAAACGTTATTGAGAGCGTTAGAATGCCGACAGATTGTTATAGCTCTTTATACATTTTACATTGTGATATTACAATAAAGTTGTGTTTTAGATAACATTCCAAAAAGTTATAACGTTATTAAACTGTTACCAACTTATTGAACGTTATGTAAAGCTATTTTTTTATCATCATAAGGCCATATATGATCTCACTGACACACACACATACACACTACCACACTAGCCAAGTTCGAGTTGGCAGTTGTCGCATGGCGTCGTCTATTTTTTTATTCTTGGACATATCGGTTTCCTCACGACGTTCTCTTTCACCCTTTTGAGCAGTTCTGATATTATCCACATTCGCAGATAAACTGTAATATCAATTTATTTCCTACATGCTCGCCTAGTCTCTAACGACGCACGACTTGAGGTTTTAAGTTTGAGGTCCTCACAGAGAGCAGTGATGGATCAGGGATCCATCACTGCTCTCTGTTTATATATTTTCTATATTAACATGAAATGCACACAAACTACTACAAACTTGCCACTCCTATTTTATGCTTTGATATCTGAAAAAGTTTGTTCACAACTGTATCAGCGCCTTACAGCCTTTTGTTTTTATTTTGTATCTTTATAATATATAATTTCTTTAAATTTGTTGATTTAAATTTCAGAGGAAAGGTGGTTTACAAAAGAAACATTTATCTGACCACAACTATAGTAGAAATAAATTTACAGCAATTCCGTTTCCAAGCATTAAACACTGTTTGCGTCTTCGTACTCGAACGTATAGCTATTAAGGTTGTACGGTGACAAATGTGGGATGACGCTATTAAATGCTAAGAGGGATTGATGGGCCGGCCGGAGAACACTCATAAATTTCACTATTGCAACCCCTGGTGTGCGGACAAGGACCTTTGCTTAATGCATTCTGATTTGTCTATGTGTAATGGTGCTTTTCAAGAGAATTTTGTCTAAGACTTTCTTACGAGTATACCTAAAGGGTAACAGTTACAGTCAATAAACGAAAGAGCTCTGCCGAATGCATCATGTTATTTTAAATTTGTAGTGAAGATAATATCGCACAATTCAAACCTAAAAACTGTGATAGAAATTAGCTTCATCCTTACTGGAAGTAACTCCAAGTTAGAATATTAATAAATTTATAAAGATAATGTACAAAAAATGTACTTTAATAAGGTTCTGAGGAGTTTTCTTATGCTTAATCACAAATAGAAAATATTTATGATATAATGTTCTTGTAATTACCTTCTGTAATTGGCAATTGCTTTTAGTATCAAAGCAATATAAAGCGATTAACGTAAATGCTTAGGAAAAGCAAGCAACGCCTTCTTTTGGGAAGTGAGAAAGCATCTTCTGTTGTGACATAATCTAACCTTATTTATGTTGCAGTGGACAACTTAGCTGGTGCTTCGTCTGATGGTAAGCGAGCACCACCGTCCATTATCATTTCCATAAGTGTACGGCACTTATGGAAATGATGAGTGGGTGTAGTATAGTGATAAAATTTTTTCTGTTTGTAGCATTTATTGTTTTACCATATACTTGTATAATAAATAATATGATACCATAGTTTGTATAGAATATAGATAGTTAATTTCGCATCTTCTGAAAGGCTAAACCGGAAGCTCCGCTCTACGGCTCCACTCGCTTTCATATCCGGCTGCTCTTAAACTCAAACAGCACTTATGAATATTTAAGTACATTTTATTGAGTATTATAGAGTATATGGAACATAGAAATATATTTGATAAAAACCTTAAAGTAATGTAAGAATAAAATTCTAATATGATTTTTTTTTTTGTAATGTTGTCCCCGTTTCACGAGAGCTTAGATCTCACACTTAATTATCTTATTTACAGAAATATATTTGACTGTGAGGAAATTGTATATACATGTAGATATATTACGAATTTTTGTATCTTTATAATATGATGAATCAATGTTTTCTGTAAAACTATTTAGGTTCAATTAATTATTTTGACGTATAAAATTACTTCCGGAAAAGGTGTATAAATAATCAATTTTTTTTAAATAGAAAGCCACACAATCAGTGTCATAGGTGTTTATTTTAATTCCGGGTTATTTTGATTTTATTCGGGCTAAATCGGACGGAGCCGGGTCGAGCGGCTAGTCACATCACATTTTAAAAATATTATTCTCAGAAAACTTAACAGTAGAAATGCAATCTCAGTGGGTCACCTGGTAAATCATTTTTCTCTAGAATGAACGATATAACACAAAGTTCCTGTTAGCAAAAACTAAATTAAATAAAACCTTTGTTACAATAAGAACCTTTGTTTCAGGTGCATAGGGTTGAAAGTGGGTTTCAGTGTTTTCAGTTACGGCATTTTGTTGGTAAGACCAGCTACATTTGGGGCACGTGTTGCAATGAGGTGAGAAGTTAGAAGCTGAGATATGTATCTCATGTGTGATTTCTGGTCACCAATAAATTGTTTATTATCACAATTGCTTAACGCTTAGTCATAAGGCATATATTGTATTGTATTTATTTATTTAAAATTAAGTAATCAGAAAATAGCGTTATTTCCTTTATCGTAAATAGACCGGTCGAGCGTGCATGAAATTTAAAGATTTTTGAATTTATCTATATATTAACGACAACACCACTAGAAACGTTGAAGGAAAACATATTTAAGAAACTACACTTGTCCAACGTGGTGGATTATGGTCTGAACCCTTATTAGAGGCCCGAGTCCCTTCAGTGGGAACATATAAGGGCTGATGATGATGACGAATATTTAATATGGGTTCAGCTCTTCTTGAGTTAAAAGTGGTGTAACTGTAATATTGAAATAAATGACTAATATTGACTGCATTCATTTGTTTCGAAGAGTTCTACTTCCTACCAATATGTGTTTTTTTTGGTATGGGTCTATGAATATTGGTAATAAATACTAAGTAATAAACAGTTTTAGCTTAATATCTGGATAAATTATTCCCAGGTATGAAATCAGAATGTAATATTTAATTGATACTTTTTTCAATTTTCTTTTGCCCAAAGCAGCTATATTTCAATAACCCTACAAAATTCCTATTACAATGTGTGTAACGTCAACGCGGGCACAATTTCAGAAGTCCACTCCCGATCATAAAGGCAGCTGTAGTCGGGTCATAAACACTACTTTATGAGGCTGGAGCGATTCCGCCGCAAGTGCGCGGTCCGACCATTTTATGTTTTATAGTTTTAGCGCGGTTTCAGTGATATAGCGGTATGTTTTATGGTTTATAGGATTAAGAAAGTCGTTTTGTGAGAATTTTATAACATCCTGAATATCTTAAAGTTTATTTAAATTCCTTTAGAAATCCGTACTATGCATATAATCTAGATACAGGTTTTGCCTCGTGTCATAATTTGCCAACGAGGTGTACCATGTAGAATTGTAAAAATAATAATATAAAGGAAAAAATAAAATAGCCAAAAAATTTTTATTTTACCAACGATCCGAAACATGCCATAAATACTTGTAAAACGATATTACTACAGAATCCTCTAGGATACGAAGAGATCTTTTAAATCTCTTATATGATAAAGGATTATAGCGAATATGAATTGGAGATACAGCACGTACATTATTTTCAACAAAACAGAATAGAACTATACCCAGTTAAAACTTAGCAAACATGATAAAGGTGAAATTATAACTTCTACGATACTATAATAGAGTTGGTTGAACTAGGGACCCGTGCGACCTACTGTTTGTTATTATTTATACAAAGTTTAATATAATATCTTCTATCTCTAATAATACTTGAAGTCGATTACTGAGTCGATAAACTATTAATACTCACAACTCAAAACCCTTCTCGGAAACTTGTCATCGATACAAAATAATCAAAAACAACCACAAGATAGCTACTGCAAACTGTTGAGAAGTTTCCTTAACTGCTTCATCTTTGAAGGTGTCAATTTCTCATCAATACAAATAAGTCAAGCGCGAAAACGAAGCAACTGCTATATATAGTTGAATTTTCTGGTTATTGTGTCGCCATCATCATCAGATCGGCTCTTGACCTTCATTAAATTGTTAAAACAATGGTAAAAATAAACACCCATTTAGGATGCCATCATCAGATCCTAGTTTGCTTATCATTGTCGGACCCTTGCAGTATCTCATTTCTCTCAAACTTTGTTTATAAACGATGAATGTAGCCCCTTTTTTGAAGTTGCTTAAAAGTATAATTTCCACCAAATAACATCCCATATACGAACTTTTCATCAACCTTGAATCTAAATTATAAACTAATATAAAAATAATTCTAATTAAAAATCAAATTATCGTAATTACACCACAATCCATTTATTTACAAATTAACCTCCCGATGTCCTGAATAAAGTTTGATTCATCATTTCAAGTCCAATTTCATTTCATCGCATGTCCCATATTATTTGTGTGTCCAAAAACGTTAACCAATTAAACAAATGCCCAGTGTAAAAAGATTAACGAAAATTAAGCGCCGGCCAATAAAACTAATCAGATTACGAGCGCTTTTCGAAAGCGAAAAATAGCCTTTGTCTATATCAATTTAATTAAATTAGGCCTCAAAGCGATTGGCAAAGGGTGACGAACGAATGTTTCAAATATCATCCACCATTCGGCGGATATGCGACTAAATCCTTTTTTCGGTCGACAGGCTTTTAATTAGTTCGTTTGTGTGTACAGAATGTATATCGTCTGCTTACTGCTAAAACGAGATAAATGCATTTTTTTACTAAATTGAGTTAAGAATACAGATAGATGTAAATTTTCACGCGCTATCTACTGGTAAAACCCAATAAATGCAAAACCCAATGGCTGCAGAGATAACGAATTTGAAAAAGTGATAACTTATTAGTTTTGACTCGAAATATTCCAGTATAACATAATAAATAATCTTATGACCTAAATCCGTTTCAGTTAATACAGTCAAACAACAATAAATACGTTAAAAGCATTTTACATTTTATAATTACATAGTAAAATATAAAGAATTACTCTGAAAAAATGTCATAAGTGCATTTATTTTTTTATGAATCTTATGATTTAAACACTAATAACAAAATAAAGTCATTTATTTCATTTTACTAGTTAAATACAATATATTCTTTTTTGCTTATTTCTTTACGGATAAAACGATATAAATGTAATTTATGCTTTTTTACGTGTAACGAATGAAAGTATTCGATCGCAGTTGTCACATTTCGTGCGCGCTTGCTCCACGAATAGTACGAAGAAAATTAATAGTTACATTGCTTCATAATCGTTTTTGAGATAACTAGAGGAAGAAGATTAGTGTCTATGATACACAAACCTAAAATAGTGAAAGGTGAGGCTACGTGAGATATTTTGATTGCTTTTGTTTTGTTTATGCATGGTTATTTTTGCTTTTGCTTAAAAACCAATATAACATTATAACCGCTATAACTAAAACAAAAAAATAATAATTTATGACTTGAAGGTGTTGTTGTAAATAATAACTTGACTCTGTAACACTCATGTTTCTCTAATAGTTGCTTTAATAGCTACCCTCCTTCCCTCCATTATCCAAGCGCACGATTTACTATTTAAATTACCTACTTTGTATTTTTAATTTTGTACGTATAGGTGATTTTGATGAAGTGCCTGGTCCTTCCCATCAAAGGTTTTGGAGCCCAGTTTCGAACTGCACTTCGTCTTTGTGTTTGTTTCGATTCTAGGGCAAATATAGTAGTTGAAATCGAGCGCAATTTTTACAGCGATAACTCTGATAAAGACCCCACTTACAACCCGCAACCAGGTTCTTTAATTTTATTCGGTGAACAGTGGGTTATTAACAAGGATGAGAACATAGAAAATATGCGATGCTATGAAAACTATAATTCTGTCGATGATGTAGTTCTGATCTGACGCATATCAAATCGTATAGTCGTACTTGGGGGCTCTTATTGAAACAAGTATTCGATGCTACACGGAAAACACGGAAAAGAAAACCATGGATGAAACCGGCACCTGAAAACTGGAGGGTAAATTTCACAAAAAAAGAAGATCTGATGGTTTACCTTATTCTACAAGAAAAAAAGAAAGGACAGGTTAAATACCAAAAGGGATAAGATGAGAGAAAAGAGACTGAGAAATGTTTCTATAAATGTACTGTTGAATGTCCAGAACAACGGAATAAATTGTGTCGTCACTACTGGAGCTTAAGTTACACTGAGCAAATGAATTTCATTCTTGGTAATGTGGAAGTTCATACTCCAAAAAGAGTTCTTGGTGTACGTGGACCATAAAACAGCGTCAATTCACAAAATGGTGTTTCTTTTTTCATAAAGAAGAGAAAAAGCAAGTATTTCAAAAGTTTTTTTGTTACACGCTAGCTATTTCTCCGACTGTGGTGAATGATGCTATTCGAAATCGAAATGATATTGGTCTGTATAACGATACTGACAAGAGAGGTAAAAACGAACCTCCAAATAAGACTAATGAAGTTGATGTGAACTTTGAGAAAAAGCACATAGAGTGGAGCCACACTAAATCAGGCAAACTTCGAAGCATCTTGATGTTTTATTGTAAATTATTAAAATGCACCAAATTTACAAATAAAAGTGCACTAAAAATAACATGATTCTTTAATGAAACCATACATAACCAAAGAATTTAAATTCAACGAAACGAATCTCAAAAAATACGGAGTCTTCTGTATGTATTGACACTAGAGCTAGAAAATACTTCGCCTCATATTAATTCTTTTGTCTTAAAACCATTTTACCTAAATCCTTTGGCGATCAAGTGAAGCTAAAAAGATAGATCTACTTAGTTTATGTACTAAGAACATAATTCCTGAGGAATATCATGGTTGAAAGTCCTCTTTAACAACTACATCCTGTGAAGAAGATCGTTTACCTGAACCTTCGATTGACGAAGAGTCAGAGGAAGAATAAGATTCTTTTAAAGCCTTTTATCTATTTTATGTTATATTTAGCAATATAAATGATTGGTTACTTCAAAATCGTTTCATTTCTTAACGCGATATAAAAATTATTTTATTGTATTAAGTTTATAGTTCCTAATAAGTGATATACACACATTTTCTACAGGTAAAATAAGTTAAATACGATAAAAATATCATTATTTTGGCAAATTTAGTCGGTATTAATATTTTCTACAAAATAAATAGTATCAAATACAATAAACTATAAGACAAAACTAAAAAGAGTTTCTGCTATCATTGAATTCAGAAGATATAACACATTTTTTAAATACAGGTAAAACATATTAACTGTTACCCTCTTTCGATCTAGATTAAATTTTAAATGGTTTTTACTACAGCTACATGTCCCATAATGGTAAATCTTAAAAGAAGGGTAGTTAGTGCAACATTTAGCATTAAAACTTTTTTAAATAATGAGTTTGGAATAGGATAAACTAGTACCTAAACTTTCAAAACTCATTTACTCGAAATGTCACCAACAACACTTATTATTTTTTACCAGTAAGCAGACGATATGAATGATAGAAACATAAATGCAATTTTAAGTTTAATTAACATTTTATATCCTTTTATTAATTTTTCTTATGAATGATGGGATATTCAGGTTGATATGTGTTATGTGGTCTTTGCCGATTGTTATCGGTATAGTGAATCAGAGTTCCTCATAATGGAAGAAGACACTAGTGGCAATAGTAGCACTATCAAAATTACAGTAAAGAGTTATAATAATTTTCTCAAAAAGTTACTTCAATTTAAAGACTACACGCTCTCTGTTTTATCCAACGTGTAACTCTATCTGAAATACTGCCAAAAGCGAAATTCGTTAACCGACCGCTCCACTAAGCCAGAAACCATTTACTTTGCGAAACTTTAAAATTTCCAATAGATATTTCCCTCAGTCTCGAAAAATTGCAATCTCTGTATATAAACAGCCGGCGGGAGGCGGCGCGACAAAGTGGCAATATTCTATCTCAACGGGGCTTCCAAACAAGGGGACTCGAGTAGGATGGAAGTACACGATTTGGACATGCGAAACAGAGAGGACCCCAAGTTATTAATTGGAGTGAATTGACGGAACTTCGCACGAAGTCGTGTTTTTGACAAATTTCGCTTTGATACGGCGATTACTTCCACCTCAACGCAAGGGTCTTAAGTGAGACGAGATAAATAACATCTGAAAAAAACTAGACATTAATATACAAATTGGAACGTTTATAGGTTATGTTTTTCTTTGATAAACAAGAGTATTAACGCTTTGGGTGGAATGGCATTGAGTTTTTTTAATGAATTTGTTTTTTATTTTTGATGGATTTCAGTTTACTTACATTTATTCAAAAAAATTAGCATAATATCACATTATCTACATTTTATTAACATTCATTCCACAGTTTTCATGACCTTTCTGATACTTACAGACTACTTAAACTAAAAAACTCAACTTTCAAATATATTTAAGTTTAATTTGCATGTTTATCGGTATTAAACAAAGTTAAAAATAGTTTAGCAAAAACAAACTATTAAAAACAGAGATAGCTGTTACCCGAAAGTTTCTGTCGTATGTGCTGTGGTTTTTAGATTGCATTTCGGAATAAACAGCTGTAATGTTAACGATGTTTTAGGTTAGTGGTCGCAATTTAATATGTATTATAGTTCTCTAACATTTCCTGGAATATTAACTTGTAGTATGAAAGAAGAAAATAAAAACAGAAAATAACCTAAGCATTTTGTAACAGTTTCAACCGAATATGACGTTATCTACAATTTTTAGTATATGCCGGTGGACCACGTTACTTTTTGTAACCTCTAATGTTACGTTCTGTGGTTTTAAACCTTCTTTTATGTCACAGTCGGTAAAGGAGTTGGAGGAGAGGGGCTGCGTTATTGTTATATCGCTACCACTGCCCAGAAACGTGTTATGCCTCTGCAAATGGATTGCTTAAAAAATGACTAAACGGATCGATGAGGGAGAAAAAGAAAAAATGGAAGGGAAAGCCTTCTTTAGAGTGGGGAAATCTTGCGAACCGGAATCATCCGGTTTCCCCACGCACCGTACGAATCACAATAGCATTGTTATGATACTATTTCACGCTCCTTTTTAGTAAATTTTTAATGTTTATGATAACTAGGTATTTGCATGTAATACATATACCTTAATAATATTCAATTACGAGCACTTCTTCTTATCAATTCATGCAAATAAATTCTCTTAACCGACCGATACGTGATCAGACTTCTGTTTCTGCCAAACCCCGATATTATTTTAGCTACAACCTAGCAGGAATCGAACCCAGCACCGCTCGCTCATGCGCTTATGCCTTAACCACTATACTATGATAGGGTCGAACCTTATACTTCTACAGGGTGTGCAAATAAAACACATCATAATAATGTAAAATAACATCTTTTATTCCTCGTAGATCACGAAGCCGTATCGGATACATACGTAGTCACTTATGGTTAACACTTGCTTATTACATTAAACATTTAACGTACAATCACAATCATCTGGCACTCAGTGTCGACACTTACACCACTCATCATTTACAATTTATTTACGCGTGACTGGACACATCGAAATTCAAATATCTGAATTAGATTATTTTTAAGATTGTCTCTGTAATGAAAACTATGACGTGTCTTTACCAGTCCCTACAGACAAACAAATAGTTCCACAATACATTATACAGCATATTCATAACGATATCAAAGTATTTTTAACTGAAGATCTCACATTTATAAATACAATGATTTTGTAATTTATGATAGGTAAATGGAACAAATCAACATGTATCCTAAAAACAACAATTAGTATCAAAATCATAGTTAGATGGTGATTCTGGTTTCTAGTATAGATAAGTAGTATAGATAAGATTATTTTAATTAATAAACAAAAAACACACATACCTTCTAATTACCTGCACATCTAATGAAACCATGTTAGATTCAGTCTTTCTTAAAAGCACTGGTGTCGCGAGACATGCGCTAATTATGTTTCGAAGTGAGATCTTTGATAATAGATGAAAGAGAATCGATTATGGAACAACTCTTCACTTACTAGAATACTTCTAAAGATCAGTATTGTTGTTTCAGTCAAAGATTGAAGTTTGAAATTGGAGTAATAGATAAAGCAATAAGTATTGGATATATTTTGAAAATTTCTTCAGTGTGCGAAAAATTTAGAAAAAATGAAAACATTAGAATATTACGTTTAAAATTACATATGTTTGATTTGTTCAGAAAAATAATATATTACATACTATAACATTAGTTTTAGTTAATTTTACTTAGTCGGTCATAATGCCTGGCTTACATAAAATAATAAACTCACTTTTTCGACACGATTTTTTCTCACCGTGTTTCTTTCAGAGACATTAGCTATCCTTAACAATAAATCAAAAGTTGATTACATTTAATAATTTAAAGTATTAAAGACATATTTGATGCAATAAATGATACAATCGATAGCATTGAGCATAATTAAGCTATAGAAACTAATATTTACCCGATCCGTACACATAGTAAAAATCTTCGTATGTTACAATTACATAATCTGTATAATTTTAACATTTAGACACCGAACCACGATAAATTAAACATCTAATTAGCTAATACATGCAAATAATACTCCATAGTAGAGATATAGCGCATAAGATGCCTAAGAGTTGAAACACCCTGTATAATCCATAACGCGTTTTACATACAATTACGAATAACATACATAGACTAGAAGCTAAGAGTTAAATAAAGATTAACAAGGCCGTTGATTCATAAAGTATGTGATACGATAAAGCATTAAAACTCGTATGTAACTAAGTTTATCATTTGAACTAAATTTCTTTGTGACTTTTGAATATTTTTCCTTAATCCCGCATAGCGAATTTTTATTCGTATATATAATACGACCTTAACATGAGAATTAATCATCAATCTTCTGATCACATATCAAATCAAAATGTTAAATTTTTATTAAGTCAAACGGTAGAGTGCGATCATAATATAGTATATAAGTCCTCCAAAATACATTATCCTTCATATCTAGTACTAATGTATGTTTTTTAAATAAAACCTTTTCACAACTCAACTACTACACATTAATGTATCGATCTTGAGTAACGCTTACATAAAATACATGCTTATTCAGTTTAAAATAACGGCCTTGGAGCACAGGGTCAAAATTATGTTCATTAGCAGAATAGGAGACGATTTCAACAATTAAAGATTGTGAACAGTTATAAGATAAAATATGGCAGCGCTAAATATTAAATCAATTAACAAGCATAAGTGTAAAACAAAACGAGTGAATGTTTATTTACAATATTGCACTAATCCAGTATAAATATAATGTGTATATATTTACCTATTTATAACATTTGGTATAATAGACGAATATAGACACGAAATCCTAAATGTGGCTTGGAGGGATTATTTTAACAAGTTATAAGGCGTCGTATTAATTTCCATTTCGAAATGAAACGCGATATTTTTCGGTGTTCGTGGGGGATTTGTTATGTTTCAATATTTTTCATTTGTAGTGGGTATGTTACTGAAGCATTTCTATGGTATTTTGTTTTAATTTACGAGCACAATGGTCTTTTAAGGAATTTTCGTTAAAAAATTAATGGTGTGGCGTACTATACATACAAATTCAATTGGCGAATAATATGTTCGTTTCAAATTTCGTTAATTTTTTCCTTGTGTTATATCTACATTTATCTAAACATATCATTCTGAATCTTATGTAATATCTAATCGTATCAGTTTATTGACATATTATTAGATTTACAAGATTCATTTTTAGTATATTGCCAATTGGTTTAAGTGAGAAGATGATTCTAGCTAAAAGTATTCTGTTTAATTGAGAGAAAATTACAGGTACGTTTATGATTCCATGCTTTGTACTTAAAATTATAATATATCGCTTGAAATTGACACCCACTTGTTGATAATTCCTCAAGCCATTTGAAATGTATTTCGTGTCATCTACAGTTTTGGTGTTAATCCTTACTGTGCCTGGACGGACCTGATGTCCTCAGGAACTCTTAACCTAGTACTTACCTAGATCCATTGTATAACCTATACTATGGTCATCAAAAATTAAATTCCTTTTGCATTGACTTCATATTATATACATTTCTTTAACTCTAATGTGTGTAGCTGTATATTTACACGTGTTATCGATTTAAAAATAGACACGAAATTTATGAAATCTAACCTTTATATTATGGTAACTTACAGAGGATTTCTGAAATTAATTAAATCTATCGTTGATTAATTATATTAATACTTCTCAGTATTTCTTTGGTAATATAACCTTAATAAATAGACCATGAATTAGATCTATGAATTCCAAGAATTCCTGTTTTTAATATAAATGGCCCTTAATAAACACCGATTCTGTTATTTACATTTCCATTATACCATATTAAAATGCTACTTAATTTAACATACAGTTTGATAAAAAAATTACTTTTTTATATTAGATACCTACCTAAAGTTTCGTTTATCAGCTGTCACCGACTTTCATTTCTATACAAAATTCGCCCTTGTCTATATCAATTTTAAAACAGTTATTTCAGTATTATTTTTTTATTTGAGACGAATCACTTTTGGGTATAATCGTATTTAAATTGTCCATGCAAATTGTGCGTTTCTCGTAAAATCATGAAATTCAAAGCGACCTTCGACCGTCAATATCCAATTGGTCCCCCATGACAGCGTACAAATAATATAAAAATAAAAATAAACAAAAAACAATAGCACGCAGGCACTTTGGTACTTAATGTATTCGTTAAAGATTGGAAATAAGATGTACCGTGTAAAGAAAGATAGACTACATATACTCCATAAGCATTCGTTCGTTACAATGGAATATAAAAACAAACTAAATCGCTTCACTAGATCACTAATTTACCCATTTCATTCTTACTAATATTATAAATGCAAAGGTGTGTTTATTTCTTTCTTTAACGTTTACGTGTACGTTTGTCTCTCTTTTACGTTGTAACGGAGCCATTTTGTGATATTTTTGTGGAGATAGCTAGCAGCTTAGAGTGGCATATTCTACTTTTTATATAAATATATAGGATATAATGTAGTATATTATGTGCTAATCCAGACTATAATTTATGTACTAAATTTCATACAGATACGACAAGCTGTTTTCACGTGAAAGAATACCAAACGTCCATACATTCATCCATCCATCCATTCTTGCAAACTTTGCGTTTATAATATCAGTCGGATTGAGTAATTATCTATATCATTAAATACTGAAATTATGTGACTAAGATCAAAGAGCCTTATTATAAAGATTATTAGTTTTCAAGATCAGAAGTATGTCGTCTCTATGTTAACATTTCAGTAATTGGAGACTCAAATAATAAATGTACTCAATAGATTTTACATACAAAATAATTTCAGAGAGCCAGCCACCCCTCCAAATAAATTACAAGTCTATTACAAGTTAATTGTAACTACAAGTCTTTTGATCTTAATTACTATTCCAAAAATGTCCTATAAAATATGTATTCCGTTCCGACTTATATTTTTCTTTGTGTAAAATTAAATAATAAATTGTATATAAAATCTATTGAGCACGTGTTCAGAAAACTAAGAAAATTGAGAAAATTACAAATGGATCTTCAAAAATTGCGTTCAATTCAGAATTATCGTTTACATCACAATAGGAAAGCTAAGGGTTATAAAGTTAGATATAGGAAAGGTCAATTTATATATAGGTGCTAAGGGCCTGTCTAAAGTCATGAAGGGCGGCGAGTAGTTGCGGCGCGAGTGGACGTGCAGCTGCCGCCATTGTCCAGCACCAGCACATTAGGCCGTACCTTTGTATGGATATATGGGTACTTTATAAGGGAATTTCGTCTTAGAATATAAGAGTTTTTGATTTTATTGGAAACGATATTTTTTTTTGTATGTAGAATTTTAAAAGATAACGGTTGTTACTTAAATGTTTATTTTAATTACTGAAGTAAGAAGTAAGAACTGACTGTAGTAGTTAAAAAGTAGAAATGAATATCCAAGGGATAGAAATAGGATTTCATTTAGTGTTTATACTGTCTAGTATTCGATTAATCTGTTTCAAGTTAGATAAATACTAAGCAAAATTCGCAATTTATTCCAGTATTTAACGTTACTCAGATTGACGTTGAGATAAGTAAAAAAAGCTCATTAAGACTAACGGGTGGAATGACTCAAGTTAAGGTCAGGTAGGGTCTGTAAAAAGGTAAGGTTTGGTTGGACCAAAAAAGTAAGATTAGGTTAACTTAAAAAAAGTTAGGTTAGATTAAAAAAAGGTAGGTTATGTTAAAAAAAAAATAAGGCTACGTTCAAAAAAAGGTTAGGTTATGTTCAAAAAAAGTTCAAAAAACACAGTCATGTCCCTCGACGGGAGCAGGTCCAATACTCACAGCTCGTCGGGGCAGCTGTGCGGCTGCGCGGGCCGGTAGCCGCCCGCGAGGAACGCGCCCACGTCGCCCGCGTCCAGCTCGCACAGCGGGCTGGCGCCCAGCGTCGACAGCTCCCACAGGGTCACTCCCAGTGACCACTGGGGGGGGTAATTTTTTTTTTTTTTTTTTGCTTTTTTATTGTACATGATATACGAAAGCACATATAGAGAAACATATGCCAAGGATATAAAATAACAAGTAATTTTTGAAGAAGCAAAATACCCGATCCACGTTTCCACGTTTACTTCATAATATGGTAATATTTAAATGTTAAAATAACTGGGACAACACTAGGGGGGAGTGGTATGAAAGCGCACATAGAGAACAAATACTATTACAAAAAAATACAATTACACATATCAAGGATAAAACACCGAATAATTATTGATGAAACAAAAAACCCGATTTCTACATTTACTTCACAATATGGTATATACATATTATAATAATAACTGAGACAAATCAAGCAAGAATTGAATTTTCACTAAACCAAATATGTATCTATCAGTAGACAAAAGTCTCACCACATCAGACGCGGTAGTATATTGGTTGTGCAACAGAGACTCCGGCGCCATCCACTTGACGGGCCGGTTCTCGTTGTCGCCGAGGCAGTGGTAGTCGTCCGGGAACAGATCCCGGGACAGCCCCGTGTCAGTCAGTTTCAGTCTTAACTTCTCGTCCACTCTGTGTAGAAAACATAGCAACAAAATGAAACAATTGTTAGAATACGAGTCTCTGGTAATTATTTAAGTGGACTTCGGAAGAAATAGTCATAGTAAAAAATTAAAACTAACGACTGTCTTCTTTGAATGTGCTACTACCGACAATAACTACAAAAAAAATATCCTGTAGTCTATGCAAAAAACCCAGTGTCTGTCATAAATTAACACAGAAGATGTACCATCAATTGGCTATAAATATCCTTCACAATAAAGCAATCTTCTTCAAATGACCATAATTATTATATTACTCTCAATATGGGATGGGCCCATATCCCAATTCTACCATAACACTTTCCTGCATAGAAAAACCTCCAGCACTCACATGCAATTCCTAGCAGCTACATCGGCGTGTACGATCCTATGCAAGTGCAAGAAGGCGAGCCCGCACGCGATCTGCGCGCCCAGCTCCACCAGCTCGCGGGTGGCGGGCGCGGCTTGCTGGCCCACGCGGCACGACGTCAGGTATCTGTGTGTTTGTATACTTTTGTAGGGCTTTGCAGAGCAGAGATGGCTCAGTGGTGAAGATCTCGGACTTCAAAAATCGATAAGTCGGGGTTCGAGAACAGGCGAGCGTGCAGGAAATAAATTGATTTCTCAATTTATCTGCACATGTGGACATCACCACTGCTCGAAACGGTGAAGGAAAACATCGTGAGGAAACCGACATGTCCAAGAATCAAAAGTTCGACGACATGTGACATCTGCCAACCCGCACTTAGCCAGCGTGGTGGATTATGGCCTGAACCCTCACAGGAGGCCTGTGTCCCAGCAGTGGGAACATATATGATGATGATGATGATGTAGGGCTTTGATGCCATTTGAGGTGTTTATACGAGTGGCAGTAAGGTTGTGTTAGTATTTAAATGAGTATGTATGGGTAAGTGTATTATGACATCAGTGTACAGGGTTATGGGCAAGTGTGTGAAAATAAATCCATGTAATTTTGAAAAATTTGTGCATGTAATTTGCGCATTTGCGTTGTGCTCCACCAGTATCTTCGAATTTAATGATTTTGTTTTTTACATGAAAGTGTTAATGTAAGCCTAAATAATTTGGGAATAATATTTGCGATTATTTAGATAATCTATGCGATTATTTCTGTTATGATCTGTATTTTTTATCAGTGAGAGTTTTTGGTTAAATTACGCTTTAGGTACAACTCATACTTAAAATTCCACTTAGAAAAGTGTGCCTCAAAGGAATATTAAAACTGAAATTTGTTACATACAAAATATATTTAAAAGTAACTGCGCTTAGTGTTAATAATTCAAATGCTGTTATTATTTAAAACACATATTTGATTTCGATTTAAATATATAAAAGAAAACAATCTCTTAACTCAAAATTAAACTAAAACATTTATTTATTCACACTTCTTATAGAGCCACTTTAAAATTGATATAAAATAATTTTAACATTTTCTGGTGCGGAAAGCAGCTTGATTTTTATTACCTCTTAAGATTAGAAGAGTGCGATACACAGCAATACACTAGCAACGGTTTCCTCGCCTCCTCCGCACAGGCGGCCATCGGAGACAGAACATTGGCGTGCACCAAGCCGAAGAATCTCAAACCCTCCGCCACGAGTAATGCGGCTTGCATTGCTGATGCCGCGTCTATGGATTAGGGTTTTATGGGTTTTTAAAATTTCATTAGTTTGACCTGTGACTTGGTTTGTGTATGAAGCTATAATGTGCATAATAAATAGCAAAGTTTGATTCAATGATTTCTGGGGGAAATAAGAATGCTGCTCTGCTGCTACTTCTTATGATAAGATGTAATAAAAAACTATCCACTAAAAATTATGTCGAAAAAAGAGTTAAAATTAAGCAATGCCATTAAATGAGATAAGGTTAAGACTCGACTCTTCTTGAACTAAATAAGAAAATAAACATACAAACCAATTACCTGATACAGTCTTAACAAGCACTTCTTCGTACGTGTCTCCCCGTTTAAACACACCCTTATACACTCTTCCAAAGGTGCCTTCATGGACCAGTATCTCCAAACGAATGTTAGACCGCGGAGTGGTGAGTAGCCGCAGCTGTTCCGCCGGGTCCGTCACGCGTTCCTTTGTTATTGTTTGCTGTTGTTAATGAAGGAATAATAACGAGATGATATGATAATGAAAGAAAGAAAGAGAAAGAAAGAAAGAAGTTTTGTTGCCACACAACAATCTTAAAACTAAAACAACTTAAACTTTACGTAAATATAGATAAAAAACAATCACTCAATTTTTCCATCACTGAGTAGCGGTGGAGGCAACTCTTAAGAAATTATTATAAAACCTTATAACTATATTAGTACGATACATAAAGTGAGCAAAAGAAGTTTCACGTCTTAATAGTAAATCTATTTTCCACACTGTATAGCACGTTCGTAGCTTAGATCTCGATTTTCAAAAGATTAGATTTCCGTAGAAATTTCACCAAATCGTTTTGGTCTGGCTGACGTTCCAATTACAGTGCGATATTAATGATTGTCTTCAGAAATTGCTAGACCAGACTGGCAGTTTTTTGATTAACTTAAGGCATTGTGGAGTACGAATCGTACAATGTGTATTTGCAGTTTCTTGAATGACATTGAACTATTCTTTGAGTGTGCCGAAGTAATCTACTAAGGTAAATAAACATGTTATGTTGATAATTTCATATCTATCAGTAATTTGAAGACAGTTTGTTAGATGAAGTAAGCCTGGGTTAATTATTAATTTCAATGAATTATTGCAAAACGTTTATTAATTACTTCAAAGAACTAACTCGATAGATTGAATTAAATCTGGTTATCACAGAAATTATTAATACTTCTTGCAGTAGACTGCGATAATTACCGAGGCTGTTAATTAACACCGTAAGCTAAGAAAAATACACTTTTATACTTCGATAATTTCCGAACATACAGCGCAATCTTTTAGTTATCTTACGTTTAAAAACGTTTGAGCTTCGTTAAACTTGACATAGCTCCTAGCGATCTTCGTTAATGCCTCTCCGCTGAACACTAATTCATATTTCCTCCCAAGAATTTCATCGTTGCGTTAAATTTACGAACAAAGGGGGTTGCAAATTAAAAACGTTGCTTCGTGCCAAGCCTTATAATGAAAACATAGGACACTGGATATGCCATAACCTTATCTGGTATAATTGCCATGATGTTTTACTCCATACTTTTCGCATGTCCAATGTTGACATTATCTATAGCCTCGAGCTTTTGCAAGCGATTGCGAACTATTATATTCTATGTCAATGTTTTCTACAAATTCCATTCCCTTTTTTAATCGTCAACTGTTCCACTTGTTAAAAATAATGACTATCCTACAAAGATTAACGCTGAATACTCGTTTGAATAGCACTTTGAAATAATTAAAGTCTCAAATACTCGTTGGTTTTCATTATCCTGATAAAAACAAGCCTTCCAGAGCAACTTGAGCTATGCAATATCTTAAGCGAAGATCGCTAATTATATTACGTTTGTATCACCTGAAGGGTGTTGCAGTTAAAATTGGATCTCTAATGAGGTAAAGGGCTCATTTCACGCGCAATTCAACGTCCGCTTTGAGAAGGGAATTTTTAAAAGAAACCTTTGTTGGATAATTCCGTATTTTATCTTCTAAGGCCTCGTTAATGGAGGTATATTTCTAGCTTTTGTTGCTAGAAAAACAGATTTTCTTTAATCTGACAAGTAAGAAAGGTGGGTATAAATATTATATTATATTATGAATGTGAAAGTTTGTACTTTTGGATGTTTGTCCGTCAATCACACTGACACTACTAAACGGATTTTGATGAAATTTGGTACACAGACAGGGTATGAGGACTTGGGTGGTAGGATACTTTTTATCATGATTAAATACTCCCTTGGAGAAAAAAAGGAATACACATTCACTAAATAATTTGTAAATGTCTTAATTCTAGGAGAGCAAAGCTGCGGGCGGCAGCTAGTACTTTGATAAATATACACTGATGAATAGTATAAATATTTTAGCACGTAATTTTCCTATGCTTTTAATTAATAAAATAGAACTTTTCTTGAGATAGTTGACTACAACAAACATTACACCATCTCTATTTTCTAATTTATTTTTCTATTTTAACACAAACCATTTGCAATGTTCACAAAATAACAGTTATTTCAGTTCATACTCTCATTATAAACTTCTCTTAGTATTGCATGAACTTTTTTAATAAGCATCTGCTGCGCTGTTTGTTAAATGGAAAATGTTATAGTCGTTTTACTAATAACCATTTTAAAATATATTCGTTTATAAAACGACTCCTCGATTAAATAAATACGGACAAATATCCAAAGAGCAATTATAGATGAGAATAATTATAGGGATCGAGCCAACCAAAGATTAACATTGCGGCGTAATTAATTTACGGTTGTGGACGATGCCAATAAATGTTTCTTTCAACGATTATGAAAGATAAAACGCATTTACATAATGTAATATTGGGTTTTTTCAGGTATTATTGTAAGCGATATGGTAACTAGCTTGGCATGCTGTTTTAGCTGTATTTTATTTTATTGATTATTTTATTAATCATAATAAACATTTGTTTAACAATAAAGTTGAATAAAAACGTTGAGGAGTAGCTGATGCACAGTTTGTAACGTTGGCTAATTATCGGTTGGTAATCGTTCCTGTAGTTTCTGAGATGAGCGCGTTCAAGGAAACAAATAAACGAATCAGCTTTACATGTACTATATAGTATTTTGATTTTCATGAGTATTAAAGTTATATCAAGTTATCCTACAAATATTATAACGGGAGAGTTTGTAAGATTGGATGCATAAATGGATGTATAGATGTATGTTACTCTATCACGTGAAAACAGCTTTTTTTATCTGCATGAAATTTGGTACAGATATAGATTACTAGCTGCGCTCCACGGTTTCACTCGCGTAAGTCCGTATCCCGTAGGAATATCGGGATAAAAAGTTGCCTATGTGTTATTCCAGTTGTCCAGCTACATAGCAAATTTCATTGCAATCGGTTCAGTAGTTTTTGCGTGAAAGAGCAACAAACACACACACACATCCTTACAAACTTTCGCATTTATAATATTAGTAGGATAGTCTGTATTCGCACATAGGGTACTTTTTACACGGGGACCACACGAGTGACGCCGAGGGTTACAGCTTGTATAATGATAAACTCACCTGTGATACATGCGTCAAGTTGGAAGCCGCGTAGTATGAAACTCGGGAGTCAGGTTTGGCGTACACGTGCTCGCCAATGTGGGTCGTCGCATATGGGGATGGTGATCTTCTGCTGCCTGGTTTGATTTATGTTTTCATAATAACTAGCTTTGCCATGCCGTTTCACAATTAGAAACACACCATTTTTTTCATTCTAAATCTCTCTTAAAGTCCTATTAGTTATTAGTAGATCCGAAACGTAACTACAAAAATGTATGGAAATAATAAGAATCCCCAATATTTAATTCAATGGAAACATAAAAAAGAAGAGAATTTAACAAAGTTTTTTAGAATTTTTCGTAAATTTTTTTATGTTTAAGAATTAGACTCAATTACTTAAAATAACAATAATGTTGCCATATTCCAATTACTGTAAAGTTAAATTAATATCATTGTAAATTTTACCACTATATTGCTTCAATGTGGTCAATTTTAAATAACACAGATATTGAATGACAACCTTGTTACAAGGGTCGCCTGTTATTTTTCTTAAGGATGTGATTTAATATTATAATGTAATATTGGTATTATTTTAAACGTGAAAATGGACTAAAAGATAATTCCAATGTTTAATTACACTTTCGCCAAAATGAACACCGCAATAAACGTATCATCTCTTATGCAGAATGAAATCCAATAACAGCTTTGAATTATACGAGATATAAAATATTAAAATTGTTGTTTAAATCGCTGAATGATGACCGGAATAAAAGAAAGGTTTAAATGAATTAATTATGTTTATAATAGCATGTGGTGGAGAGTTTAACTCGTAATTAACTGAGTAAATATATTGGCAAATTATTTTAACAAACATACATGTAATTTTTTAGTTTTATAACATTGAAATGCTTTATAATTCGGGATCACGGGTGGCCGAGTGGCTAGGCGTTGCTACGGTTAGGCAAGAAACGCGGGTTTGAATCCCGCCTCGTGATCAATTCTTTCTATTTTTTTAAAATTTCTCAAACATACTTTTAACAAGTATCAATTAACTCATGCCCGAACTCCATTATGCATTTCATATCTAGAATTAGCGTAAATTTTCGATTAATATATTTGGATCGATCTTTTCTACACACCAATACAAAAGCAATCATTCAATAGGTTGCGATTTTTCCATAAGGATTGATTAATTACTATTTACATCGAGAGATATGGCTAACATCAAATCAGAGTTATTTTCTAGTCAGTATACTTTCATTGTTTAGCTTGACTCTCTATATTATAATGAACTTTTTGAAGATATTAAAAAAAAGACATCTCTATTTGACTTCATTATATTTTATTCTATTTACTGAAGAATTATATCTAAAGTGGATTAACTTTTAACACGTTTTTGGTTTCATCTGTATGTTTGTATGTAATCCACTCATTTAGACTCGATTTTAAACGGACAGATTTAATTCAAACTTTGTACGCTAATAAAGCATCGCTCACAATACAAAAATTTCATGAGTTTATGTTATAAGTCTTTAGGAATTCGTACTAATACGCAAGAAGATTATTTAATCCTGGGTACTCTGTATGCAAGTTAGACAATTTAGTTGATTCTATCATAAAAGCATATTTTAGTTTTATAATTGTATTTATATTATTACACTTACCAAAGGGGAATTTGTGGAGGCTGGCGATGGTAGCATAAGAGCCAGTGGAGCTGGGCGGGCGGCCGAGAGTGTCGAGTCGCAGCAGAACGTTCTGGTGACTTCCATATGCGGCTGTCGTGTATGACGTACTATGGGGTTTTATGATAATAACAGTTAGTAACTCTAAAGAAAAAGCAATGAGGGCGATTATAGTTTATTTGAGGTTTTTAATCCGGCCAAACTGTCGACAAATTATTATAATATTATTCGATTTTTTTTTTTACATGAAATATATATATACATTATAAAAGAAAACGTATCAGAAACGTCACGATAAAAGTAATTTAGAAATAGTAGGTACTTTATAGTATTTGTAAAAGATAAAACAAAATTCACTTCAGAAATTTTAATTGACTAAATTTCTGTTTGTGTTACTATCAATTACTTTTCGAACTCAAATATATACATAAACAAGGAAAACTCTAGTTAATTAACCTAATTTGAAAGGTCGCAATTTATTTTAATCAATTAATTCATTGAAACTGAGCCAATCAATTTATTTCACAATCCAATTCGATTATTCTTATAGTATAAACATAGGCATAATATACATTATATGAATGTGTATTCTTTATCTTATTACGTTTTACAGTTCTTTTTTTCTTTTTATTGCCGCCATCTTGAAAAAAGTGTTTCCTACTTTATCGCGTAAACGAGCAATTCTATAGAAAATTGGATGAGATATTATTTGTAGCTCAAATCAAATTATCGACAATTTTGTTTCTATCACTATTTACGGGAAAACGAAAAATAATGAATTAATAACCAAAAATAAGAACATTTTTTATTAATAGCAATGACTAGCTCATTAATAAGTAAAACAGACATTTCTATACACGACCACGAAATAATGACGAAGCTCATTCGAACAAAGGGACGCTTGTCTAAAACCGAACGTGGCAGCAATTTTTCATTGTACTACATAAACCGGGTTGCAATTAAACGTCGCCGGGTAATTTATTATGTATCGATAAAGCCTCCGCTATCATCCATCAACCGAAGAGACAAGGGTAGCTTCCATACAACTAGAAATATTAACAAGTATCGAGTGGCAGCGACTTTTTTTCTGGTTTTGGAGTCGTGATTTTTTGGTGTTGATTATATAGGACAGTTTTTTATATTGAATTTTTGGCATTTATTCACTTATTTTATAGTACTGACATACCTATAAATACAGAGCATAATAATCATGGTAATCAAATAAATGATAGTTTGTTTGTTTGGATGTTTATCCGTCAATCACGCTGAAACTAATGAATTGATTTTGATGAAATTTGGTATACAGACAGGGTATCACATTTACAATATAAGTGTGATTATATGCAAATTAGATTTGGACTGAACAAATTGTCGGCCTACAATCTTATCAGGAATTGTGACAGGCACAATATTTCGTAAAAAGGGAGTTCACTTTAAAGTGTTTATAAAATGACCTGTTGAGTTCAATGTTATTCATCGACACACAACAAAATCATTTGTTCAAAAGTTTTGAAATTCAAAGTACTCTCATAACTTATACCATTCACCAGGTCAATCTAAACCTGATATTGTGTACAGGGTAAAATGGGTTACTAAAACGATCGTACATTATATTTAGCCCAGAAAAAGGAAAATGTATTTTATCGTGATATTTTGCTACATAATATGAAATTCAATATTTAATTGCAAATAAATTTACTCCAATTCTTATTATTCGCTAGTAAATTATTTTTCCCTTCATTTTTATAATATTCCACTCCTTTTCTAATGGGTTTCATACTACTACTATTTTATTTGGTTTTCAAAATTATCGACCCGGGTCTATATGTCAATATTGTTTCTATTTAGATATCAATAATGGTTATTCTGGTCGCTTAATCTAAAAGAATAACTGCCATTTAGAGATTACTACATTTTTTTCGTTTATGTTGGTTCTAATACAACACATAAATAGCATTATAAACAAACTTTCCCAACACCACCACACCCAATTCACTTACTGTATAGAATCATGATGACGCGCCTTATTGCCTCGCTTGTACAACGTGCCCGCCGCCGCCGCACCAGCCAGCAAAGCCAACGCCGCCGCAGCACAGCCGCCCGCGGCGAAGAGGATGCCGCCCGTATTGTGGGTGGCGTCGCCCGCGAGACGCGCGGTTTCGTTGCGCGTTACTATTGTTGATACGCCTATAATTGTTTGCTTAGTTATGTTCGAATTATATACATATTCTAGATATACATACATATACGTAGGTTGGTGTGATATTTAAAAGTTAGTGTGTTCTTGTGCTTGGTCTATTGTTATTTATACGCTCATCGACAAACTGTATTTATATAACAATATTTTAGGGTCAAATTTGTTTAAAACCTACGAAACAAATAATTCTGAATATCTCTCATGAAAGGTAATATCATCATTTATTGTTTGATTCTATTATTTAATAATAATGTAAAAATTTGGGACATAGTTGAAATACATATAGCAGAAGATAATGATAGTAAGTTTTCGAATAATATTATCAATTATGTTCATTAATTGCTTACAAATTGGCAGTAAGACATAATAAATATACACACACGTACTGTAGTTTGTACGTGTCAAAACTGCGCCTAAAACATTGTTAAAATAAACAAATACGTAGCAAAAGCGATATAGAATCTTATATACATCATTTAAAAAGCTTTTCTCGACGACGCTGCTATAATGATATTAGATTGAAGCCGACTAAATGAAATATTAGGGATAATAGAAAAACTTTCAACGGATAGGGAGGGAGAAGTTATATCCAGGTACGCACTCAGATATCAACGGTTATTAAATACTTCCCCTTGTCTGAGACGTCTTCAGGTGGAAAAATTACGGGCTATCTATAGACTCTAATTGAATTTTAATATTGAAATAAAATTTTATGGAGATCTGAGAATTGACTTCACTCTGAGTTTGCTCGTAATTAAATTTGTTTGTTTCCCAATGAATATAATTTAATATACGCTCATTAATTCGATGTTTTAATAAATAATTGTTCGCTGTTATTTCAATCAATCTTAACACCTATTATAATTAAATATGTCATAATACAAATTGATTGTAGCAAACACGATACGATATAAGATAGTAGAGACATACCTTGTACGTTTATATAAAATAATGTTACTTTTAAAAGCAGGAGTATCACGGATGGTTTGGTTATTTTGGACAAATCAAAACTTATTTAAGGCTCTAAATTTGGATCTAAAGCTTTCATAGAATTCCTCTACAAACAGCTAGATAATAGCTGTTTGTAGAGGAATAATAGAGGATAACTATTTTGAGTACCAGCTGGCTTCTTCTGTCTGTTGCTAAATAAAAAAAACTTTATTGAATAATAATTGGTAAGAACGTGAACGATATATTCAAAATCTATGCAAGCCAGTGTTTCAATATGAATAAACAAAGGAACAAAAATGGATGCTCATTTAGAAACAAAAAAAATACGTAAGTACGTGCGTTTTTCCATCGATTATCCGTTAAGGTTCTCAGTAAAGTAAGAAAACAAGGGTCCATTGCAAATACTATTAGTACAGGTTCGGTTGAAACAATATACTTCAATGTAGTGTTTGGTTAGAGAACATTTTATATCACGACCCGAGCGAGCTAAGAAATGGATTTGTTAGGATTAAATAATGAATCGTGAGCTCCGAGTAAAGCTTAACCTTACCTTATCAAATACAAATGTCGCTTTTAAATCAAGAAGATATTATGCGATTTTATTTATTAATGTCTATTCGTTTAGTGTCGCATTAAGAAAATCTTAAAGCTAAAATAAATTTGAACTGTAAAAAGCCAGTGTATTAACCTCCAAATGGAAGATTATTTTTAAATATTTTTTAAAGGGAGAAAGAATCAAAGTGAGAATTAAAAAACGGTTTTATATATCATTCAGCATGTATTACTAAACGCTTTACCACCTCATTCCTTATCCGAACTGCTAAAGATTGGAATTCTTTGCCGGTGGCCGTTTTTCCGAACAGTTATAATCAGGATGTTTTCAAGGCGAGAGTGAATAGGTTTCTCTCAAGCAGACATGTCACCACCTAGATCACTTCTACTTTCCATCAGGTAGACCTGTGGTCAAATGTCTGCTTGATCTATTATAAAAAAAAAAAGTATTGTCGAGTCAAGTAACATGCGTTTAAATTTTGTTGCTACAAAACTGTATGAAGACATATAATCATTAAGAATAATAATACGCGTGTGCTATATTTACGTTATTTAGAATACACATTTTATTTCACTATCACCATAATGGCAACTTATTTTATTAAAATTAAAACATAATTAACATTTAACGTAGAATTTTCTAGACCAATGCAGATGCAAATTTTCACAAAGTGAAAAACAAAATTAACACGGTACAGCGGATTTGCGTTAACTAGCTGTATTAATTCAGAACTAGGTAAAATAAAATAGATAGGAATGAATTTTATATTTGCACTTTAAACTAACTTTATGAACTTACATTATTTGGCTACTTTAATACGAATATCATACACATGTGCGTATTAAGTGCCTCATAAAGTCGTCTTTCGTTTATTAAACTGTTATGTTTTTAGTGAGAAACATAGATAAACGAAAGGTTTCCCGTAATTTCACAAATTATCGAATGCAATATGAAAACTTCTCTTATCCACTACTCCTTGAAATAAAAGAAAATGTTTATGTTCACATAACTAGCATGCAAACATCCCGCCTTCGCTTCCAAATTGTACACGATTTACCATTGCAATAAAAATTTGATAAAACACACAATAAACTCGACGCTCGTTGAGGGTACGAAATTTCCAAGTCAAATAACAGAACAATAGAACAATCGATACTTCCTTGTAAACACATTAAAATGGGGATGCGGAGAGCCTCCAGGACCCCTCATAATACGTCTTCATCCCTTGCAAAATATCCTGTTGCGTCTACACAATCGTCTACATGCTAATAAAGAACGAGGGAGTGATTTGCGGAACGTAAACTTGTATCAGTCGAGTAAAAAATATATGTAGGGGTTCCTGAGTTTGATATTAATATTAGCAAAATATTTTGTCGTGAGCGATTAGAAGTTGGTTTATAATGTACTAGCTGCGCCCCGCGGTCTCACCCGCATAAGTCCGTATTCCGAAAGAATATCGGGATAAAAAGCTGCCCATAAGTTATTCCATTTGTCCAACTATCTACGTACCAAATTTCATTGCAATCGGTTCGGTAGTTTTTGTGTGAAAGAGCAACAAACACTCACATATCCTTACAATCTTTCGCATTTATAATATTTGTAGGATATAGTAGGATTACAAATTAGTTCTTACTTTAAATCGCTAAGTATAATGGTACATTTACTTATATTATATTTACTTTTGTCGTTGATTACAAATGTAAAACCACATACCATGCAACTAATAAGAGTAGAGTCATTTAAGTAATAACTTTTTGCATTATAGTATTTATTGCGTGAGAAGCGACAGTTTAATATTTCGCGACCATGAAAATTGAATAATAGCAAATGTTTAATTATTTGAATACATGTACTGTCACAATTTTCATAAAGAAAAGCTTTTAATGCTAAATATTAAGTATGGCAACATTGCTTTGTACAGTACATGTATGTATGTGGGTGTCAAGCACGTTTCGGCACGAATTGGGCCAGCTCGCACCGGGGAAGTACCACACCCCCACAGAAAACCGGAGTGAAATAGCATTCTGCTGTTCTTCGTTCGGTGAGTGGGGGAGCCGGAAGCCTATATCCTTTTCCTTGCCTTTCCAGTCCTTTCCATTATTCCTCTTGCCAATCCTTTCTTAATCCCTTCCAAATTTAAAGTCGGCAATCCATTTGTAGAGGCGTAAGTTCTGCAATGGACCTTATGCCTCTCAAAATGTTGATGGGCGGTGGTAGCACTAACCATCAGGCGTTCCACCAGGTCCATTGCCGACTTTGACATAAAAAAATATCTTCTAAGTATAAATTATTAATCAAATTCAGATTAAATAGGAATAAATTGATATAAAACATATTACGTAGGTGTTTAATTCCATTCTAGTTAACAAGTCGAGTTTAACAAGCCTAATATAAAATCCAATAATAAGCGTTCACTATAAAACGCCTCAAGGGTATACGAGGTCGTGTAATAAATGAAAATACGCTTTGCATGCAATTATTATAAATTCGTGCCAAAATAGCGCCTTTATGCAGCGAAGTTGCGAAATATCGCGACAGCGTAATCAAGATCTTCAAACAAAACACTCCACAACAATATTTAATCGAGATTAAACACAATTTAAACACGAATCGATGTTTGGAAATCGATTTGTTATCAGATAATTATATTCGAATATTGTGTAGTTGTAAGCTATTCTGAATACGATAAAAACATAAAAACACCCCTGTGCGCTCTAAATTTATTGTTATTATTATTTCTACAGACAAAGTGTTCGAGGAAAAGTTCGGTTTTATTGCTTTATGTGTTTTTAGTACACCCAGTTGTTATTAAAGTGATTTGTAGGAGGGGAATAGGTATTTGAATAAGTCTGCGAATTGAAAGCATTGATTTTGTAAGATAAGTGGAACTTATTTATGAGATTAGTTTCTATAATCTGCCTAATATTTCTTATTTTTTGGAAGTTATAAGAATTATAGAAAATTAGTTCTCATTTGTGTTGTAACGAGCTTGTGGGAATGTTATTCTATATAATTTGCATGGTTTTTGAACATATTTTTTGCATATCGTCATTCAGGCAGGAACTAATAAGCAAATGGATTCTAAAACTTATTTATAGTGAATTCAGAAATTTCAAACCACTTTAATACCTGTAAAGGTATAATTAAAGTTATTCAACATTTCAATAAGCATTTGCTTTATTGAATTTGGCGTGTCTTCATAAGTATATACGGTTTCACATTAAAAAATAATGTACAATTTCATATAGCAATACCAATTTTAGGCAACCGCAACCCTCTCGCATAGAATACAATTGGAGCGCCCCATAATTCATCACATCAAAGCAAAACAATATGATTTTTCTTCATGAATGACTCGTAAATATATCGATGGGTCTGGTTATTTGCAGTGGTTACGCTAGGGTTGAAACATATGATAACTAACGCGGCTTAACTATCCAATAATAATTAGATTTGGTTCATGGTCTTTGATTATAATTTTATATGTTATATGTGTAAAGAATGTTTAAATAATACCATAATTATCAATTAAATAGAACGATGTAGTAAATTATTGTTTGATCGTCACTAAAAAACCTTGAAATCAAAGTTAATTATATTAAATAAAAAGTAAGAATTGTTAGTAAGTAGTTTAAAATATTATTCATATCACAATTATCAAGAGACATATTTTAGTATGTTACATTTCAAACATTAACAACAAATAAACCAGCACCTGTTAAGAATAACATAATTAAAAAAAATACATTTTGTACCACTTCAGTTTTCCAATAATAGAGTACGATCTTCAGCCCTCAGGGCTTCGCATGTTTCAAACAGATTTATGTATTTTAAATATACGGTAAAAAGTGGTAAAGAGAAATGCAACTTACCAGCTAAGCAGATTTTATTCCGCTTGAATAACAATCGAACATCTTTGTTCGCGCGATCCGCGGACGAGATATTCAATTGTATTGTGACTAGAATCTCTTCGCTTACGACGCCCGTGCAAGGGAGGCGCACACTATAATAAATATGTATGTATATGATACAGGTAGCATTTACCGCGGATTAAAAGGTAAAATATATGGGCAATAAATGGCACATGGATATAATGAAGATTTTTGAATAGATGGGTTATAAAATTGGAAGCATTATTTTTGAGTTTATTCAATAAAGAACGAATAATAATTAATAACAGTGTTGATGTAAATTAATAGATTACAAAATGTGATTTATTGGACATTTAACATATTTATCGTATGACAATTTTTACAAGTACACTTTGTTAATACTGGATTATAATTATAGAGGTTTACCGCTTAATTTAAGACATAACGAATTCAATCATAGATGCTTGCGTCACAGAGAGGAAAATTTGTTTAAAAATTTAAATTGGAAATGTAAAAAAGTGTGTGCATTATACAAACAAGAAGTAATATTTTAAACATTTGCATACCGAAAAGTCTGCAACGTTGTCGGAACGAAGCCTCTCTCCGAGATATTAACTTGCGGCGGCAGCATGGCGCTCCTCGCCGCCCTGACGTCATAGTCTATACCCATCACGTATGGAAGCTGTTAACAACACACGTTATTTGCATGTTCATATGTTGTCAGGGATTTAGTGTTTATGGGCGGAATGTAAGTGGAATATCGAATAGCCTCTAATATTTTAATAAAACAGCCGATCGGCACATCTTCTTCTTATTGAGATATATTTAAAAATTAAAACCGATCCAACGCTTATTTTTAAGAAACGTTATACTTTTATTTAGACAAGCTGTCCGCCAGTGGCTTCATCCGCGTATTCAAAGGAAATCTCACAAAATTTCCGTGGAATTTCCACTATGAAATCTATTATGTGTCCTTCCTCGGGTCTCAAACTATCTTTTTGTCAAATTTCATCCAAATCGATTCAGTGGTGTAGGCGTGAAGAAGGGTTTTAAAATAAATAGACATAGACAGGCAGAGTTACTTCCAAATTTACAATATTAGTAAGGGTTTACTAGCTTTCCGACCGCAGATACTTTTACTTTACTTCGTCCAGGAAATTCACATGATATGTTTCACCGTGGTTATAAGTGGTTATAACCGTCTTGATTAACATTATCTAGATATAACAAAGAAAAACAATCAAGTAAATAAATAAGTATGAATTTATATGATCGGTTGGAACTTGCAAACTTTTATTTCAATAATAACTTAGCTAATAGAAAGTAAATGTTAAAAGAATAAAATTTAAAAGAATAAAGATAGGTTAATTATGAAATACAAACATAATTTTGTTAAAATACTTTAATATATACTTAATCAATTACAAAACAAAGGAACTCGAGAGAGTCTTGGTATAAAACATAAACGGATTCTTTTAAAACGGGAAAAGAAATTATTCTCATGAATTTAAATTCTAAACTGAGTATATAAATAAGTGTCGCCTAAGAATTTCTTTGAAAGCGATGGCTAAACGCGGGCCTTTGTTTTCGAAAATTAAATCTCTTGAAAGCTAAATTGAAAGCGCGGGAACAACGCGAACAATTAAAATTGTGTTTTGAAACTGTTTCTGAACGAATCAAGATGTGTTTTATTTAAGATCTAGACTTTCTATAAATTTTATTATAGTTATTATTACTTGTGCAATTTCCTAATACATACCCATAATAATTTTACTATTTTTTTAGTTTTTATAAATCTTCATACGTTAATTCAATCCAAGTCCCACATCTCTTCAACAAAAAAAAAAATTATGTGAATTTAATTTTTTTAATCAACCATCGATGTCGTATAAGCCGCACCATTAATAAGATAAACAGGCATATACAATCCAAGACATTTAAAATCAGCCTTAGGACAAACTATTAAAAGCGAAATATGTAGATTTTGAAACATTTTTTAGAATAGAGAATACGACGGGATCCAACCTGCGTCCTTCGTCGTACCACGGCGATATCTGACCACTCGCCCACCCATGATGAGGTTAGGTTAGGTTAGTATCAGAGACAGACGCAGAATCAAATTCCACCAACTGCTCGATTTTTCTGTATTAGCTTATAGTTTGTTTTGTTAAATGTTTAATTACCTTATATTTATCAACATTTCAATGCTATGAAACTAAAAATGAAAACACATACCGGTTTTCTTCCCAAAGCCTGCCACATAAACTCCAAGTCCGCAATATGGGCCGGCACGGGCACTACGAAGCTTGTAGCGTAGTTGTTAACAACGCCTTCTCTCACGTAGTACAATTCTGCATCTAGGCCTGTTTAACATACGATTTCATCAGGATCTGAGAGACATGAGTCCAATAGTAAGATGAAACATTATAATATTTATTGAGGTGTAAAATCAACAAAAATTCAACATTTCTTTGCCGATCGAATGTTAGAGTTTTAAATGTGGGTAGAATAATTTGTGGTAGATGTTTTAGATGTGAGCTCGAAACGCTAAGGAGAGGAAAGATATTGTAATGTATAACAAATTGGAGAAATTGGAGAACTTTAAACTTTAATAATTTTAATTCCAAAATTAGTATAACGGATGAAGGGTGACACGTGTTAACGGATGAAGGTGCACGTGGCTGTTTTTAAGACGAGTGTTGCCAGCATTGCTGACGTCCCGACTTCCTTGAGCATTGCTTTCGCCGATACTGAGTGATGTAGTAGAAAGTAAAACACTTGTGAATAATTATTTCAATTTATTTCGTTCTTCAAGAGCTCCGCTTGCTACGACAGCTCGAGTCGAAGTGTTTTTGAACCGGCGCGCGCTCGGCTTTTTATAACAAAACTGGACGTATTATTTGTTTGAATAAAGAATCAATTCTCGCAACTTAAATTAAAATTTATAAACAAAACGCTTTAAGAAATTTAAGATGATTACAAAAGGTAAATCAGTTAGTTTTTTTTTTTTTTTAAAGTTACCCACAAATATTAAAGAATAGATAATAATTGTGTTTTTAATTTGAGAACAAACATTCCTAAACATTATTTTGACCCTAATTGCAATCAATGAAACAGATTTGTTTTAGAAGATGCGTGACTATGTTGTTTGAAGTGCAGTTGCACGCCGACAAGTATAACATTAGTAGCAACGAGCTAATCGAGAAGTTTCATTTACCTATTGGCAGTGATTTAAAAAGTATTTAGTGGAAAATATCTACACCTATTTCTGCATAGTTGTTAAGTACTATTCTAGTTATTAGGAGCTCATGATATGTTTTATTAATTGCTTTTTAAAATAAATGTTAAACTAATATTCTTATACACATTGATATTTTAATAAAATTCCATATTGCAAAAGTTTCTCTAAATGTAAATAGGGACAACACTCTATATGTTTTAGTTAAAACTCCTTTTGATTAATTTTAATTGAAATCACTGGCCAGTATTTACTATATTCTCATTTCATTGTATCTTGCGGTCAAATATTCGCGCTGTAAGACGAATTCTAAAATTCATTTTCGCAATGTAAAATATTCTTAGCGAAACGCAAAACTTATATATAGTTCGCTATACAAATTTACGTTTCATATTCACTTAAATACTGGACTGACTGGATGATAAACATTTATTACATCTGCAGTAGATATTCAAATGCAAATGCTAGGAGTTTTCAAATTTATACACCCGCATAAATGCATTAAGATCATCAATATTTCAAATGCATTCGTATAAAAAATCTTATTATTCTAATTTTTAAAGTGAATATCGATTCTCAACTCAAATGAAGCTCTATTCATATGGCGTGGGATGCAAAATCGCTTGGATTTTTTCTGGGTTAGGTACACACGAAATGCATTGAGCAAATGGTGTACACTCCCCAGTGCTAGTTCGATTCCCGTGGGGCGAGTGCGTCAAATTATCCAACTAACTCTATTTGCTTGGAAAAAAAGTCACTTACTCGAACATTTTTTGGTACTTTCACAACGGTGATCGAAGAAATAGTTTAAGCTTTGTGTTCGTAACATGACCAATCTAAGAATATTGGAAATATCTTAAAACTGTGTGCTGAATTGCAATGCAGACATTTTCTATTCTAATCTATATCCGTGAAGTCGGCAAAATTGTTGAATATTGGAAATGCATACTCATAAATAAGTATGTGATGGAAATAGAAAATGAAATCGAAGAAAATTATTGTTATTTCTATTAACAGAGTTATATTTTATGCGAGTATTAAATGCGAAAAACAATAACCTATTAACACGCTGTTATTTATTATTATTGATTTACATTGTTATAAAAAATATCGAATTGATTATCGCATAATTCATTCCGCTATCATAATATTATATTCAATGTTATAAATGAATACCTTATACAACTTGCATCTCTATAAAAAAGTATTTAACCAATAAAATAAAAGGCATGATACTATCACTCATTCATAGGCGGCAAAGCGGACGCGACAGTCAAACGGACTAAATATGAAGTACCACTTTGCGATTGATGAATCACTACCCCTTAGCACTCCCCTTGGCGTTAGACACCCCTTGTTGCTACTTGGAGTGCGCTGTTTATCTTATACTCTTACGTAACTACTGTCGTAGCTTTCAATGAGATGGGTCGTTTCAACTGTCTACAATGATGTTTATAAAACTACAGTTAGATTTGTTTTCCTCGTTAGAAGTATGAGTAAATGTATAATTATATGTGTATATATATCGTTTTATTATGCTTGAGAGTGAATTGGTTTTATATAAAAAAAAAAAATTAAAAATAAAATAAAATATACTTCAAGCTACAAAGTTTGAAAGGTCTCCAACGGACGATAAAATGTATATGTTAAAACGTCAATACTCCGATAGCACGATGCATGAATGTTCAGCGATAAATGTTACACAGTTTTACAAGTGCTCGGTACGATATGAACATTTTTATTTATTTAAATTTATTTATTTTCTATATATTGGTCGTGGCTCGTTGTAATACCAGGTTCAAATTCTTTAATTGCTTTTTCCTGAGTTCGATTTCATGCGAGTATTATCCGTTTAAAAAGGGATAAATCTCTTTAAATCATTTTGAATGGATTTTATACACGAATTCGACGCTTTTAAGCGAACACGGTCATACGATATTCGTAATAGGGACTAAAAAATATAATTAACTTATCACACAAGGAGTCAGACCTTAAAAATTTTCACATCCTTCACTCTTGATCGTTTAATCTGTTTAATCCTGACGATCCTAATCAAGATTATAAGACTAACTTAAACTAATAAATTATAATTTTATTGTCAATAATTCTTAATAAGTATACAATGTTTGGATTATTATATTTGTTAATTTAAAGTGGGTCAGAATCAAGTCAAAAGAAGTCAGTTAAATACAAAAATATAGGTGACGCTAATATCATCGTATTAATATACCCATCTCTCCGCCATGTCCTATCGAAAAATAAACAGAAATATTTCTAATCCGCCCCACCATAATTACTCCATTAAGATAACACCAGCCCCAAGGTAGGCTTCAAATACAATTTGTCTCTTGAAACAATGCTTCTCATTATTAAAACTTACTAATGACAGGGGAATGCGTGGCGTGCCCGCAGCGATTCCTTTGTCTCCTCAAAGGCGCTAATATGAACCTGTCTCGTTATGTAATACATGCCTTAACGAGACAGTTCTCTGGTGCCTGTATTAAGTAGCTGTTAATGAGCTCAGCGTGATGCTTTTGTGAGTTTTACTAATTATCCGATCTAGTATCGTAGATTGGATTTGTAGCAATGTATCTTTCGTGTACAATCAATTAGTTAATCCTACTTAATCCTACTAATATTATAAATGCGAAAGTTTGTAAGGATGTGTTGTGTGTGTTTGTTACTCTTTCACGCAATAACTACTGAACCGGTTGTAATGAAATTTGGTACGAAGACGGCTGGACAACTGGAATAACATATAATAGAATTGGATTTATAACAGCTGTACTATAACTTAACTTTGTTCGGCATCAGCACTGTTGTCTGAAACTTTTCGGCTCAGCACACCACGACAGTAACGAAACGCTCCAGTTACAGTAATGGGCCATTCCAACGTAATTACAAAATGATACGACTGCATTACGCTTGTCATTTGGATCATTCTAAACCACTAGTGGGAAATTACTGCTGATGGTGGGAATTACGTTTAAATGTAAATGAAATGTCTGATTTGGCGGTATGCAATGTAATGTAAAAAGATACTGGCTGTAGTTGGACTGTCAAAAATTGTTATTTATAAAGTATTTTACAACAAAACTGTTCTGTAAACCTATTATATAGACATAGACTGAACCCTATTAAGGTGATATTATAAGGTAAAATCTATACTTTACCCAAATATAATAACTGAAGAGATGCCATCATCTCTTCAGTTAATTATAAAGAAAAATATTTTCACATTGACAAACGTTAAATGCATGAACGAATTTTAGAACTATTATTTTAATATTTATTAGAACGAACAGAGCGTACCTCATTACTAAGACTTCAATGTCCGTCTATTTGTCTGTCTGTCTGTCGGTGTTTCTGTGTGCTGTGATATGTGATAGTTAGACTGTTGAAATTTTCAAAGATGATGTATTCCTGTAGTCTGATATAATGAGGTTAAACAAGGGTTGTAAAAATACAAAGAAGGAAAATAAAATTAGTTACCATTTACTTATTCTTTATTTTTCATATTATTTTGGCTATTGTCGCCCTATCCGAGACAATAAAATAGACTTTTACTAGTAAAGTGGTTACATTTGCTTCATATGTTTAGGAAAATTTTCTGACTGACATTATTATAATGGCAACAATGTGGTACAATAACAAAAGATAGCCACATTTTAATTATATAAAGCAGGTATGTAGAACGTTCACGAACATGGATCTAATAAACTACGTCCACGTTTACAAATAAACAATTATACCCAAGCCTATAGAAAACTTTAACTGAAGTATTATTAAGACTTTCGATTTGATGTTTTTTTATGAAAAGCACCGATAGTGTTAAGTAAAACCAATTTCAATGTTAAAAAAATAGACTATTCAACATCTTAATACTTTTTTTTTGAGAAATGTATACAATATCATGATTTTCAGATATACCTATTGTGACTTTTCGTTCAACAATAAATCATTGTGAGCAAAGTTAGTAATGAAATATGATGTACCAGAATATCGTTCATATTTGTAACAAAAGTTTATTTATAAACAACTTTGATTAAAGATTTCACTCGTCGAATATCGAAACATCTCAGCTATAGAAACCCACAAATATAAAGCTCTGAAAGTGTATTCACACAACGTTGCAAGAACATTTATTAAATTGCGATAAAGGTGTATTTATTGTCTCTTTGTTTGGTTAACACGCGAATGCCTACTGGTTTGAATGTCTTTTTGTGGCTTATCTTGTTAGGGGCTTGTATATTATGAGTCTGGGGAAGATATGGCGCGTAAAGTCTACAATTTTGGCGCATTCGAGCAATTTAGGGGAATACTAAGTATTTATTCTCGTTATGAATATTTTGAACGATTTATACATCTATTTATATAATGAACAGTAACCCGACCATTTCTGTTCATTGAATATTTTTTAAAGGGTAATTTCTATGCAATGTGGACGTTTTATATTTATTTACTCCAAAAGAATGTTTAGTATTTTAGTTAATAGTTTACATGGGTATTAAACAATACTAGGTTAATTTATAGGCTACATTGTATAAAAAAAAACATGGTCATATAATACGTAACTGGGGGATAAAAATAAAATTACAGGTTTCAAAGTAAGTTCTTCTTTCCTTTAATATAAATAGTTGACGATATATTATATCTCCTCTGAAATCGTAAAAATGTCATACAACTTTTTCGAAAAGGCACGAAGTTCCTACAAAACGCGAGTGAAGCCGCAAGCAAAAAACTATATCAATAAAATGAAAAACCTTATGTGGTCATATTTCTACGTTATTTGTGATACGTTTTTACCTCCCTAACACATTTTAAAGATATTATATATTTCAATACTTATTCATTTTAGTAAAATTATATGTATAACTTTACGTACATTATTAAACATTTTCTTAATACACCCCAAATTTAAAGTAAAAACTTATATAATGAGCAAGTTTACAGAAATACGAAGATTTATACAGCTCCATGTTTCACTTCTGTTATCATCGTAATAAATTTTAATTTACGTTTGACCTCATTTTCAGAAATCCTTATTTTGTATCTTCTTCTTACAAGGTAATTGAAAATTACTACCAGTTGCCTGTTTTGGCAATTTTAGATGTTTACGCCAACATTATACAAAGTTTTGGAGTAGACTTTGAGCCCGAATAAATGTAATACCTTAAGCTTAAATAAGGATACATGAATTCGTATTTAATCGTAGGTTTCAAATGTGACATTCCACGATTTAATGGAATATGTGAAACTTTCTCACATGAAAAGTACATAATATAATTTTTTCTTATAGTATTTCCACTGCCATTCAACTGTTACATACCCTTAATTTTAATTCAAACACCTCATTAGCATTACCATAGTCGAGGAAAAATGGGTCGAATTCAAAAAATATGGTTCAGCGTGTGAAAAAGAATTTATTTTCAAGCCCACAAAATTTCAACGGCGCTCGTTAAAATTTTAAATTATTGCCGTACAAGGCAAAAACCCTTTGATAAGTTTTTCTTCCTTATTTCCTTAATTATGTTACTTAATACGATTTGAATACTTTTTGGTGCTAAAAAAAATTCAAGTATAATTAAATTTACCAATATTATGATGGTTGTTTTATACTTTTGTTAAAAATATATAGATATGGTTAATTATTATAGAATTATGGATGATAAAGATTTTACGATGAGCATTGTATCAAACTTAACATCACAGCTATTAATACATGTAAAGTCTCTTTAAAAATAAATCCAATATAAACATCGATGTTGCGTGCATGTTAAACGACTTAAACCCTACAAACGATGACATTGAGATTGATTTTTAAACAGATAATTGCATATTTTCATATAATTTTCAATTATATTTGTAACTTAAATTGAGTTGTGGGCTTTATGTATAATGTTGCCCATAACTCAATTAATCCCTAGATTGTGAACGCACGAGCGAGCCGAGCGAAACGAGCCGAGCGAAGCGAGCTTGCCGCGTTAGCAGCCGGCGAGTGTCAGAAATGGCTTTAGGACATTTCCCATTCAAACAAACTGATGTTGACCAATATAAAACCTCAATTAATCGAATCTAATTTTTAATTTTTTTTTTTTTCATTATTATAACCAGTTCTAACTAAAGAGAACGAGTTCTAACGGAAAATGGTAACAGAAAACTTTAAGAAAGAAAGAAAGAAAACAAGCTTTATTGCCACATAAAAAAAACTGACATAAAAAAACAAACCCATGGAAAAACTAATATAACTTAAAAATTAAAACTAATATAAATTAAAATAACATAAAAAATGAACATGGCAATCGGGCAGACTCAGCCATGCTGACGGGCTAACCCTCGAACAGCGCTGATTTTCAGTATGCCCACGTGTTTTGTTCGAGGTTCTTTAAACATTCAAACAAGCAGAGTCCATTTCATAGTTATCGTATTCGATTGTTGAAGAAAGCAATTTACCTGAACTTCATAGAATCAATTCATGCCATATAAAAAGTATACATAATAAACATGAGGTATAAAGAAACCTGTCAAAGGTGTCAGCAGCGAAGGCTGTGGCCGACAGTCCTTTGAATGTTTTTTCACGGTAAAATTTGTGCTAATATAATGCTTTCATTTTATAAAGTGACTCATGAGTTTCTTGACGCATTTAATTTGTATAAGTAATTACGTTTATGAGTACGTTTTTTTCAGTTCATGCTACGTAAATTACAGTTACTAATTATACAATATTAACATGAATCTAAATTATTATAGAAATTAACATTAAAATATATTATTTATCATTAATATCTAAGCTTTCTTAGATTTAATCTAGTTTCCTTGATTTTACGAGGCCAAATTTTCCTTTTAAACTATACTAGACTTACATTTCACGATAACTATACTAATTTGTTCATGACAAATTAGCATTAAATACAATATCAAAGGGTTAAACTCTATAAGAATTTAAATTCACTTCAATATTTAACAATAAATAATTATGAATGTTGCTATTAATAAACATCGATGTGTCCATACTAAAAACTCGTTTTAAATCTGAAATCTAAAAATTAAATCGATTTAGAAGTTGTAAGTACTCCATAATTTCCTCCAAGAGACGGGTAAAAGCGACAAAACCACATGAAATTGGTGTTCACGAAGAGCCCGTGGGAACCGCAGAGTGTTTGCGACAAGAGCGCTATTAGTCAAATCTTGTGACTGAGCGAAAACATTATTAGTGTCGCTTCTATGCATTTTTTGTTCTTTGTTATAAAGTGAGTGAGAATTATACGCTGAGCGTTGTTTTTTAATTATCCGTTGTACGGAGTTCGATTTGAAATAACATAAAATTGATTTGAAAGTAATGCTCTTTAATTAGTCATCGATTTATACTTACGAATAAGTTACTAAGGCAACTTTTTTAAATTTTATAGATTTTGTTGAAAATGAAGACGTATTGTTTTGTTATACGTATATTTTGTTTTTATTATAGGAGTAAGTAGGTACAATAGGAATATTATTTTATTATTTTCTTCACAACATAACGTCTAAGGTTCTATCATATCGTAAGGACACAATAAGGAGCAAACTAAATAATAATGGCATTAACGAAAGGTTACCCAACAGCTATTCGACCTCGCATTGACCGGAATCAAGAAGCGTATAATCTTGGCAATATGGATACTACGATATTTCCGATTAATTTCATCATAGAGGATCCACTTTTGGGATAACAATGACATTAGTTCACGGTCAAATTATTTATGTTAGTAAGAATATGGATGTATTTTTCCTTTTTTATTAAAATAATAGGTTTTGAGAATAGGGATACTATTATTGAAGTAGAAACACAAGTTCTATTGAATAAGTGCCATTAAAATGCACGAAAGAGGTTTAATTACGCGGTTATTTTATAGCATTGAATTGAAACAAAAATATTTGCATGTTAAACCTTCCCAAACGCTATAAAAACAATAGTAAAGTAAGTTTGCTTACCTCATCGTTTTGCCAAGAAAGTTTGCGAAGCTTTCCCTCTTTCAGTTGTTGTTTCCGCAAAGAAAAATACACCTTTTTATTTTAAGCCATTCATTCCATCAAATACCATTGCGTAGTTTTCACTATATTGTATGGATATTGCAATAAATCTATATTGTAATGAAACTTCTAAAATCTTATAGCTCTTATAAGATTTTACGTCTCAAATTAAACTGAAGCTTAAATCATCGTAATGTTATAAAAAAAAGTAATAAACCAGAAAAGCAAACAAAGTGCAGAGCCATTTCTTCGTTAATAGCAAAACGGTCATAAAATAACACTTATCGGGGTATTAGAAAATATTATGACAAGGTGGCGAATACCATAGCAAGATGGACGTAAACCAACGTCGTAAAAATAGCTTCGTGGTATATAGATACACTCAGCATAGTGGGATATGTGGGCTACGTTGGTTCGTTGTCTGTTGAACCACTAAAGTTGATCAATATATCATATACATACAGTTTTAAAGGATATGATTACGAGATACGATACGAAATAGTAATTTCAGTAGGATGTTTGCTGTAAAGACTTTTTGAACCTAGATATTAAGAAGCATATATTGTACATTAACATGTTCTGATTAAAGATTATTAGATACCCTATAGAATACAAGGAATTTCTAATAAAATGCGTCAAGGAACATGTAAATATATCATAAACAAAATTTTATAATTTAATGTACCTATCCTACATTTATTTAGTAGATATTAATTTAAAGTATCGCAATTACTTGTTTGTATGTCTGGAGGATAAATAATTTAAGTGTATATCACATTTATCTTCATCTTAGTATATTTTTAACCGACGTTCAAACAGGATGACTCAATTGGTAGCACATTTATTTTATAAACGAATTTAAAGGTTTAAATATTGAGTATAAGAAACAATCTGATAAATAGTTTTTGCATAAAACTTTATTTAACAACTGGCATGATAAAAAAGCATTTGAAAAATAGAAAAATATTTATCACGACGCGAGATTTGAACCCGCGTTTCACGCCTGACCCCCTTTTTCTTATTGTTTAAAAAATAATAATTTAATTCTATAAGACATTTTAATCCATTTAACTAAAAATAAAAAGCTTTCATAATGAATAAACGAAATCTTGAAAGTGTTATTTGAAAACAATGTAATGTAATGTGTGAATTCAGTAAACAAGCCATAACTCTGTCACGCCCATGCACTTTACTGCCATAGTGCTATTACGCATACGGTGCGACGAACATTCGCTTTAAATAACATGTACACACGCTACTTTTATCAGTAAAGTGCCGAACATACCTGCACAAAATTGTTAAAGTATAAAAATTGAAGAAGGAAATCCTACTAATCCTACTATTCCTACTAATATTATAAATGCGAAAATTTGTAAGGATGTGTGTTTGTTGCTCTTTCACGCAAAAACTACTGAACCGATTGCAATGAAATTTCGTACGTAGATAACTGGACAACTGGAATAACATATAGGAAACTTTTTATCCCGATATTCGTACGGAATACGGACTTACGCGGGTGAAACCGCGGGGCGCAACTAGTTTCTTATAATGCTAAATATGCAATGAAATAAATGTAATGATAATATTTTATATATTGCTTCTATACTTATAATATAAAGCTGACAGTTTATTTGAATAAACGCGCTTGTTTCAGGAACTACTGATATGTAAGTGATTCGTGAGTGCTATGAGACATATTATATTTATCACGGGTTTTTTTTTTATGTCATAGCGGGCAGCTGAGCTGGTGGTTCGCCTGATGTAAAGCGATCACCACCGCCCATAAACATTCGCAAAGGTGTAAGTACCTCTGTGAATGCGCTGCCCGCTTTTATGGGGTAAGGGAAAAGGAAAGGATTAACGACTGGAAAGAAGGAATGGACTAGGACGGGTGAGGAAAAGGAAACGGGCCTCCGGCTCCCCCACTCACCGTACGAAACACAGTGGCATGCCACTATTTCACGCCGGTTTTCTGTGGGGGTGTGGTACTTCCCCGGTGCGAGCTGGCCCAATTCGTGCCGAAGCGTGCTCGACTAGACGGGTGCTTCCGGGGCGGAATGGCAGTAGCCTATCAATTGTATTAAATTAAAATTTATCATACTTCATCCCACCGATCACGTATGTACCAAATTGCTGTTATCATTTACATCTTTTGATAAAATTAATGTAATTTAACACGAATCTAACAGATCCTTTTTGAGAAAAGATAAATTTAACCTCACTATAGTTTTAATGTATTTTTTATGTAAAAACAAAATCTCTCACTTTCCATGTTTGGTTAAAACGATCCTCTGTACAATTTTGTAACATGTAATACGAAATTACGAAAATTTTGGAGCATGAAAACATTTTCAAACGGAAAACTCTTTCATCAGCACGTTTTCAAGTTAGTGAGAAATTTCTGGTCCCTAGAGTGTGTACTTACACATTTTAATATTTAATAACTACAAGTTTTAAAACATTTAGCGATGCTTTAAGGATTTTTTGTGGAAATTAGGTTTGAGAAGCTTTTGACGAAGTAATCTAACAAGGGTTTAATATTAAAACAATATCGCAGTAATGTCATGTCAAATAAAATTTTGAGTTGTCTTATCAACGTATTTATAATAAATCTAAATAAAGTTACTTTAAAACCAATACAAAATACACAAAAACGTTATTTGTTACATATATTAATTATTATAGAAGTAATTCTTGAAATACAAATATTGCACCAATGACTCGACACAGGAGCCAACAGCTCCCAGTGGTCAAAGGCAAAGGTAAATTGGGCCAAAAATGATAAACCCATGATATATTTCATGAAGCCATTTCGCTAACGAAGCACCGTGGGGAGATATTATCGGCTGTTCGACTGATTAATGGACTTGTGAATTATGTACGTTTGAATTATTGTTATTAAATTATGAGTTACGATCAACGCAGGACAAGATCGAGTTAGGAGGGTGCCATATAATTGAGATATCGAATATAGTTTATTGACGATATATGCCTTTTTCCAATATATTAGGTTTACTCGAACACCATTTGCAGATATACAGACCAATAAAAGGAATACGATTAAAAATCTCTTGAACCTATTTGGGATAAAGATCATCATCATCAGCCCATATATGTTCCCATTGCTGGGACACAGGCCTTCTATGAGGGTTCAGGCCATAATCCACCACGCTAGCCAAGTGCGGGTTGGCAGATGTCACATGTCGTCGAACTTTTTGATTCTTGGACATGCCTGTTTCCTCGTGATGTTTTCCTTCACCGTTTTAAGCAGTGAAAATAAATTGATTTTTCAATCTATCTGCACATGTGGGATAAAGATGAAGCGTTTTGATTGTATAGTTTGACAGAGACAGAGGTTCAATACTAGCAACATAATTGATTAATTATTCAAATTTCATCATTCAACAATTAATAATGTTACTAACGTATTACAGTGTCAATTCTTGTTCACGAAGTAATTTATTTATTTATTATTAATTAGTAGGAGTGTCGTACAAACATTCCAACAGATTAAAAATATCAAGCACTTATTAAATTGCCACCCGAAATAATTTAAAACTGTCAAAACATGAAACCCAACTAATCATAGGCGGGATAATTAACTCGAAAACGTTAAACCAATTTGTATTGAGCACACACGCCCTTCATCACTCTGTATAACATTTACCTCTTTAAAAATATTGGACACCTATGTCCAATTATAAGGCAATTCTATACGCCTGCTGTCAAAATATTACTCTTATTAATTGTAGTTTAGGTTGTCATTTTGTATTGTAGTTATTAGTTTGTACATCGTATATTTTATTCGTTACTCTATGTTTTTTATAAAATGATCGATTTGTGACCGTAAAGGCGTTCTAGAAATTAGGTAGACAATGGAATAAACTAACTTTAACAGAAATTTACATTTTGTATTCAACAACTTTGATACTCCATTGCAGAATTAAATTACTTAACAATTAAAATGAAATTACTGGTATAACTAACAATTATTTAATTTTGTAATGTTACATCACTTATACCATAAACTAGCGTTCCGCTCCGGCTTCGCCCGTGGTACATAATATAGCCTATACCCTCAATAAATGGGCTATCTAACACTGAAAGAATTTTTCAAATCGGACCAGTAGTTCCTGAGATTAGTGCGTCCAAACAAACAAACTCTTCACTTTTATAATATTAGTATAGATAAATAGCGTTACATTGTTACCAGATATACCAATAATATGAAGTTTTATACTAAAACTTTACGCAATCGAGATCAATACACATTATAAAACTATACATGAAAAGGATAAAAAATATACGTAGGTCTTTATATAAGTAGACTCCATTTCTAACTACTTAAAAGTGTAAAAATTTTTTTGGTTGTTTTATTTAGAACCTTATAATTTGCTTTTACCTTAAGCCAAAACCAGTAAATACAAGCCCATATTTCAGAACAAATTCGTAAATAGTAATAAACTAAGGCAAACCATAAATATCCATAGACACATAAAGTATTGACCGGTGACCGGCATGAAGTTCATAGTTTTATTGATATTGCCTCAATAAGGCTTTCACCGCAGGAAACAGTAATGTGCTCCATGCGGCGGCAACAAGTGGGTCATTTGCCTTGCCGTCTTGCTGCAGTAATATGATAAACAATTTTAGCAAAATTGAGTTGTTGTTGCTTTTTATATTTATGTTTATAAATGGGAAAAAGTCAATGACTTGAAATCTTTGAATGCAGTTAATCAGATACAGTGCCTAAAGAATCGGATAATCAATATGCTCCCATACATGTACTATTATACTGTAACAGACAATGTAGATTTAACGTAATAAACACTTTCAGGCTTTAATATTATTAACTTCGATACACAATATTATATTCATACAAAAACATGCAGTCCTACTTCTACTACCCTGTAAAAGTTTTGTGAAACATACAATAACCATTCTGTAAGTATCGAATATTAGCCCGTAAAATAGCGAACTTAATAACTTACGGCAGAGCAAACCCAATATGCTAGTACAATGCACAAAAAGCACAATTATCTCACCATATGCAGGGCAGGGATGAACCCTCGCTGTAGCCACCCGATAAGACTGTTGCTAAATTGATGTTTGAACTGTCATTAATCCCCAAGCCGACAGATGTCGCTTAAGTCTATTATTTTTGACACATGCGACAGTTATTTGTCGTTTGTATGATTTATTCATTTAGACCCTGATTCAGTTTTTACGCAAACGCTTAGGTTATTTGTGTTGACTGTTTGTTATGGGCTTTTTTTTCTCTACAGAAGAATACGTGAATGGAATGCCAATTTCAAATGTTTCCGCTCTTGAAAACTCTAATGACAAGAATGTAAAACATGAAATGAATATTTGACTAATGATTAAGTATTGAAAATGATTATAAGATGAACCGTATCAAAAGTAATAAATGTAAAATTAAAGTTTTAATTCCACAGAGAGCGCTTGAAACGGCCTCTTAACGACTTTCTTTATGCAAACCAAATAGGTCGCTAATGAACTTGATTTAAGTAGTTAGTTTCTTTTTAATTGCGTAAATAAAATACAGCTGTGAAGAGTCCTTATATAATTTCGAGTTACAAAATTGAAGACAGTTTATATACGCAGAAAAAAACAATATTTTTAACAATTACAGAACATAAAAGATATTATACGATGATCAAATACAAATATTTAACTCAGATAAAATAAAGGTTGTCTAATAATTCTCATCTTATTTTCCTACAGCGCAAACATCCGAGTTTCTCCCAGTAGACGGTAAAATATCATAACGATGTCATACCATCATGCACGAGCCATTATTTTTATTTCCATGCATTTGTCTCCAGCATGGTTTATGAGACGACGTCGTTTTGTATGCATAGCGCAGTGGCAAGTTTCTTTTATCTCTAATAAGATCCCAATACGAATGTGCTCCCTTAAGTAATAAACCTCTAGTGCGTTATAGTTCTGTATCCATTGTATGCTACGGTACGACACGACTTTGGTTTGTATCCGTTGGGATGAAAAATTCGGTGTTTATAAGAAGTGTGTGTTTTAGGTTTAAGTACAAACAAATTTACGTATTATACATAGGTCTTTGATTCTCGTAATATACACATATTATAAGGTGTTTGTGATTTTCGTCATAAACTTAAAAATTGTCATACTGCTAAAATATATACAATCCATTGGATTGTGTCAATTGTCAATTGTAGTAATTGAACTTAAAATATATTATTTTTTAAAATTACCTTCGTGTTTTTTATACAAAATGAATGATGACACAAAATTGCTTTTTATAAATACGTCTTTACCTATTTTTTATTTTCGAATGTATTTCAAAAATATAAGTAAATAACATTAAGACAATAAAATTGTCCCTTTTAAAATCGCATATTGTGGAACGGAAACCCAGCCAATTGCGTACGAAATACGTCGAATTTGTAGAACAAATATAAATGCTTGAGGGTAGATCAGGGGTAGATAATTACATTTTTTGATCTTCGGAAATGGGGGATGACGTCAATGTTAAGGCGACAGGTCTATGTATGGTTGTTTTGATAGCGTTGGAGATATCGGACTTTGGTAAATAAATATAACATAACATGACATAAATATAACATTTGAAGGAAAAGTTATTTTTTCTTTAAAAATAAATGCTAATTTCGTTATTTTTTGCTCTGTGAAATAATTTTAGATTGAGTTGATTAAAATACAGTTTGTAGTTAATCGTAAAGAATTGGACATCGTGTTTTTCGTTAAACAAATCTACTATTTTAATTTAATTTGATGTGCTCCATAAAATACTTTTCGTCAAATAACCATTATTTTCTACACTCATATTATAAAGAGGAAACTTTTGTATTTTTGTACGTTTGTAACATTTTATCGCAAAAGCCTCTGAACCGGATTCAAAAATTATTTCACCATTAGAAAGCTGCAAATACACTGAGGAACATTGTACCACGGGGGAAACCGTGGTGATAAGCTAGTAATTAATAAGGTAAGGCGTGATGGTTGTTGCCATTTATCCAATATAATAATAACCAGATACTCTTTCGATATTTTTATAAAGCACTAGCTGCGCCCCGCGGTTGCACCTGCGTAATTCCCGTAGGAATATTGGAATAAAAAGTTGCCTATATTTTATTCCAATTGTCCACCTGTCTACGTACCAAATTTCATTGCAATCGGTTCAGTAGTTTTTGCGTGAAAGAGCCACAAACACACACACACTCTTACAAACTTTCGCATATATAATATTAAGTAGGATAAGATAGGAAATAGTTACTTTTACATTGGTTGTAATGGATATTGAAAGCATTTCGCATCGCTTCCTTTTGACCCATAAAAATCCTCTATACTCAGGAGAAATCAGAAAAACTTGTACAAGGAAATACTTCGGATATCTGACGGATTGTTTCATTTACAACTACAATATCAACAGCATACTAATGATGAAGAAAGACAATCCGCCTTTAAATGACAATTATTAAATTGTTTTATCATCTCATTATTTTGATTATAGATTTTGATAAATCGTAAAATATCTGAATGTATTATTGAATCAAGGATTTTTTCAATTCTCTATAATGTCTTGTTAGGTGCTATAGTTTTTGCTTTAATCATATTTAATATCTTTGGAGCAGATCATCCATTAAAATAAGGTTATTTAATAAGTACATGTAGATTTTGGTGGCTTGTAGCCGCCATTTCGTGTTAACAGTATCAGTAAAACTATATTCTATTAATTATTCAGTTAGTTATGTTTAGTCACCATGTCATATAAGTGGGTGTTGTTAATAAGCTTAACCTGGCATGGTTATTTGGCAACATTAATGAATAAATTTTCTTCCAGATATAATTATTGCCATGTACATATATGTCTATGGCATATGGCAAAAAAAGAAAAAAGTTTAACAAATACCTTCATAATTAAAAAAAACAATACAAACTTGCGGACATACATAAAAGCTCTCCCTTTTCGTTTTTGGAAAACGGTTAATAATAAAATACTAAGACCTTTTAATCCACCTATCTAATCCGTGTATATGAAGGTAATGAATACAAAAAGATAAACATTTAGCGTTAAATCAATTACTTTAATAAATATGAACCCGTGGCCATTTTTAAAATTATTAAAATCCGCTCAGCCGTTCCTCACTTATGAGGTGTCTACCACTGTCTGTCTTTTATATGCTTACAGGCTTGAATCTTATAATTGTTCATTTATTATAAACGTGATTTGAAGCCAAACATCGTGATTTTCCTTATTTGCAAATAATACAGTATCGCAATACTAGGTGGCTTTGACGATAGCACAAATGAACTAATGACCTTGCCTGTCACTTAAGATTATGATACCGTAAAAGATTGATGTATTTTGTAGGCTTTACGCATGTATACAATAATTATTAAGCCTGGCCTATAAATAGTTTTTAATCGTACAAGCGTTTTTACATAAATCTAGCGGTCCGCCACGGCTTCGCCCGTTGTACGTAGCCTATAGCCTTCCTAAATAAATAGGTTTTTCAAATCGGACCAGTAGTTTCTGAGATTAGTACGTTCAAACAAACAAACAAACTTTTTTGTTTTATAATATTTGCATAGATGTGTCTATGTAATAATAACATTGATAATACTATAATAACTAACCCTTAAACGGTGTTAAATCTGTACTGAATGTATATTTTTCTTATTGTATCGAATACTTAATTAAAACGTCAAGAATGAAAATAAAAATAAGTTTTTTTCTGGTACGAAAATACGTTGTATATTTTCATAACAAAAAATACATCATAATTATGGTAATTTGTTTACTTACCTAAAAGTTTCATAACTTCAGCTTGACTGATAAGTACGTTGAGATGGCCCGTTGCCAGGGGCAACGCGAGCCAGACCGCCCAAACGAAGATCAGTCTTTTACACGCCATTACTAATAACTCACTGTTCTATCATTTTCAATTTCACTTTACTGTTCATTTTCACAAGCTCTGCTATATGGAACTATGTTGCATCCATTTTTTTTTTTGAGTATACCCGCGAAAAGTTTTCTTGCTACAGATAACACAAAAGATTTGGGGGTAATAAATTGAATAAAAATATATATTTATAAAATGAAATTATAAAATAACATTAAATTATTAATAAATTTATTAGCAGAGAAATATTAATATGACGATAATTAAACAGATTTTAAATATTTAAACAAAAAAAATGGAATTCCAATTTCAAACCTCGATCGCGTTTCGCGGAATTGTGAACTCAAAACGCGGGAAAGTGTCTGGATACGGGTCGGGCGACCGCGACACCACGCCGCACTGCCGTGGCGTTCGGATACTCGTAGCGCCAACAAGTTACGTGTTGTCATGCGCACTTTAACCAACCCTTGCATAGTGTGAACTTGCTTTATACTGCAAGGTTTGCACCTTGAAAGAGTATCGGTAAACTGCAAGTTCAACAAGAAAAAAAGAATTGACTTACGAAAGATATTTTTGTGTCTATACTTAATATTATTATATATATCATGTTTGTAGATATATATTTATATCATAGTATTTTCTTGTGTTTGGTTTCACGCGAGTATTATACATTTAGAAATTAAAAACTTTTCAACGGATTTTAAACGCGATTTATTCATTATATTATTAACCCGACGTTTCGAACACTTTACAGCGAGCGTGGTCACGGGGAGACCGTCTCCGTAATAATTATATCATGTTTGTAGAAATTTGTAGACACAAAATTTTGCAGTGAACCAGTTTAAAAATTATAAATAACGGTGACAACTGTTTGCCTTATTTACCGTTACTTTATTATTTTCACTAATTACATAATATTATAATAGATTAGTGTGGAATATGGATTATCACTTATAGCTGTCACTTATTTTTTTATTAATAGTGTCGTGTCCAAAGTATCTATAACCTTTTAAATATTATGTATAAATTTTATACAATGGAAAAACATTTCAAAACGAACCGGCCGAAATTGAGCTTTCTCTATCCGTAATTGAATTTCAAAAATCAGTGATACAGTGAAGTGCCCTGCCGACAGCGTGTAAATGCGTTAAAAATTGAAAGGCTTTCATCGACGAAGACTTATAAAGTGAATTAATTGAGTTTATCTCAGGGGAGCGACGCTTCCGCTGCGCATTAGGCCTGTTCGCATGGCACTAATGAAATTACTTCGCCTTTATAAACTTACAGTTTGAATTTGTAATGAAACAGATGACATTGATATTTACTCTTCTATTTTGCTATAGCTAATTTTTTTACTTTATTTAATATAGAAGTTTCTGGAAACATGTATTTTGCGTAATTCTAAATCAATTTAGTATAGGACATTAACAACTCGTTTACGTATCCGTTAGATTGATTTGCACTGGAAACCCTAACAGAATACATTGATTTTTTATTAATTTGGATAGGCTTGTTATACCTACTCCTGTAATAAATCTTTGTATAAATTTCGATAGGTTAAAAGAAAGCGTAGGCCACTAGTCAAAACATAAACACTCAAAAGCATAATATTATAAAGACAAAACAAAAAAAGCTAGAGGCTAAACGTTACATTACGAAATATTTGCAATTGTACACAAAACAATAAATCACAAAAGTTTCTCGGAAAACCTGGTCTAGTTAAGATTAGTGAGAATGTATAAATAATCGGATCGCGCTTACGGCACTGATGGATTAACTCGCTTAATAAGCAGAAAGTTACTGCAATATCCCTTCGTTTTAACATAGCGAATGATGTAAAACATTAAGATGCACAGTTTATTTTGTTCATAGATTTCTCAACGGGGCCACAATTTTCTGGTATCATACGAGTTGTACAAAGCAGGTATGTGAGTACACCAGTTTTGTTGTGTCTTTTTCATTGTTTCATGTCATTCAAAAACGGTCTTTCATTTCTTCTCTCACTTACTCTTCAAAATTATAAATAGGGTAGATTTTAACATAATATTACTAAAAATGTTATTGTAACATGGATAAACGATTGAAGAAAAAAAATCTAAAAAATTACTTTCAAAAATAGAACACACTGAACTTTAAGTAAATAATTCTTATTATTATAACAGAGATGATATGTAGGAGCAAGCTTAAATTTCATATTATTTTTATTCGTTAAGGATTAATAACAGCAACGGCTATAAATAAGCACAATAAACTAGTATCGGTCGTAGCGAAAAGTAATCCAATTTGTATTAAATATAAAAACGTATTCCTCAATTATCTCATATAAAGTATGAAAACACATATTGTCTGGTGAAATAACAACAAAATATTGACTGAATATCAGATTGTTCGTGCGAATGCTCATGATAATTATATTTTATTATCCTTACAGTATGCCGCTCAGACACTATCGCAGATATACGAAAAATTAGAGCAGCCACGTTAAACACATTCGTATTGAGAGTTATACACTACTTAGTAATTCCGTATAACCAATCTTTATTAGATCTGTGTTAGTATAAATTAACATATAACAAGTTGATTTATGTTAAAACGTTTCAATTATTTTAAGAGAGGTGTCTCTACATCGTATAGATCTTCATGTATACGATACTGAACGCTTCGTTGTGCACTCTATCGGAAAATTCCAGAAACTCGTGCAGGCGTAGAGTACGCGTGCTATGCATGTTCGTCGCAAACTTTTATGTACGATTTAATTTTTAAAAATAAAATGTTCATTCGAATATGAAGTTTAGAGCTATGTTTGGTGCATTTATTATTCTCTTTGGATCGAGAATAATTTAATCGTTGAGTACTTTGTTTTGTTATAGATCTAATCTGTTTTAATACAGACATAAGAATAGACATAAGAATATAGACTCATCGTAATATTATGTGTGTAGCTAATCCATCCTAATATTATTGAAAGGTTCATATGTGAAAATATAGAATTTGATTGACACAAAGTCGAAGTAACTTTTCCTTATTTCTTTTTAATTACAGCCTTTCTAAGTTACAATATAATCAATATTTAGCTACAAAAACATGACTAACTAATAAATACTCTTTGCGGTAAGTTTCCCTTGCTATAATTATTCTACCATTCGAAAGTTGTCTAGTATTTTAGAAGTTTGATCATTTGAATAATTTCCTGGAACTATATCGTTATGAATATTATGATGTTATGGGTACGGTTTTAATTTTCTATTTTTTTTTTTATTTTCTTTCTATATTATAAGTAACACCAATTTTTATTCCTCAAAACCTATGCGTGCTCGACGTCAAAACGGGTCATCAAAAGGACAAAATAATATAATTAATCTTGGCAATCGTACTAATCGATTTAATTTAATATAAATATTACTTGTACTTATATTGTTTCATGCAATCGCCAAGTTTTTTATAGACAAACTAGCTGCACCCGGCAAACGCTGTTCTGCCTTACTCTGATTATTTAGACTTATGAAAAATAGATGTTAGCCGATTCTCAAACATACCTGATATGCACACAAAATTTCATAAGAATCGGTCAAGCCGTTTCGGAGAATTTTATGTATTAGAAGACTAGACGCTGGTCTTGGCTTCGCCCGAATATCAAGATTCCTGTTTTATGCAAGGGAGCATTTAATTAAAACCGATTTTATCGCCTACAGCGATTTCTACCCCGCAACCTTTCATGAGATTACTATTTCACATACCATTTCAACACCAGTTTTAGGACACCAACTGTAATATTTTAGCAACACTTGATTTAAAGACTGAATCAAAAATTCATTCACAAATCTACAAACCCTATTCATGAAACATGTATCGACCATCTATAAATACGGGCATGACTCAAGCCACGTCATTATTGGAAGGATCTGTTTACTTTACTTAAGGAATACGTTTGTTCTGAACAAACATCCGATGTACGCTACCAAATTGATTATTTTATGGTGAATTTCGATAAACGAACGGATATTCGTAATAATATTGCGTTGGAAATGTTTAATTCAAGTTGATGTATAGTCTCATATTTGTTTTGTGCTACTTTTTGACGCGAGCAAACTGAATTGAATTCCTGACTAAATTTATCTAAATTTCTTTATGCATTCAGTGCAAATATATATAACATGTAATTGTGATTTTATGTGTTAAGTCTCTGTAATTTATTTGTAAATACAGTTCTACATTTTTATTAGAAGACAATTGTGATATCGGAAAGGAGTACAAATTCACTATCTCCGCTAATTGTAACTTTGTTAAAGCATATTAAGGCATTGTAAATTTACTATTTAAATATACATTTAATTAATGTCTTGTATACTTGATAACCGAAACAAATTATTATAGATTGTTCTATAATATGATTTTATGAATAACAATTTACAATACTTTATAAACATCGTTGAAAGCTTTTGTTACAATCCGCAAATGTTTTGCAAACAATAATATTGATGGAATCCATACAACATCCTACATAACCTTTGAAGGTAAATACCCGATTTTATCTCAAACCAAATACATTATCTCATATTTCGAGCCGGGCAAATATTGTCCGTTGAAGCCCCAAATCTCATGTAACCAGGATACTTTGCCCTGGCTTGAGTTACCCGGGAATTCTCGAATATTCTTGGATCTCATGTTATATTGCTTGAATATGGATTGCTTGTTTTACTCTTCTAAATGACACTATTAAGTTTTAACACTCTTTATATAATGTTGATTCTAAATTATTTCTCGGAACTAGTGTCTCCTTTCGCACGCATGCGTCTTTATTTTTATATACGAGTATAATTAACATCTATATATATGTATCCTACTAATATTATAAATGCGAAAGTTTGTAAGGATGTGTGTGTGCTTGTTGCTCTTTCACGCAAAGACTACTGAACCGATTGAAATTAAAATTTGGTACGTAGACAGCTGGACAACTGGAATATCATATAGGAAACTTTTTATTCCGATATCCCTACGGGATATGGACTTACGCGGGTGAAAACGTGGGGCGCAGCTAGTATATTATAAAATTCTCGTGTCACAATGTTAATTACCATACTCCTACGAAACGAATGAACTGATTTTTATGAACTATTTGTGCTTATCGGGTTGTTCTGTTCGCCACCATCCGTTGCCCATCAAAATCCGTTGCGTAGTTCTAAAGATTTAAACATACATACAGGGACCGGGACAGAGAAAACGACTTTGTCTTATACTATGTAGTGAAATCGCCAAATGTGTTGCTAAACATGAAACTCGAGATCGTTTCGGCTAATTCAGCAAATTTTTTTATTTATCGTTTTTATTTAGGCACAAGGAAGGTTCTTATGGAGAAAAAACCGTACCACGGGTGAATCGGTGACCGCTAGTTAATTAGAATATTGTTTCCTATTTAAAGTAATCTTAAAAACATCTATAGTAAAAAATGCTTTTTTTCTAGACCTTGACACGCTCTCGCATTGTTATTGTTATTAGTAGTTATAAAAAACTTTTCGAGTAAATCTCACATTTTTACTTTTATTCTACAACTCCTTATCCAACTCAACCACAGCGTTAACTAGATCCAAATTATAAAACTCATTTAATATTCCGTTTAAGCAGTCCTCCACCGCAAAATGCAATCTGATTTAGGAAATCGCTTGCTAGTGACGGCCGCTCACCGCTGCACCATTCTGTTATATTGTTCGGTAGCGTTCGGATAGCAGTGGTGATTATATGTTAGTATTTAAATTGCATGCTTATAGTTTATCTGGTTGCGTGGATTTTATAGGTTTCCACAGACTTTAATGTAAACAATAGATTAGACAACTTCATTAGATAACTTTTATTAGAACATTAGGGATAATATGGATTATCTACTGAATAAAATACATTTTTTTGGAATTTTATATAGATTCATTAGTATTTAGATAAGATATGTTACTATTTTGGTGTAGGCTTAAGGACAGTGTAAGTGTATTAAATAAATATAAGATACAATTTAGCTACATTGAAAATATTATTATCTTTCCATACGTAACTTCCATAATTATAGCAACATGAATAATAATTTCAGTTCGCAAGAAATCCCATTTCCTAAACTTTGATCTCAGCAACTCCTAGTGGATTCTCATTTCGAATTTCACCTCCAATTCAGAGAAAACCTCAAACAAATACGAAGTTTACTCAAACAGCAAGTTTAACACAATCTCTATGGAACTCAATTTCAATTTCCGTCAACATTCTGCCTTTTTAGCAACGACCTCTGTTACAGAAGGCGTGTAATCTAGACAGAGTTTGTGCTACAGTAGTTGACTGTTATGTCAGGAACATGTACCTAGTCTTGCCATAAATATTGTAATAAAGAAAAAAGAAAATTGTTAACTGCAAATAACATTTATTACTT
>NC_052111.1:6871229-6872234 GCF_012273895.1 Zerene cesonia | reverse complement strand
CGCGCGTACAGATTACAAAATATTTCGATGTACCCTCTATGCAAAGTTAACAAATACAGATTATACATACGTCACAGTGAGATTGATACATTATGTTGGTTTCCGGGCAAGTGGGTGATCAGTTTTTTGTGCTGATTTATGATCCATCACCTTTTTTCTTTTAATTACGAGTTAGTTACTTACAAGTATGAGTTCGGTGCTCCATATGATAGCAGTTGATACTTCCACAATACTTTCAATATAATGTCTTAAATAAACACATATTACCTCATTGGATTCAAAAATAAAAAATCTTCCATCATTTCATCCCTGAAATTCGAGTCCCTAGTTTCATTCATTCTGTTGATATTTTATGTATTTCTTTACAAAATGTTTTTATGTGTTCTTTGCCACTGTTCAGAACAGCTGAAAATTTAACTCGTAACAACAGTATTGTTCTAAATTTCCACGTTATACGTTTTCTCAGTAAATAAAGCTATTACACAACTTTAATGACGTATCTCAGAGCTACGGAGCGCAACACTCAATTACAATGTGGAGAGAATCTGCTTCGTTACATTGTACATGTTGGGTGGTGCTGGGAAGACACTAAACTGTACTTGACACGATCACAAGGGTCGGTGTACATGAAAGTTTTCTAATAGTTAATGCGGGTGCAAGGGAATAACAGCCAAATATGATATTTTGTTAGTTTTAGCTAATTTTAATATGAATATCATACTTAAGCGTATATTATGTGACTGCAAAAAAGCTGTTTGGAATACACAATATTTAAAAAACATCATATTTTGTATTGTATTGCGTGTGTAATTGAGAACAAATTCATTGTAAATCTTTCTATTTATTTGTCTAAAATGTATTGTATGCGATATGCAAACACGTAGGTGAGTTTTCGAACCTGCCCTAACTATGATATAAACATATTAAGGTATCTACTTAGTCTGGCCATAAATACTGTTACACTTAATTATAAAAAAATATTACATTTGAATTTCGAATCTGTCA
>NC_052111.1:6864277-6870229 GCF_012273895.1 Zerene cesonia | reverse complement strand
CGCCTTTGTGCCTCTCTCTCTTGGAAATAAAACGTGGCACCGAACAGTTCGTTTTACTACAACTCCCGAAATATCACACTCACCTTCAGTCCACAAAGACTTTTTCCACTAAATTTCATACAACAAAGTTAATATAATTTGCATATCAACTACGTCGGTATCGCATCAACTACCGAAACTTAATTACTCCGTGTGTAAAAAACATACTAAAAAAGATACAATGTATTAATGCTATCTATACAGATATTTTTATTTTTGTGGATCGCCTGGTAGTAGGTGTCACCACCGCCCATGAACATATCTAGAGGTATGTGTCTCTGGAAATGCATTTCCTGCTTATAAGGGGTAATAAGAAGATGATTGTCAACAGAAAGAAGCAATTGACTAGAAATGGCGGGAAAGAGTAAACGGATCTCCAGATGCCGTTCACCCTAGTTATACATACATTTTGAAAAATTAATATAATTTAACAAATAAATAAGTAGTTTATAAGTTTTTTAGTCTTGTAACATTAAAAGGCATTGTTACGTTTTTATTTATCCAATTTATTAATGCACGTTTACTTAACAGTGACGTACACTTTAAAAATAATAAATGATGTGGAACATTCCGCCTACATAATTCACCGCTTAGCGCGTCGTTTCCAAGTCGTAAACCTAGAAAGTCGCGTTAATATTGGTGATTATGTTTGTCTTAAATTATAAGGTTTAGAGTTTTGAGTGATTCTAAAATTAGTTTCGGTAAAATGATAGAAATGCTACATTTTTTAGAGTGTAATAGTGCCTATGATAGTTATCTTGTGTTACCTACATAGTAGAAGATGAAATATTATAATTGTACCAGAGTTTTAAAATATAAAATGACAACAGAATATAAACAAACTATATTTTTATACAAATACCTTTATTGACAGAATGATTATGAAATTGTCTCATAAAAGAGCATTTATTTTATTATAATTTTACCCTTTTATAGACCAAAAAATGAATATTTTGACGTATAGTCTAATTTTTCACAACTTCTAATAATATTTAAACCTTTGTTGATAACTTGCATTTTGTACCAGAACTTGATCAAACGGTGGACAGTCATGCGAATTAGCGTCACAGGTAGCATGATATTTACACATAAACCCTTTATTTTATATCTCGAGTGGCTTTTAGTAAACGTCACAATAATGAAGAAATTTCAATGTATTAATTAGTTGTGCTTGTTTATGATGGTAGCTTTGAAATTTGATGTATATTATAAATAGGAATGGGAAATAAGAATGTTAAAATTATTACTTACCTGAAATAAGTATTCAGATAAATTGTTTAATCTTAATCCTTTAAATTATAATCATCTACATAGTATCATTACGATCATTCTATCCACGATTGATTACTAATCTTAAATTTGAGTAAACCGTTAATATAGCTTTTTAAAAATCGAATAATTTGAAAAATACCTATTAAAAGTTGAAAAAATATAAGGGCTAGCTTTCACTATAAAACAAACTAAAATTCTTAAAACAATTATGAAAGGAAGTACAATCGGCGCTCAATTCGCCGTCATTCTCAAACGATACTGAAACTTCGCAAACTTCGAACAAGTCAAAACTGAAATAATTGCTGAAGTCGGAATGCATTGCTCTATTGCTACTTAAATTGCGATGGATTTTGTTACACCGTTGTCTCTTTACATCATCCGTCACTAAGACAATTTAATATTTTCTCTTTTTTGTATATTTGCATTTAAAAATAATATAATATTGTGCTTATGAAGCCATGACTTCATATTTTATATTGTTATTATAGTTAAGATAGCAAATTGCTTTAGAAGAGGTATTTATTTGCTCGAACGTTCATTCCAATAAGTCAACTAATTTAACGTGACTCAAAGCAGAGATTTCCGACTGCAAATTTCAGTACCCTCCCTATAAACGACGCCCCAGTCAAACAGCATCCATATTGCATCGTAGCTAACGCTATAAAACATTGATAATTAACTCATTAAATCATACACTAAAAAGTTTATTACTACACTTATAAGTTGCGAGTGTTATTTACGGCTGCCATTACTGGCACGTTGCATTGTTGCGGTCTCAGCTACGCTGTATCTCTTTATTGAAACATTATTGAACTTTAGAGGAATTTACTTCGTACAAACGAATTGTTATACACATTTCGGTTCATTTATGCGCTTTATTTGATTAATGTGTTATTAAATTTGTGAATAATCAAGTTGATTTCCGTGTGAGGTATGAAATGTTTTATTTAACCATAATTAAATTTTGTACCTATTACAATAATTACGATTACAATAATTTAATTTTGGACATAATAGATTGCTATCATTTTTGAATCATATTTTATAATCTGAGGTTGAATCACAGGCGAGTATGTGTGGGTACAAAACTCCGCTTTGGACAGTTCTGATCCGTCACTTTTTATTTCTATTATTCTATACGTATATTGTCTCTTTACAATATACGTGATATAATACTGCAATTTTAGTAAAAGTAACGTATAAAATTTAAAGAATTCTTACAAGAACTCTGAAATATTATGTATTTTTTAAGTCTCCCGCCGATTCGAAAGAACATTTCCACTGAGAAAAACCAGCAAGATACTCGATGAACTAAACTAAACTTCAATAATTTCGGTGTGACAGGAAGCTAAAGAAGAATTTTAAAACGCAGTAACTACAAAGTGAACGAACTACGTAAGTGGCTGCAATGAAGCTTTGCCCTCGGTAATGTGGGAAGCGAAACCCTTTTGTCCTTTAATTTGAAAGAGAATTGGCTCGTAAACGAAGTGTCCACTGGCTTTGAAGTCGTATTTATTACATTTCGCTGCATATAACGGCCAGTTTAGGACCTTTCGCTATAAAGGCTTTACCTCTTCAAATTGAATAGGATCCTGCGTAATTAAATACTACTAATAGAACATGGCCAGTGGTTTCTCGGCGTTTGGGGCCTGCAAAGTCAATATTCCAGACTAGTATTCGGAGGTAAAGAGCAACCGTATAATTTAAATCCTACTAATATTATAAATGCGAAAGTTTGTAAGGATGTGTGTGTATTTGTTGCTCTTTCACGCAAAAACTTCTGAACCGATTGCAATGAAATTTGGTAGATAGCTGGACAACTGGAATAACATATAGGCAACTTTTTATCCAGATATTCCGACGGGATACGGACTTCCGCGGGTGAAACCGCGGGGCGCAGCTAGTCTATTATATTTTTATTACAGTTAAAGAATCAAAGGTGGAAGGATGTCCAAGAACTAACAATTACAATGATGTTATTAATCTACCATCCGCACTAGCAGAATATATATTTTAATAACGAGATCCCGGTTGCATTTCGGCCTTCAAGAAAGTGAGGTTGAAGGTAGAAGGTGATTTTAAAAGTTTGTATGTATTTTGGTATGTATTCATGGTATTCGGTTCAACGGTGTAGAAAAGTGAAAACATTCCAAATACTGTTCTGTTTTATTGCGCCCTAGATTACACGCTTATAGCGGTTGAGATGCTGTGTTTCCTTTTCAGCTTGATTTTATTGTGGGTTGTAGAAATCATCTGTTGTAGTTAATTAGGTTTTTTTTTACATAATGAAACAATCTCATGGCGTCGTTTAATTCTGTAAAAACGACGCTATAAGATTTTGTTATTTTGGTCATATTTTTATTGCATTAGTTTTCGAATAATTCTGATTTATATGACCAGTCAATATAACACTTTTAAATAAAATGCATTAAGTAATGCGTTATTGAATGAACGTTGTTGAATTATTTACCTGCTCTATTAAATTTTACGCTATTTTTATTATCATAACTGCACTTATGTCAAAAAAACTTATATCGGCATGAATTCTTTTTCATTCAGCATTGGTGATGAGACAGACAATTTGAAAAGCGTTCAAATTATGTAATAATAATAACTGACCCTGTAAACTTTAGATCAACAATCTGTTAATAAGCATAGCAACTAAATAACACAATATTTTAATATTACTTCTTCGAGATATAAGGATCTAAACGTCACATTTGTAAATGCATAAATAATGTAAATTCTAACTAACAACTAATGATAACATACCGTTACAAAAACTTTATAAAGAAAAAAAACATTATATTACAAACAAACATTGGACCACAATAACACACGAAGCGACACGAGCAAATATTCCCTCGGATATGTTGTTTGATCGGCGGGACAGGTTGTTGGCAAATATCTAACAAAAAACTTCTTTCCTTACACCCTCTAAGAGTTCTATAGCTTTGCAATAAATCGAAAACGACACTGAAATATAATATGAAACCGTTTTCACCTCGTGGCTTGCGATTCTTTGTTCGATTGTTGGAAAATAGTATAATATTGAGTTCTTCCCCTTCATAAATTGTATGACTTATTATTAATTTAACTAAATTTCTTTTAAATTAAAAATAATAATATCTGCATATTTAGTGTGTCATAGATGAAGTTAAGATAAAAAACTGAAGTTAAGATAAACTTTTTAAATTGTTGTATTACCATGGACCCCACAGATTCCGAAAGCAGTTTCTAAAACATGACAATAAACAACATTACGTAAGTAGGTAACTAACATAATTGATACCGAGCCGATACTGCTGCAATCCTACTAATATTATAAGTGTAAGTTTGTAACGAAAATAACCGGATTTATTCTTACGGTCTAAAATTGCATGTGTCAACAAACAAAATGCATTATTTTAAAATCAATTTCCCTATGTTCAGTACCTGGGAATGACAAGCAAGATAAATTTCAAGCTCAATCAAAAACAGCATAGTTAGCTTTACATTGTTAATGTTTTGCTGATCTGGAACATTTTAGACCTTATTCAAAATAATTTAACTTTATAAAGTACTAAATGTGAAACATAATAACCAAATGATTGTATTATTACATACCTATTAAACAATGACAACAAACTATATTCCTTTGAATAATTATATTTCTCATAACTACGAATTACCCTACGCTAGATGATATAGACAGAAACAAAATACAATCATGTATATAGAACAACCTTGGCTAGTTTACCGTAAAACATTATTAAATTGTCACTTATAGTAATTGATAGAGTACAAACAGTCGTAGAAACACCGCAACCTCTTGTCCTATATTCCTGATTGCGCCCTTGGCAACGATTCAATGATGATACGGCCTCGTTTGGCCGAGGGGTAATTTGATTTTATTTTCGCAATGCAACTTCACGTCGAGATATTACGATTTTGCGGGAAGAACACGTTTTAATGATACAAATGGATGATAATTTCGTTCGTTGTTCATACATCTAATAACATTATAATAAGATCTAGTATTTCAAAAGATATAGCAGTGGTGGCTCAGTGGTGAGGACCTTGGACTTCAATAATCGACAAGTCGGGGTTCAAGACAGTTCAAATTAACACAATTTTAGAGACTGTAAAAGATATCCAACAAACTAGTAACAGCGTGCAAACTACACTAGAATTCCTCTTAGAAGAAAACACTGAGCTTAAAGCTAAAGTAGCAAAACTGGAACTTCAGAGAAAAAAAGATGAAGAGCAAATTATTTTACTAGAAAGCAAGCTTGAAGATAATCAACGAATTGAACGAAAAGCCAACATTGAAATAAGAAACGTTCCTTTAACAGGGAAAGAGAAAAAAAACGATCTTCTGCAAATGATTACTACGTTATCAGACTGCCTAAAAGTAAAGATAGATAGATCAGAAATTAAAGACATAATTCGCACTAAAAAGCAAAAGCAAGAAAGAAGTTCATTAATCGTAGAATTCACTAACACATTCATAAAAGACGACTTACTGCGAACAGCAAAAAGTTATAATTATAAAAATAAATCAAACAAATTAAGTGCGAAACAATTATAGTCCAGTAGTTTTAGGTCGATTTAGGCCTGCATTTCGGAAACGTAGCCTACCTAGCTGTAAATTCGTATATA
>NC_052111.1:6860871-6863277 GCF_012273895.1 Zerene cesonia | reverse complement strand
AGCACAAATCTTAAGAACTACAGCAGGGATGCCGTCAGGCCCATTCGACTTGTGAATGATGAGAGAGAGAAGGGCTTTGCGAACAGCTGATTGCGTGAATTTTATTTCAGGCATCGTGCTGTTGCAAGCTAGGATATATGGTGGTGTTTTCCCCTCATCATCCAACGTCGAGTTTGATGCAAAAAGAGTGGCCAAAGTATCGGCTTTCTCTTTAGCAGTATGGGCCAAGGAGTCATCAGGCCTGCGCAGAGGTGGAAGTGACGAACGACAAAAGTTCCCTTGGATAGCCTTGGCAAGAGACCAAAATGCCCGTGTACCTGAAGGGTACTGTGTCAGCTTCTTACCAATTCTACTGATGAACCTTGATTTCGCTTCAGATATCTCCCTCTTGTATGATCTGGAGGCAGAGTTGTACATCTTTTTAAGACGCATGACGTCGGGATCCTCTACCGCAAGAGCTTCTGCCCAGGCTTGATAACAGTCGTGCTTCATGCGGGATGCTGCCCTGCACGATTGCCCAAACCAGGGCCGAGACCTGCCACCGACGGGTACCACAGAACTTGGAATGAACAGCTCCATGCCCTGTAGCACTACATCAGCAACAGAGTCAGCACAAGTATTAGGGTCGTCATCCGCGAAGCAGACTTGTCTCCATGGGTAAGAAGAGAAAAACGTGCGCATCCCATCCCAATCTGCCGACCCATAGTGCCAGACACGTCAGGTACTGACTGAGCGAGACCGAGATTGACGACTGAGAGGCACTGAACACCGTATAAGGCAATGGTCGGAAGAGCCAAGAGGAGCAACGACGTTCACCTTATAATCATCTGGAGATGTAGTCAGAAAGAGATCCAACAAAGATGGTGTGTGGTCTTCGACATCGGGCACCCTCGTTGGTGTAGACACCAGTTGTGTAAGGTCATAGGACAAGGCGAAGTCATGAAAAGATCGTCCTGCGTAATCAGTAGTACGTGAGCACAACCATTCTGCGTGATGTGCGTTGAAATCGCCTAAAACCACTAATTCAGCCGTTGGAATCCTCTGAAGCAGCATATCGATCGAATTTTGAATTTGCCCAATGAGTCGGTCAGTTTCGGTATTTCCGCTGTGTGACCTATACAGGCATGCAAAGATGCGGGGATGGTTATCGTAGTCCACACGTAGCCATAATAAGGATAGGTCAGTACCTTCAAGGCTGCCTAGGCGGCGACAACAGATGTCTTCTCTTGCGTATACGCATACTCCAGCGCGCGGAACAAATGAGTGTTCCAGCACATAACCAGGGTAATTGAGATAAGATGTATCAGCAGGAGAAGAGATCTGAGTCTCCGTTAAAAAAAGTAAGGCCGGTTTGGCTGTCTCCAGATGGTGGTGTACAGCATCAAGGTTTGAGTTTAGTCCCCTAATATTACAAAAGTCCACCGATAGTGTTGGAGTGGGGGTTGCCGAAAGATGTTTACTTTTTTTACTCTTGGCAGAATAAAAGCGCGGAAACTTGCCCCCCCCAGAATACGTGGGGCAGCCTGAGTTACTGAGCTCAGGGAGGGATTCTCTAGAAACATAAGTGCTAGTACCCTCCTGGGGTAGTTTTCTATTAAGTACCGCTGTCATAATATTTAAGGGCGAAGGGGATGTGGGCATCCGGCAGTCTCACTAACTCGTACGAAACGCAAGGGAATGCTTCACGCCGGTATTCCGTGAGACAGTGGTACTTCCCCGGACAAGCTACAGCCCCGTCGTGCTACACACAGAACTGTGCGTAGCTGTAGCTCTACCACTGTTATAAGAAATCGCCAGAGCCTCGTTCGTTGGTCAGCAGGGTGCACCGCGGGCAGGTGAGGTTGGCTTTGGTTGAAAGATGATAGTCAACTATCACACCCCAAAAGGATTATTTAGAAGGATTGTACTGCGCAGAGTGATCTTAGTTTAACAAACTTATGACGATATGTATGAGTATATATTATATATAACCATAAGTTTTTTATATATAATAATAAATAAGTTTAAGTAAATTTTATTATATAATTTTATTTTGATATTTTGATTATTGTACCACACCTAATATTTGTATTGTTAATTCTTTAATTTTTTTTTTATCACACTTGACTTTTTTTAACGTTAATGTTGTAATTTCCTCTAATTAAAACTATGCATGCAGCAAGCTTTGCAAAAATGTTAACTGTATTTGTTGGAAATTTATTGTTTATAAATAAACTAGCTGTTCCCCACGGTTTCACCCGCGTAAGTCTGTAAGAGTATCGGGATAAAAAGTTGCCTCTATGTTATTCCAATTGTTCAGCTGTCTACGTACCGAATTACATTGGTCGTCAATCGGTTCAGTAGTTTTTGCGTGAAAGAGCAACAAACACAGACACATCCTTACAAACTTTCGCATTTATAATATTA
>NC_052111.1:6858511-6859871 GCF_012273895.1 Zerene cesonia | reverse complement strand
GTCCTATGCGGATTGTAAGAAAACAGTGCACAACTGGCTTAAAAGTGTAACTTATGAAGACGCCGAACGTTTGATAATATAAATTATTTAATAAAAATTATTAAAAATACTAAATTACACTGCACGAGAGTGACAAATTAAACATTATTTTATATTATTTTAATATGAGTATTTATATTTATATAAATTGTATTTATTATTACTACTATTATTATTTTTTTTTTATTTTATTTATTTTATCTTATTTATTTATTTACTCTTATATGTATTCTATCCATTTATTACAGTAAAATCATTTAATCGAAAGAAAATAAACAAAAAAACAGCACATGTAATCTTCAATTGAGGAAGAGGGAACTCTCCTACTACAGGTTTTTTAAACTTATCAGGAGAGTTCCACATATATGTAACAACACACCCAAGCTAAATTAATAAATTAAAAAAAAAAAATAAAAAAAAAAAAAAAAGACCAGGTGAACGTGCAGGAAATAAATTGATTTCTTATTTTATCTGCACACGTGGATAACATCACCACTGCTCGAAGCGGTGTAGGAAAACATCGTGAGGAAACCGGCATGTCCGAGAATTCAAAAGTTCGATAACATGTGACATCTGGCATCCCTGTGGTGGATTAAGGCCTGAACCCTCATAGGAGGCCTGTGTCCCAGCAGTGGGAACATATATGAGTTGATGATGAGGTGAGTTAATACTCACAGCAGATAACATGAAACATTTCAGAAGCAATGCTATTTTTAATTTTTAGTTTTATAGCATTGAAATGCTTTATAAATAAGAAATTTTGAAAGAATAGAAAATATTTGATCACGAGGCAGGATTCGAACCTGCGTATCTTGCTACGATTAGGCAAGATACGCAGGTTCGAATCCTGCCTCGTGATCAATTTTTTTCTATTCTTTCAAAATTTCTCAGCAATGCTATTTGTCTACCACAATAAATTATAGAAAAGTATATGAAAAAAACACGAGGTACCTTTGCTGTTTCCTCTCTTTCTATAGTTCTGCAGAAGTAAAATGCTGTTAGTGGGTCAATTACAAATTTACCAGAATTTTACCTAATTATCAAGTATTGTTTTGAGAATCATTGTTATAAAGATTGAAGAAACCTTTTTGGAGGATGAATTGTCTTGCTAATTGGGATAAAATGTCGGTCATACAGCATCTGTCAAGCGACTATTTGGTGTTGAAGAAGATCACTTATTAATAACAAGTAAACATATGTACAAAAATACCATAACCATAGTAAAATAGTAACTACCTCAAACATCAAGGCTTTTGATGAATTAAACGCTTTAACATTAGTTCAATTATCGCGAGTTATAATTCCACAAATATATTTATTT
>NC_052111.1:6847879-6857511 GCF_012273895.1 Zerene cesonia | reverse complement strand
TCATTTGACATTGGCTTCACATATGCATCAAGCACTACCTGTCCCAAATCGATAAGCATAGAAATCATTACAGTCACCCCATCCGATGTCAGCGTGGCCGTCCCTTGGGCTGTGTGCAATTTAAAACCCATCAATAATGCTCTAATGGACAAACTTTCCTTGCATCGCAATTACATTAATGCCATTATTTCTTTGTACTACACGTTGCTGTGTAGTTTGGTTAGCTTTAGATGTTCAGTTTTATACTATATGGTCATTATAATCCTAGTGTTTAGATTTTAATTATACTATACTATTAATATTATGGTGACAGTTTGATTCAACTGTCATGGTAATATTATGGATCTCTCCATAATTCTCGGGTACCACCAGAAGGAAAACTCACAGTCCTTTAGAATGCTTAAGTATGCAGGTCCAACACGCAGAAACTCTTTACTGAAGTTTAATATACTATTATCTAGATGTATATTTTAAATATATAAAATTATCTAGATGTATTTTTTTTATAACTAGCCATTACTATTATCAATCCAATTTAAACATAATATTGTAAATGAAATAATAGTGTTGGGATACGGTATTATATCTTGTAGCAGTGGTGGCTCAGTGGTGAGAACCTCGGACTCCAAAAATCGATAACTTCGCGATATATAGATAAATTCGAGACCGGGCGAGCGTGCAGGAAATAAATTGAATTTTCAATTTATCTGCACATGTGGATAACATCACCACTGCTTAAACGATCAAGGAAAACATCGTGAGGAAACCGACATGTCCAAGAATCAAAAAGTTCGACGACATGTGACATATGCCAACCCGCACTTGGCCAGCGTGGTGGATTATAGCCTGAACCCTTCATAGGAGGCCTGTGTCCCAGCAGTGGGAACATATATGGGCTGATGATGATGATGATGATTATATCTTTATCAGATCCTTATGCTCTAAAATCTAAATTAAACTATGAATGAATAAACTGATTTAATAATGCTTTTTACAATCATGAATAACAATATATTACTAATTAGTATAGTATTAGAATTATTACCTCGTACAGTATTGTTATCTATGCTAACACTAATAAATATTTTGTGCCATGAACACTAGACCTGTATGTCAGTATGTTAAAAACAAATCCCTATATTTGCGGGTTTCCCGACACTTGAGTTAATAGCAAAGTTTACAGTAGTTACGTAATAGGGCACGGGGCTAAGATGAATTGTTTTTAAACTTAATTAAAATTTAGTTAGCCATTGAAAACTTTACAACAGACGGGCCGCAACAATTGACCAGTGGGTTAGGACATTGGCTGGAATAGAAATAGTGTAATATCAAAATAGGGAAATTAAATTTCTGTACGCTTATCAAGGATACAGACTATACAATAATTTGATGTGTTTATCGCGTTATCTTTAGGTATTTATAGGGATCGCTAGGATTAACAATTGATTAAAGATAATTTCCTTAGATTTAAGAGAAAGCGGGATAATTTAACTGGTTCCGTCACTAACTGGTGTTTATTAATATTTTTAAATTAAGTATACTTATACTTATTTTACTATCGGATAAAAAATCTCAAGACCTTTAAATTATTCAGGTATTTCTCGATACAATTCACAATGACTGCTAACTCGATGAGTCATTGAACTGAATTTGTAAGTAAATATTTATTTTAGATTTGTATTTAGCGTTTCAATTCAACTCGGACGCGAACATAAACAAAACAATTGAAGCGTTTATAATAATTAACCATGGAAATTATAGATGTTACTCACTATGCGTCTTATCACCACGCGATATCTCTTCACTATCACTACAAAGTATATAACAAAGTCGCTTTCTGTGTCCCTCTGTCCCTATCTTATACCTTTAAACGAGCAATTCTTGTATATATATATATATATAATTGGAATCTCGGAATCGGCTCCAACGATTTTCATGAAATTTAGTATATAGGGGGTTTCGGGGGCGATAAATCGAATCTAGCTAGGAATTTTTTTTAGAAAATGTCATGTTCGTGTTTTATTCGTGTTTTTTTTCCTGACATCTATTGGTGAATAATAATACTATTTTGCTTCGTAGATAACTGAACAACTGAAATAACACATAGGCACTTTTTATACCGATATTCCTACGGGATACGGACTTACGCGGTTTCAACCGCGGGTCACAGCTAGTGTATGCTTAAATCTTGAAAAATGCACAACGGAATTTGATGGAGTTTCTTATAATAGATAGAGTAATTCGAGAGGAAGGTTTTTGTGTATAATAACATCTATTTAACTACTCCGAATTAACGCCTGCGAAGCCGCGGGCAAAAGCTAGTAGATAATAAAGAAAGTAACACTTTTCACGATACCGCTGGTTATGTAGCATAATAATGTTCAATTATATTTTATTTTGTTATGTATTACATGTCAATTTCGTAAAAATAAACTGAAATATTCAGCATTGTGTTGTGAGATTTTTTAATACGAATACAAGTTACTGAGTAAGGTGTTTCTAATAGTACATGACATTATATGTCTTTTAAACTTAAAATATTCTTAGTGTTTGATTTTACGCGAGTATTATACATTTAGGAATCGTATTTTCGTTTAAGTCTCTAACTACAAAATTCTAACACCATCATTTGTAAGAATATACATTTAAACTCTTAGCACAGTGCGTAAAGGGTCTCGCTGAATCAACAGTTCTACGATTAACAATAAGATATTAAATTGCGATCTACCCTCAGTGCAAACAGAAATCAATCATCGTTCCATCACGCCAGGAAGAGGGTTAACTCTATTCAAATATCTGGAATATTCGCTCGCTCCACTGATTATCTATTACCAAGAAGCGTTACTTACAGTATTGAGATTTGCGGAACGGAAATATATGGTTTAAATTAATGAAGGTGTTTGTTATACATGTTAGGTTATATGTCTCAATTTGTAAATGGACGAATGAACCTATTTAAAACAGGTTGTACCTAGTACATATATGGATCATTGTTTAAACCTTTAAGCATAAATTAATGTACATATATAATTTGTGTTAATTGTTGTCGATAGTGATTTTTTAGTTTTAATAAACTCTATTTTATTTATTTTTATTTATAAAAACCGGTTTAAACTGAGCTTGTGGTTCGCCTGATGGTAAGCGATCACCACCGCCCGTGAACATTCGCAGAGTTAGTGCCCCTGCAAATGCGCTGCCCGCTTTCAAGGGGAAAGGGATAAGGACAGGATTGACTATTGTAAGGAAGGAATTGACTGGGAAAGGAAAGAAAAAGGAAACGCTTTTGCGTGAAAGTAACAAACACACACACATCCTTACAAATTTTCGCATTTATAATATTTGTAGCATAGTAGGATTTCAATGCTATAAAACTAAAATTTTGAATCACTCAGTTGATTGTATTCATTCGTTTCCAACGAATATAAAAAAAAAAATCTATCATTAGAGATCGTGATCTATAAAAATATTCAAGATTCACACAGAAACGATTCAACTTGAATATTTAAAGTTCAAAACGTGTGGTTGCACTACAATTAAGAAAGTTGTGGATGCAGAAGCGTGTGTAGCTTCCAACAAGCTTGAAAGTATCCGCACAGCTTAGCGTAAACTTCTTCGTCCATCTGATACGTTCTTTATGAGGGGTGACCGTAATTTTTGTGTTTTGAATATAATTATGGGAATATAATAAATGTCACTGTTTCGCTCTAGCGTAACATCTTTTTGTGTGACAGCGATGGTGGTTTTATCTGTATTAAAGTAAAGTTAAATAAAAATAAAAAACGCCAAACAAAATTTCCTATTATCTATAAACCTATATATTAAATTTGTCGAGGTAATTTGCAGTAATATAAATAACAGAAGAAATGTATACGTATTTATATAACAGAAATGTATACTTGTATATAAATGTATAATATACAATAGAAATGAATACTTGTATATATATAGCTACAAGAATCTTGTTCCCACTACACAGAAAGTGAGAATAGAAGCTGTCCATATTTGTGATTTATTATATTCGGTGTAAGATTTTTGGAAAAAAGTGTGGTATATAGTTTTTGTTTATAGTTATTAGATATGTATCTGAGCTAAGTAAATGGAGTTATCAAATTATCTATAACTTAATGATTAAAAAAGCAAACTTTTAAGCATAAATTAACTTTAAAGTTAAGATAGATTAATAATTTAGCTTCAAGCAAGGCCCAATCTATTCCTCGTTGCCCATCCGAATCATTAAATATTTATTTTTCATCAAAGCAAGTAGTCTAGACTTAAAAATCGTTCTAAATCGAAAAAAACATCTTTTATTTATGAATGGACTTTGAACCGAACCGTAAATATCTTCGTTATAATATTACTATAAGTTAATCTTGTACTGCCCGAGTACATGTTTTTAAACTATAAGTAACTTATATCATTCAAAAGTAATAAAAATGTAGATAGGAAGGACATCGCACAAATTATTGTAAAAACTTTTTAAATACCGAGTCAACACAAAAATATTTAAGTTTAGAGGTATATCTTTTTGATGATACATTAATCCCATCAAATAGTTTTCGAAAACTTCTCAAAAATTGTGAACACTCGTTTGTCTGTGATTGGTCGCTTCCGGGCAACTCACCATAATCGTTTGCCCGTTTAATTATAGAAAGAAATCTAGAAACAATTAACTTAGATTTGTACGCATAAAATGTTATTGATGGTCACACTATTAACACACGGGTAAATATTAACTAATTATGATGAGTTAAGAAACTTGTAGCACACAAATTATGAGCACTTAGTGAGTTTATCTACTGAATTCCGTAAAAGTTAACACACTTGATGATGGAGTTTCATTTAAAAATAAATTAACACATTTTTAGTATAAAATATACCTAAATCACTTGTCTTAGTGGGCAATTATCGGTAAAGACTTGATCATTTTTCTAAAATCCTACTCTAACTATTCTACTATCATACTAATACTAATATTATAAATGCGAAAGTTTGTAAGGATGTGTGTGTTTGTTGCTTTTTCACGCAAAATCTACTGAACTGAAATTTTGTACGTAGACAGCTGGACAACTGGAATAACATATAGGCAACTTTTTATCCCGATATTCCTACGGTGTACGGACTTACGCGGGTGAAACCGCGGGGCGCAGCTAGTATTAAATAAAAGCATCTAGTTCAAAGCGAGATTGACTAGGGACAGTTCTCTTTTCGATCCACTGCTTTCTTTTGTTTATTTTTTCCTTTGTTAACTCTAAATACTATTTAACAACTCACACACACAATAACATACATTCTCTTGAAATACATTCGCAATTTTTATGTTTAAACAAAGGTATAATAAGCTAATTAAGGCTCTAAATCACAATGTTATAATTAATATGAAATTACAATTCGCTAAACTGTATACCATGAGAGCGGGTTGGTGTGATTTTGGCGCGAAATTATTTATGCGTGACATGTGACAGACGAGGGTGCACGAGGGCTATGCAGATGGCATTGATGAATTATATGATAAAAAATTGTAAAAAAATATGCTGTCCATTTTAGGACGAGATGTATCTCTTGCTTTCATGGGAGTTTAGAGGAAAGCGGTTTTCAGCTCGATTGTCTTTTTTATAGTTGTTTTGTAAGAACTACGTCGATTCGTAACTGATTGATTCAGATAATACAAGTTTGTTTTATAATCTGTGTATGAAATGTATTTTTTTTTATGTCATAGCGGGCAACTGGGCTGGTGGTTCGCCTGATGGTAAGCGATCACCACCGCCCATGAACATTAGCAGAGGTAGTGACTCTGCGAAGGTGTTGCCCGCTTTTAAGGGGTAAAGGAAAAGGAAAGGATTTACGACTGGAAAGAAGGAATGGACTGGGACGGATGAGGAAAAGGTAATGGGCCTATTAGAGAAGCTTAGAGAAATTCTACTTGTCTCCTTGAATATTTTTCAAGATAAGTAACTGTTTGGTTGTCGTTAGACTATGTCTTAAATATTGCAATTCAATCGAATTAAATGAAATCCTATTTATGTGCATTTATTTACTGTGTATTTATTTTGACTGCATTATAAAGCAGCTCACAGCTCATATTCGTATATATAGTGCTGTTCGTTTATAGATCAGTATATCAGATAGTCACCTTCGAGTTTTATATCGTCAAACAAATCTAAGTATTATAGACAAAAATGATGGTGGTTTCCTTTGCTTTTAAACATAAAAGGAAAGGTTTACTAAAATTCCAAATATTTATTTATAATAGCGAAGTCCCGTGTCCCTTAATGGGGTATGGGGCAGACACATGTTTCACTAATCTATTTCCCTTATGGACTATTAGATGATCAGCCTTTTGTCTTGCCAAACTGAAACACTTTTAAAACTGGGAATCGAACCTTCGGTTCTACACTTACGCTATAACCATTGTACCAGCCTATCCTTTTATGCCAAAACAATATAAAATTTCCCATCATATTATCATATTCCTGTTGTAAACATAATATGATTCAATATGAAAGAAAAGGAACACGATCACTAGACAACACATGCATGTCGGCAACCGATCAATTTCAAAGGATCGAGAGGAATTTAATTCGGTCACAAAAAAGCCAGCAAACAGTGACTGGTGGCGATGTGCTGAGGCGTTGCTTAGCGTTTAAACGATTTAAGCCAAAGGATTTCACGGTTCACAGATTTGGCGGACGGTTTGGACCAATCTGTATTACGTATCGGGACATAGAAATTGTTTTATGTGGAATGTAACGCTGGTGACGTCATGATTTATTTCAATGTTCGGTTATAGGTTCTGGAGTGGACGTAGTGATGTATCATTGAATAATTAATGATTTCAGTATTATGAGAACATGTTTGATTATATATTTGTTATGAAAGGTTCATTCACCAACATGTATGTATGTTAACTATAAGGGACTGCATATTTTGGATATTTAAAAATATCAATATATTTTCATATCTTAGTAAATTAATTTATTCCTCAGTCTACAAGGAAAAAATAAAAAAAATATTCGGGCTCGTCCGGGATTTGAACCCGGGACCTCTCGCACCCAAAGCGAGAATCATACCCCTAGACCAACGAGCCACTTGCTAGTAGTTTCACAAAAACCATACTAATTTTCATAACTGTACTTAGTATTTAATAAGTATATAAATATAAATATTGCTGTGCCCGCGGCATCATTCACGCGTGCGCAGATACTAATTTAAATTTAAATTTTCTTAATGAATTATAGCCTGAATGTTGCTTCGGGAATAGCTATAAGTAGAAAAAGTTAATCAAAATGCATTGTGTAGTTTTTGAGTTAAAGCCGGGCAGACAGAAAATTATTTGTGTACAGATACAAAATTCAATTTGTTTTTTAGCTTTTCTATGTAATTTTTAATTATAATGTTTTGATTTGTAAATGTGGATAGTACAAATAATAATAATATTTAACATAATAATATATTGTTAAGCGGAGTAAAATTTCATTTCCATTATAAAATGTCTAGTAACAAATGCCATTCCTATACATATTTACATAATTAATTTTTCATAACTGTATTACTATATGTATATTTTATTATTGCTATGAAGAAATGTTTCTCTTTTAATGTAAACTGAGTATTCGATACGCTATTATGCGAAGCGTGAATATTTGTACAGTATAACACACCTGCTATTCTATATAGATTGTTAGATGTGGTAATCTTGTTAAGTTTTGAGTTACGAGATATAACATAAAAATGCGTTTTTTTATTAAAAATAATAACAATTTTGTATGTGGTAGTCGAGAACGCTTCGACACGAATTGGGCCAGCTCGCACCGGGGAAGTACCACACCCCCACAGAAGATCGGCGTGAATAGTATTCTGCTGTGTTTTTTTGTTTTCTTCTGCGTTCGGTGAGTGGGGGAGCCGGAGGCCCATATCCTTTTCCTTCCTTTTCCCGGTCCTTTCCTTTATTCCCTTCCTAATATTTTCTTAATCCCTTCCCAATTTAATGTCGGCAATCCATTTGTAGAGGCGTAAGGTCTGCAATGGACCTTATTCCTCTCCAAATGTTCATGGGCGGTGGTAGCGTTTACTATCAGGCGTCCCACCAGCTCCATTGCCGGCTGTGATGAAAAAAAAAACAATTCATGAAAATGTATATACAATTTGTTATAGTTTCTTGTTTTCAGTGAAATGTATCTAGATGAATAAACGTTATTTACAATGGCATCGAGTTTCGACAGCAATAGCCATTCGACACGTAGTGCGCCCGGTTTTCACTCGCCTGCGGCCAGCGTGGACGGATGGGTCGAAATTGCGAAACCACGTGTGGCTCCCCTCGCAGCCAGCTTTATCATTTTGTGATAATTATTGTAGTCTAGCTAGCTCCCTTTATTTACAAGTAATAGTGTACAGAGGTATGTGTAGATGAGCTGTTTTAATATTCAGTGTATATTCGTACTGATTATCTAGATGTAGAGACCTAGGTATAATGCACTGCGGCAGTTGCGGATGTAGTAGGTAGGAATCATCCTATACTGTATCTACAGGTTTGATAATAATGGCAAGATTGTACTATATTGTAGCTATATACTTACATTATTGAATTGACCTATGACCCTATGTAAACGTCTTTTATTTTTTATTTGGACAAAGAGGTTCTACGGAGTTCGGTGATGCTAAGGATTTGGAAAATATAATAAGTTTTCAATAAGAACAATATGCGCTAAACGAGTGCATAACTATTCGATAGGCCGATTAGAAAATTTGGTACAATAAATAGGAAGGCCTGAGACCATAATATCGGTATATCACGGTGTCGTTTCATCAGTAACTCCATCCAAGAGCAATAAAAGCATGTGTGTTAACCATATCAGCGCATGATTAACAAAATATATGCTATACAAAAAAGACAGACAAGAAAAAAAATACAGTATCAAAACTAACTACGCAGTTTTATTTGAAATGTTCAAAGAACGGAGTCGCAACTCGCACCCCGTTCCGTCTGATGCCGCGTTTACACTGTAACGCGATCTAAGTGAATCAAACTGTCATTCTGGACGCATTATTGCGGCAAGGAATTTAAATTGTGTGGACATGTCTTTGAAATAAAATGCTATTTTAAGATTTAAGACATTAATAAACTTATATTAAAAGGTAAAATTTGTGTTTTTATGTGTATATTTGTAATATATTCACACAAAAAATACTGGACGGTTGCACTGAGTGATGCAGCTTTTAATGTACCACAGTTGAAGTCGGCACGGTCCACTAGTACATTGTAAAAACTATGTTACTTCAGATTTATATAGCTATCAAGAATATAGTGTTGCCATATAGTAAATCATTAAGTTACCTAATTACTTGTGGCAGGAGGCAATCCTGATGTAGACTCTACAGATAATTTAAGTAGTTTAATAAAACTTGAGCTATTCTTACTCAATAATAGCCAGGATATATAAATTAAATACAATTATGAAATTGTATTAAAATGAACTCTTATTAAATATCGGTACTGGGAACCAACCTTTTTCGTTATCTCGTCCGTATCCAAGCCCCACGATATAGATTTTCAACTGTGAGCAATAAAAATTCAACAATGTCCTATACAATAATAATAGACTAACTCTAATTGTGTTGTTGTTGATATTTTTTCA
>NC_052111.1:6796305-6847869 GCF_012273895.1 Zerene cesonia | reverse complement strand
TAGCCTATTAACGTGGTTTTCTATTGGTAAAAGAATTTTATAAGTCAATACATTAGCATCGTTACTTCAATACAAACAAAGAAATAACCAAATCTTTTCTCTTTATAATTCATTAGTGTGGCTATTTTAGGTTAACCTAGAAAGTACTATATAATGTCTTATCCCGTTTTTCGAACGATATACTTGATCGTCCCTCAGGTTGCGGATAAGGGGAGCATTTATCCCTCACCTTTTTGCAGAAAGAAATCACTTCCCCGTGTAAATACACTCTTTGTATCTTTATACATTATTGATTAAAACGAAATGCTAATTAAAGTTTAATCAGAAATGGAAGTATTCGAAATTGCAAATTAAATGGTTGAAAATATAAGCCGAAAAGTTTAAGGTGCGTTTGTTGAATAATAAATAGTAAAATAAATATTATTGAAAATTAAATTAGTAAAGACTAACCCTACAAATGAATTGGATATATGTTAGAAATAAATAATAACAGATTTTTCCTGAAATTTTCTTATATTCTGGACAATTTTTATGACATCCAGACAAGAAAAAATACAACTTATACGACTATAATCTGCTTGTTTGTCTATCTTGTTGACGGATCGATTTTATGTCATGTTTTTTGTGTCTGGACATAAGATAGTGATATAAGCTACTTTTGACCGGGTAAAACGTCCAATTATTATGTCAAATAGATTGAACAATGGAGAAATAAACCTACAAACACATATTAAAGGTAATTTATAACCAGTATCATTTATTTCATTATCATTTAATAAAGCAATAATCTAATTGATACCCCTAATCCATAAACAAAAATATGAGAAAAACTCATACAACCGTTTATCGGTTACCATATATACCATAATCGCATAATCTGTAACCCGATTACATAAAGCTTCTACATTATGTATTTCAGGACGTGAAGACGGTCAGATGTCAGTGATTGATGGAGTGTCTCCACAAGACTGATGCTTCGCGGTGACCTTCGATACTCTTGCATTAGGTTATTGCTAATCTAATTGGCGCCATCCATTTCTCACGCTGGATGGACGTGTTTGTGTGTAGCGGATGTAATCAATGGAGGGTTTGAATTTTATATGAACAGTATTTAAAGCACAGTTATAAGTATAGCACATATAGTATGAACACAATATAGTACAGTATGATGAGATAGGCGCAGTAGTACAAGGCTTTGATAGCGATTTCGTAAGAGAAATAACACGATTTCGCAATGTGGATCTTTTACTGTGACCACGACGAGTTTTGAGATAATTTTTGAATCTTTGAACATAACCGATACGTCAAATCTGTTTTAATTATATAGATTGCACATGTTATTTGTAAATGATATAAACATAGTCTAGTCTTGTTTGAGTTTCTTTCTCAATCTTCTATACCCATTTTATTTTCACTAGTTATTTTTTCACACTATGTTAATAGTACCGTATAATTGAACACATAATTTCTAGAATTCTATTAGCTCAAATACTAAGCATTTGGTAACTAAACAGACAAGATTTGTTCAAATAACTTTAAAATTCCTACATTTATCATTTGCATATATTTTACTCATGACATACAAAATTAAAGAGATCTAATCCAAAAGCCATCAAAGTCGATCGTTATCATGTTTTACTTTAAACTCCATCCAATATAAGAGATGTCCTTTAAATCTCACGATTTATATTTAATTTTAAGTCAATAGAATATATTATGTTATACATCCCAGTTAGATATAGTAATCTGTATGGCTTTGTTATGTTTTAATGTGCAGAAATCGACAAAGCATGAAGAATTATGTTTAAACTTTCTTGAGACAATAGTTTAATATTCATCTAATAGGTATCTAATGTGCAACTGTGTTTTTTATAGATTATTTGTTTATTTTCGTGGTTTAACAAATTTCTTCAAGATTGCGTTTTGTAATATTAAATGACAATGTGTAAAATTTAATCAAACACAATGTTTTTGTCGTGTAATTAAAAAATATTTCCTTTCAAATAATGCTTTGAAGGACAATAAAACTTTTCCCCCAACTATCCATCAAACATTATTAAGTTTATTTAAAATGTTTACTAGTTTGGTCTATCAATGCCAAAAGCATCATCGATCACACATCTAACAGACTTATAGAAAATATCATATAAATTTATAGAAAATATATCATCCCAAAATTTATTACGTCACGAAATCGTGCCGCTTTCGAGTCCATTATCGTGTCGTGTCGTATAAATAAACCCACGTTTCAGGTGTAATTTAAAATGCATAAATCTCCATGGCTCAGTCGGTCCGCTAACTGGTTTCCCCCGAGTTTTAACTTTACCACTTTATGAATAGGTAATCGTTTACGATGATACTAAACATTGATATAAAGATATTGAAGATTTTTTTTTCATTTATATTGAAGAATTAAATTTATTGTTATTGTGTTTGTGCTTATCTCCTATTTCTAGACTATATTTGTGCAAAATATTATCCAGAACCTGTCCGCTGTGTCTGCGTGATTGACAAACAAACATCCATATACCCATTCATCTGTTGAAACATTAGAACTTCCGCATTCACAATTTTGATTTAAATGTTAATTTTATAGATTCATCTCTTTATTGTGAAGCAGATAGTACCAACCTGCTAAATTTCGTTGTGTTATTCCGATTTTATGTTCATTCCAGTCAATCAGTATCTTTGTTAATCGTCTTGAATTTGATTATAACGTAAATAGCTTAAATTGAACTGCATTTGTTATTCAAAGTTGACCCAGAATTTCAAATCCGATTATAAACAAAATGATTATGGCAAAAGCATTTTCCTGACAACATTTGAACGATAACATTTCGATGTCAGGCCATCCCGAAAAAATCTGTAAAATGCAATCCTGAATAGTGTCTATCACGTTCCATTCGTCACGGCGTGTCAACAATCGTGTGAAACAGCCCCTATTTTACATTTAATTGCATTTCTTTGTCGATCTCCCTGTTAATCTGAATGCACCCTTGTCGCCTGTCACCGACCGATCAAGTGTGATCCCTGCCCAATCATACTCGTCAAATCGCGATACAGCGGGATAAATGTATCGAAGTGCCTACATAAATTGGTCGTGTCTAGACTTATTTAATGTAAGGAAAGTGTATATTGTGCCAATATTTGCGGACGCACTTAGCTCGATAATGTGCACTTGGTTTTTTTTTCTATTTGGATCTCAGTTCAATCAGTCGCAGCAATCTGGTCTTGGTATCTTGTTAACATAAGACGATCGAAGTTGACGTGATTATTTCCGAGCCTTGATTAGATTTTTATTTGCTTTTTAAACTAGCGTCGCTCGGGGAAAATTCATTTAATTTAAACGTTGCTTTGGTTAAAAAGAAATAGGATTCCGTTTTCACATGTATTACAAAGCTACCCATCTACGTACTATTTAATAGAAATTGTTGCTTTGTTGTTTATTGTTTATTATCTTTTAATAAGTTATTTTGTATGGTAATATACAAAATACACTTAACAACTTTGTTATAACTATTTTGTTCAAACTTTTGCTCTATAATATGAGTAGTATAGTAGTAGTAGTATATATAAACTGAACTGTTTTTTTTTTGTTGCTTGACGATATATGTGTGTTTTTTAAAAACCTTATCTGAGGAACAATTTATTTGTACTTATTAGAATTTTTTTTTATGTTAATCCATCCCAATCGAGATGGGCTACTATTTTGGTATTATAATGATCCGTTGATCATTGATCGCTAGTATTTATTGTAGTATATGTAATGACAATTATAATCATCAATAGACGCGATTGGATAAAAATGTATGAACAATTATGTGTATATAATACGAGCTATATACGTAGTCATGTGGTCATTGTTAAACTGGAATTTTAAATAAAACAATTGACAATCATACAGGACGAATACGCCCAATTAGTCTCATCTTTCACTACACGATTATATTCAATTAAAAATAATTGAGATCGTGTTCGATCTGGGGATATTTGACCGTCAATGTTAACTGATTTTCATGACATGCCCGCTTCAGGTTTAACTCATTACCGTGTGGTTGGCTGCTGTTTAATTATGAACGTAGCAATTAATGATAATTATGGAATTAAAAGGTTATGGAAGAACCTTATGGACGTGGGGACAAATCACATTTATCAACAACGGTTTGTAGTCGCTATTTTTACTTGCTACGCTTATTATTTACTTCTATTTCAGTTCACGGGGATTTTTGTTTTACATATACGTAGAGTATGAGAGTAATAATTAATACACACTCTTGGACAATTTTTAAATTACGATATATCTTTTTATGTCGTAGCGGACAACTAAGCTGGTAGTTCACCTGATGGTAAGCGAACACCACCGCCCATGAACATTCGCAATGGGCTACCCTGAATGGATAAAAGATTTACGAGTGGAAAGAAGCTATAAATTGGGAAGGGTGAGGAAAAGGAAGCAGGCTCACAAAATCTCACGATTTCATAGGTTACTAGAACATTATCGCATTAAAAATGTTGAAACATACCCTGACATTGCTGAAACAATGCAAAAAAATACGTTATTCTCATTTTGAGTGTATTCTAATAAATGTGGGTACTCCCATGTCGTGTTTATTGGGCTTAATTAAGGCTGCATTAATATTTAAACTTACTATGGTTTTCTGTTATGTGAATAATATCTATATCTAATGATAGTGATTTAGCTGATCGTTCATCTTTACTTATTGGTAATATTCTCGTATATATATTAAAAAGAATAAAACTTTATTATTATTTATTAGATTTTCGCTCGCGGCTTTGTCCGCGTAAGAAAAGGCTTTTCGCGCATAGCTCCTGTTCCGATGTGATTTCCGGGATAAAAACTATCCTATGTTCTTTCATGGATCTCAAATCATATTTCTACCAAATTTCAACTAAATCGGTTCAGTGGTTTAGGCGTGAGAGAAAAGGCAATCAAATCAGAGTGATTTTCTAGTGAATGATAAATGTAATATTAATTAGAGATTTATATGAACCCTTATATTATCGTCATCGTACTCTTTATGTAATTTTTTTTACTACTATTCTGTATTTATTATTATTACTATTTTGAACTTAGGTATTTAATATAGATTTACTATGTAAGTATTGTAATGATACTTTTTTTATAAAAAAAAAATCATCCTATAAGCAATAATTTTTACCATTGCCTCATATATAAAGTTAATTCATACTATTTATTTTAACGTGTAATACATATAATATGCTTTTATCATTGTTACAGGCTAGGTTACCTACCTGTATAATTGAAACAGATGGATTTTAATGACGTAATTACCTAATGATGTGGAAATATTTATTAGTAACGCTTGCTTAATGGTTTGAGTCACACAACTTGGCAATATTATAGTTATATCACAATATTTTCAATTAATAATTAATTTATTTCATCATAAAGTTAATGAAAAATATAAAAAATTATATAAAAATTGCGTATAACTGAAGAACCAATACTTTCTTGCTTGCTGATTAAAATTGAAGATAAAATAAATTAAAACCTATATTATCATAATCACCTTTAATACAGATAATACATTCCTAGTTTATTGGTTTAATCGATTACATTATATTAACATTTCTTTCTTCTCTTCCTAGATTCACTGACCACCACGTGATCTACATGCTAGTTGGCCCACTTTTATATAATAAAACATATGAAATTGCCATAACCAAAAAAAATTCATGTAGTTTATAACTTTCCCACAATATATACACACATGTATGTACATCCACGTCAAGTCTACTAAATTATACATGAATAAACATCCCCATAGCACCAAATTTGGAACGTAAGTGAACCAGCTCTATTAAAAGTCCCGACCTGTAATTTCGAGTCGGCTGTCAATTGTAAAGCCGAAATATTGATCACCGTGTGTATGGGGGTCAATAACCGCTGATTGCTTCCGTTCACCATCACTAACGGATGAATTTAATATTAAACGCCTTAAAATTTCTACCCTATAAACAAAAAAAACAACTTTTCTTTAGTAAGTCAATATTAAAAATTCAAAATATTCAAATAAGGCGAAGCTATCTACTTAAAAACAGTAAGCACTATGCTCCTACAGGTAAATATATTTTGATCTCATAATATAAACATTTAACTATAAGTTATAGATTGGGAATAAAAAAAATGGAAACATAAACAGCGAACCAAAAAATAAATCATTTGAACAATTCTTTAGTTGTATAAATATATAAATATAGTAATTATATATAGTTATATAAATATAGCAATTATATTAAAAAACCTGCAAGAGTCTCAAGTATACAAGAAATATAAAGTTGTTTGAAAATGCAAAATTTTTAGTGCGTAGTCGTTATATATTATGTATGCTAGTTCATTACCTAATTTCACCTATTCTAAAAATAATATAGACTAACGTCTAAATCAAGTTTTAATATCTTGTTCATTTGTTAATCCCCTACAGATATACATTACATAATATATGAAAATCCAGTGTCATGATGTATGTTCCTAATGAACTCTTCACCAACTCTACCGATTTTGATTAAATTAGGCATTTTATGTGTAATTGTATTTAATTTGGTCCAACTTAAGATATATGATAGTTTTTGTATTAATTAATTATCCCAATAATTTATAATCTTAATATTTTAAATCAGCCACAGCAGCGCGTGGCCGGGATTGCTAGTTAATTATATTTTTCATTGAACAACATTCCTCCAACAAAACATTTAGTGACTTTTTGATGTAAAAATAATATTGCGTTCGTAAACTCGTGTACATTTTAGGCTAAACTTTTAGCCCTTTGTGGAGGAAATTGCATTCTACGCTGGAGCACTCTTGAAATAGGCCCCACTCTGCCGATACACTAAAACCGTGGACTTTACGAAACAAGACATTTATATCGCTCGAGTTTTAAGAGAATTATCGAGCATATTGAATGAATAAATGAAATATTCTTTATTGAAAAAAGAAAGAAGGAAAGAATAATTTATTTTTACACCCACAAACACACAAATAATAACAATACATAAAAACATTTTTTTTTTAATTTAATTAAATAAAAAAATGTATATATCATATTGCACCCATAAAACATTAAAATGATGGCAAAACAGGATATAACATGCATACAATTTTTTTCACATTGATTAGAGACTAACACTATTTTAATAGAATTATTAATTCATACATAAATACTTCTTAAACACATCCTTGAAATAGTGTTTTGTTGTATTTGATTTTACGCGATTATTATACATTTAGAAATTAAAAACTTTTTAACGGATTTTAAACGCGATTTATTCATTATATTATTAACCCGACGTTTCGAACACTTAACAGAGAAAGTGGTCACGGGGAGACAGGCAACCTTGAAAGTTTTTTTTTTGAATTAATGAACCTCAAGATCATGAATTATTATCGTTTCTCATAATTCAAAGTATTGATGTATGTACGTTTTAACAATTTTGTTTTGTTGAAATATGAATAAATTGATCAAGTCTCCAGTAAGCATGGTTAATTCCCAAGTAACTCCGGTCCAATACGTTTTGCTCCATAAATAAGCAAATCAACATGGGTTTGTGTACTCTACCGTACTTAATTTTTCTTAGGAAGTTTATATTGTACACAAATATCGGAATAGAGCGTGACCCAATTATACCGGTAATTTGTATAATTTATAAGCATTTAGGTAATGTATGAATATTATGTCCATTACATACTTTACCCAGGTAATGTATACAATCACTGGTGGTTGAATGGTAACTACCTACCTAATTTTTCATCGTCAATCTGCAATGTATAATCGATTCTCATCTATTTTTTGCAATGTGTAAAATAAAGAATTTTGGGCTATATTTATAAATGAGAAGAAATTCTCTAAAATTTGTACAAAAATAGGTTTGGGGCGAGCGAAGAATCCACTTTAGGGCATTTCCCACTCTAACAGAAACAGACTATGTATGTAGGTATTTAAGACTTATTAACAAAATATGTATCCATGTAAGACGGAAGTACACAATTAGGGTACTCCATAAATATGATCTTTATAGGGCAGAAGAGCACCTTTCGTTGTCTGTTACGTCCATAACCGGCTGCACTAATACCTAGGCAATATTTGTGATAATTTATACATTGCCGATACGTTTCAGATATTATCTCTATAACCGTATTGTTTAGAGTTTCGGATTACAGACTGACGGACAGACAAAAATTAAATTGGCTGGCGTCATTGTTATTTTTGTTTGTTTAAAATATCGTTCAAAGGCCATAATATCGTATTATTTATTTAGACAATCAAATAGATTTACTCCACTCTGTTCTTCTCTTTAAACAAGAACTGAGTTGATGATTATTCTGGTTCATCTAACAAACGATATTCAGTTATATTGAAGAAAATCAAAAATATTTTATTACCTGTTCTGAATCCTCACATCTACAGAATACACAAAGATTTTTTAAATCGGTTGAGCCGTTACGGAGGAGTGTGGTCACGGATACTATGACACGAGAACTTTATTCATCCTACTAATCCTATCCTACTAATATTATATATGCGAACGTTTGTAAGGATGTGTGTGTGTTTGCTGCTCTTTCACGCAAAAACTACTGAACCGATTGCAATGAAATTTGGTACGTAGACAGCTGGACAACTGGAATAACATAAGGGCAACTTTTTATTCCGATATTCCTACGGGATACGGACTCACGCGGGTGAAACCGCGGGGCACAGCCAGTTTTCAATATGCACAAAACTCGCTTAGCCAATAACATTTTCATTATTCATTGCCATGCCTTTACCTGAACAACTAAGCAGTATTATCTTGTAAGTCCATTAATGAATCACATGGACACGCCGGTAGGAATGCTTTACTTTGATGCATGATTGATTCAATAATATGTATATAATTTAAATCTCATGACTGTAAATCTATTGAATTACCAGCTGATCCATCTAACTTGCTGCCAAGATTTCAATAGGACATGCTTTTTATATCAAATCTTAATTAATTAATATTTTAACAGTTTCCTGTCAAATACATGCCAGAAAATCATAGAAACCGACCGATACGTTTCGAAGGAGTTTGGAACCTTGTGACGCAAGAATTTTTAAGTATAAACATTTTTTATGCCATGAGCGGGCAACTGAGCTGATTTGCCTATAAACGATTACCGGATTATAAGGATTCACGACTGGAAAGAAGAAAAGAAGACTGGACTGGGAAGGGTGAGGAAATGAAAACAGGCTATTATTTAATCTTAAGTTGACCTTGGCAAAGCCGCTAATAAAACATAAAAGCTTAACACGATTTTAAACGACATTTCACGCACACACAATTTTAAACGACATTCAATCACGTGGCGGACGAAATCATAAAACCAAAGAGCGTTATTGACTTCCATTCGCAAAATAAATTTCATTTCAAACGTCGACGTCAAACCGAATCCCTCAGATATAAAGCGGTTGATCGCTACGAACATTCAATGTGTAGAAAATTGTATTTCTAAATCCGAGCCAAAGCTACTCTATTCCTTTTGCAAGTCTGAATTATGTTTATTTTATAGAATATTGAATTTTCATATTTTATCGGTGACTTATTTCGAGAGACTTATGAGCGATTTAATATTATATTGTCTGTTGGTTGAGCTATTGAAGATTTGTAATATTCTTTTCAGTGGTGAATATGTTAAAAGTGTATCTCACTTTTAGAAGTAAAGGGGGTTACTTTTATCGTGTGGAATTTAATACGTTTAGATATTACAGACACGATGCCCGATAGGGTGCTACAGTCGCTCTGCTCGCTATAGAAAATACAGATTCAAAAAATCTAAAAAGCACGCTTTAATGACAGAATCAACCCAATTGTCTCATTTCCTATTAGACAAAACATTAATCTTGGCTTAAGCAGGATAATAATATGAATTCACGTACCTAATATTTAATTGTTATCAATCCTGAATAAGTGTACAAAGTGTGAATTAAATCTGTTCGTTTAAAATAGGTTATGGTTGAGTCTAAAGAGGTCGGTTACATACACCATGTAAACATACAAGTAGAGTTAATAATAGTAGTGTAAGAAAAAAAGAAATGTATTATTAATAATCATAAATAGCGATATAAACTTCTTTACTCATAATGTAATTATTGTTCACAAATTTTAGTTAGTCCTTCCGTTAGGTTTAGGCCACAATTAACCCATAGAGATTCCCATAGAGATTTGGGCGACGACTATTATCTTAATTATTATACGAAAATTTTTTATACATACGTAACAAACATTCCGTCTAAATACCCATTTATAACCCAGTTTACGTTTAGTTAACTTTAGTCACCACTATAAAATCTCATGCATTGGGTTAATTATCAAATTGAATGTATGTTATGATATCGCAAAATGGTGGTGCATGTTTGCGAAACAGCCGAAAAGCAAATTCGTTACAAAATAACAATACGTAGTGCACTAACAAGTGCGAATGTAACAAAATTTTACTATTTGAGTCAATATGCACATGGAAATTTGAAATAATAACAAGGAGGAAGCGGAAGCGGTTATGTGATTACCATCAAATACACGTAATGAGTTCCCTTTTTAAGGCATTTTTTAATCATTCCAAACTATCCACGATAACAATTTCATAACATCTCAAAATTATATAAGTAATCTTTATAAATATAACACCTCTTGAAACATAATGAATCATCTTTAATTTACATAATCCAGTCGGAATAATGATATATTTTTATGGCGTTGTAAGTTATTTCAATTTCTTTACTATGCAAGCATATAATTTGCCTGAACTATTAAAGTTTCGACTACGGAATAGAAAATATAATTTGGAAGGGCTTTTTGCGCGGGCGGGGCTGATGTACCGCTGATATTTGAAAACGGTCATATGTCAACTTTCATAGAACATTATACATTGCTTGCAATACAGAGGCACCATTTTGTAGTAAGCTAGGGAACGCGCATTATAGTGCATTCATTGCAAAAGTAGCGAGCCACTGCGTATCTTAGTACATGAGCACGTCAAGCGAATAGTGACAGAAAAGTGTCGAAGCGCGTTCTAATTCAAAAATGGAACTATTTATTTTCTAAATTCTTTTATCTATTCTGTCATCTGTGGTTTTCAAAGCGAACGTTCGTTTTTTAAAAGTTGTGTTATGATTTGAGGCGCTTGTTCCTCACACCACACGCATAAAGCAGTGAACCGATGCTATTTGCATGCGGCGTATTATTCACATATAGATGTTAAGCCTCTTAAATAACAACGCCAATGTGCACGTACATTGGATTGGGTTTATATTACCGTACAGTGGAATATAAAATAACACTTATGTACACATAAATATAAACTATAGTCAATCCTTAGTTGTGATTAGAAATAAGGATCTCGATACGATCATTTTAAGGTAAACATACATTTATTTGTCCATATAAATTTCGTTTAAAAGCGCTTTTGAATCAAAATACAGAAATTTAATTGTTTCTCCGAAGCTCAAAACAGTTATTTACCAGCGCTTTGGAAATCAGTTTTATAGCATTTAAGAATCCTGTCCTGCGTCAACGTTTAATAAATTACCATCCACCATAAACTCATTAATAGGTACTATAACAGACTCGCCGAAATAATACATTTCGACAAAATTTTCTCCTTTTGAGCTTAATATGAATACTCTCATGAGTTTTACTATAAAAGCTTATACCTTCAGTCATGTGCAAAATTTTTACTTTAAATGCCGCAAAAAGCCGGTAAAGTGCTATTTCAGTTTGAAAGGAATTAAAATATTTTTTGTTACAATATTTTATTCTCATTCATGTCAAATATAAACTAATATGCTCATGTTTTTGTATGCACGTTTTTTTTTATTATCTTTATCATCACGCGTGTACAACAATTCTTTCACCATTAGAAAGCTGCAATGACACTGAATAACATAGGCTATATATTAAAACCGGAAATCAGGGCGAATAGCTAGTCTATAATAAAAACAACCTAAAAAATCATCGCACAGGAAGTAATTTCTCATTCTATTTCTACAAAATATAATACTATAAAATCATCTATATATCTTATCCCCTATACCGAGAGTATCGGAAAAATATCATAACACACAAATGCCGCTGGCAAATTCTATATAGTTCGAGCTTATCTAACCCACTTGAACAAATATTCATAGCTGTATAGTCGTGTTCCTATAATAACATTCAATGTATTCATAAAATTCAATATCCACGCAAACTTTAGCCATATTAGCGCAAAAGTTGCCAACTTCAGGTGACGCTGTTCTCAGCAAACTATATCATGCCGATATAAGGAACATAGTGTGTCATACGTGGATATGGTAATTTCATGCGTTTAAAACGATTTTCTGGGGTGCATCATTTGCATGGATTATGTGCGTAAGAAGACAATATTTCTATGCACTTCTTTGGAGCATTAGAATTCTTACTAATATTATGAATGCGGAAGTGTGTTTGGTTGTTTATTGTTTGGTCTTTTTTAATTTGTTGGAAGATATTTTGTATTAGATATATTAGATATTTCTATTTAGGGTATGGTTTTTTGCTATGGATATTGCTACGGTATGGCAAAAAACGCGGATTCGAATCCCGCCTCGTGATCAATCATCGTTTTTTCGATTCATTCAAAATTTCTCCGATATTTAGGTAGTTAGAGAGTGGTATAATTAGTATACTTAGCCTGGTTAAACATCTCATTCCCATCGGAATATTAATATAAACTAATGCACCCGGCATTGTCAAATAAATAAAGTTATCTTACTGGAGTAGGTTATAAAATATATCGTATCTATATTTCATAGATCCAGTCGCTTCAATGTACAAGTTCTAACACGTTATTTAATGAAGTTAGTTGATTAGGTTGTCGTCGGTAGAGTTGACGATTTTGTTGTACTCTGTATCGGTCTACATAAATAATAATAGATGCAGCTATTATCTATACTTAATATTATACAGCTGAAGAGTTTCTTTGTTTGGTTGAACGCGCTAATCTCAGGTACTACTGGTCCGATTAGAAAAATGATTTTAATGAAGGAAGACTATTAGGCTTTATAATATCAGCTACTTCGTGGGTAAAATCGCGGATCACAACTAGTCTGCCATATTATAATTAAATAATAGTATATATTTATCATAAATCTGATCAATCTGCATAACACTTGTACTTTCGATAATTTATATATTACCTTATTTACCAAAGAATACGTAAATGTGAGATTTGTTTACCAAACTATTTTCTTTTTAAAACGATATAAATATAAAAGTAAATTCATGATGTGACTCTATTGACTGTGGTCCTATGGTCGAAATTCAACGATAACGCAAGTTATAGATAAATATAAGAGATAAAGCAAGCAAGTAAGTACATTACCTGATGTAGCATTAAATATTAAATATACGCGTGTGTCGGTACACACAGTAGTGTGTGTTATGTTTTTTATTGACTAATGTGTTTGAGTCATTTTATTAACTCCAAGATTCAACACAGTTTCACTATATAACTAAAATAGGTGTGCCAAATTTCATAATCTCCATCCGCGCAATTTTCGTAAGGTTAATTTATAAATAAATAGATCCGGATGCACCCGTAGTAAGTTTCTCTGCATAAAAACCTTTCCGTGCCTAAAAAAACCGTAAAAAATACGCTTGATTAATAAACTTAAAAATTTGTTGGTTTACTAGATATAAAGTGTAACCTTTTTTTCTGTCATAGAAAGAACATGAGAAATTTACTTCCTCATGCAAAAACCAAAATACGTACGTCAATCAAAAAATATATTCATTCCGTACCATTATATAATGATCTTCCTATTCCAATCCTTCTATTTACTTATAAATAAAATAGAATACGCCGAAATAGGTCTGCTTACATTGGACGGGATCGCCCAGAAAATTATATCCGAGAAAATATGAAGATGGAAGCGGATTCATGGCTGGTATTGTTTATTTTCCAGCTTATATCATGACATTGTATAGTTATTTTCACGTCATGTCATTGGTATACAAATATTACTTCAGTATTTTTCCAAATAGCAGCAAATGAGAATTTATTGAATAATAATAATGATTGGGGAGTTAGGAACATTCTGAGCAATAAATAGATAGTATATATATATATATATATATATATATATATATATATATATATATATATAAATTTAGGTATTGCAAACCAAAACATATCTACCATGTAATATGTTTTTATACAAGCGTATATAAACAAATCAGAAACCAACGTTAATGGATGTACGTAATTCAATAAGTATTTATAAACAAATTCTAGCGTAGTCAAAACTAAATTGAATTACCTAAGCGTAATAGACCCAAGCCTTTGATTGTAAAGTGACACAAATCCCTTAGGCCTGAGGGCTATGTCACACACAGTCTTTAAAATGGACGGGCGTGTTTTCACTCAAGTTTGGTGAAGTGTTCTTAATACCTCTTATTAAAACAACTCTGTCAAATACTATGAGTATTTGACAGAATTGTGGTATTAATGAATTAATCGATTTTAACAAAGTAATTTGAATCTTTCATATATAAGTATTCAGAATTGTATTGTTTTAAATATTATATTCATACCTACTAGTTGACCCGACACACATTGCCATCTTCGCATATTTCAAATGAAATAATTGTTGGCGCAAGTTATTTTTATAAAAATTTCATAAGTCGGATGGTCTTTTTTCCTCACTTTCCCAGTCATTCCTTCTTTCTAGTGGGCAATCCTTTCCTCATCCCTTATCCCTTAAAACGGGCAACACATTTAATGTGGTCTCTATTGGCCTGACATAAAAAAAAAGAAAAAGCTTCTTATCCTGGTAGACACAAACAGCAAAAGTCATGTGTGATGCCGTGACATAAAGGAAAATATAACTGTTGTAAAAAATAGAATTTATGTAAAAAAATATTTGAATGTGTTTATTTTTGACATGTATATTTTTCCACACTCAAAAAAAGGTTTTGAAATAATTCAAGCGACAATTTCTTCAGTAATTGTCAAATATACTAATTTTTTACGACCAACTTTTTTTCTTCATGATTTTATGTTTTAGACCATGAATATTATTTCTGTCCAACCAGTGTTTAACGTCATAAAAATATAGTAAAATATGAAATACAGACCTAATCTTTATGGGTCTAGTTTACGAACTATAAGGGACGATTAAAAATCATAACAATGTGCAAGCCATAATTTTTATCGCGGTTATTAATGTGTCACATTTATATAAATTTCTTATTAGTACATTAAACTTAACCACCAAGTAAATGCATTGTTACAATTATAGCTCATAAATTTTATCCATTAGCTAAATTATTTACAATCATATAAATTGTAATGGTTTTGAGGATATGACACGAAACGATAACTTGATTTAACTTAATGTAATCTATAAAAATAATATATTTAAGACTTTAATATAATTCTTAAATTATAAGTGAAAAGCAGTGGTGGCTCAGTGGTGAGGACCTCGGACTTCGAAATCGATAAGTCGGGGTTCGAGACCAGGCGAGCGTGCAAGAAATAAATTGATTATTCAATTTATCTGCACATGTGGATAACATCACCACTGCTTGAAACGGTAAAGGTAAACATCGTGAGGAAGCCGGCATGTCTGAGAATCAAAAATTGGACGACATGTGACATCTACCAACCCGCACTTGGCTAGCGTGGTGGATTATGGCCTGAACCCTCATAGGAGGCCTGTGTCCCAGCAGAGGGATTACTGTAATAATGCATATATGTTATATGCAATATTACGGTGACAATACTATAAGATTTATAATAAGTGTTCGAAACGGAGTTTATTTGTGACATAATATGTTAGATAAAAAAAAATCTCGTTACACTTCTAAATCATGCAGTATAATGAATATACCAATCACCCAAAGCCTTACATTGTTTACCTTATGTAAGTAAATTCAACTATTGAACTTTATATATTGAGAACAATATCTCAGAAGACAGCTCATAATTAGATAATTATGAGCTGTCTTCTGAGATATTGTTATTCGTTATTCTGAAGTTAAATAATACGTTATTCTGAAGCTAATCAGATGATTAGCTTCAGAATAACGTTTTAATAGATGTATCGTATTAACACCATTTATTAATTCTCTCTTATGACTGACCATTTTAAACGGAGTTACAGTAAACCCTTTTATATGAAAGATTATTGATGTAAGATGGTAAAGGGGCTGATATTTAGTTACAGACCTATCCGTGTGTCTCATGCGATCATTGTATTAGGACCAAATCTATGCATGTAAACTGTATTTATATTTGAATCATAAATGTATCATACAAGAGATATTAGACTGATGGTAAGCGGTAAGACCTTACTTCATAGGATCATATCTATGGAAAGCTCTTCACGAGATGGTAAGCGATCAAAAATAGAATCGAATTGAGAACCTTCATCGTTCTGCAAATGTTGGTTCAAAAATAAAGTTAATTTGTGCAATTTATTGATAACTATCATAACTAGAAACAATATAATATAATGCAATAAAGAACTTGGAGTATCGAAACAAATGATATTGACACAAAAATATGAGTTATTTTGAATGGGTTTGATTTTTGCTTTCTCAAAATTTGTTTTCCACGCTGGACATCGGCGTGTTTCTGTAACGTGTTGGCTAATGAAACCTTGTGGCTTCGCTTTGATTCGTCAAAACATGCGAGTGTGTTACCAATCACCTCGGCTAGATTGCCATTACATAGGAGGCTATTCAGGGCTGCGACATGTATAGCTTTTAAGAGAATATTATGAAATAACATATGAATAGATAAATTAGAATGGCCGATTTTTTTTAATCTTCATTTACTGAGCTCAGGTATAAAGTCAGGTATAAACACTCTAATAACTAATGTACAATAATTACATCCATGTACAATTTTAAGTGGACTGATTCGAGGAAAACCTATATTATTACCTGTTCTCCAAATGATTGTCAGACAAAATAATGTAAGCGTCAGAACAAGTATTCAATAATATACTGCTGAATTAATTAGATAAACCTTTTTGAAAAAAAGGTGGTGAAAATGCAACCTGCATTACTGGAATACGTACGTAAGGTCCTCTGAAACATCGCATTGAAAACAATACAGTGATTTTAATGCTGAGATTTTCTATGGAAGTTGGATTAATGGTAAACCGTTGCTTGATGTTTTCAATTTAATGGTCTATCTTGTCTCATTTAAACAAGAGTCAAAATGCTGTACGTTAATTTTTGTTTCTAGTCAAATTTAAATGAAAGAACTTATCTTGAATAAATTATTAATGAAAATAACATTAATACTAACGATGAAACACTCCTTTATGTACCATCGTTTCATCAAACAATTAACTTCCTAGAACTGATGCGACACAGTTTTATTCTGAACTCAAAACGCGAGTTCAAAGCGTTTGTCCGTGTTGCAGCTACGTTCGTTTGTCACACTTCACGGCGATACAATTACAAACGCTCCCGAAACGCAATTAAACTTGTTAAAATTTTATTTTACACTTGTACAACGCTGCAGCGAATTCGGGGACTTGTTTGCGAACAAGTCGCTTTGTTTTTTGCTCGTGGTATAGTCGCAATTACGTAGTTGTTTTCGAAGTTGTATGGAGTTCGTGTCGATTAGGATTTGTTTGATGTGTTTCAGATTTAAATGTCTGTCTTATGACGTTCATATAGGTATATGTATATAAAGTATATATCATATGAGGGTAAGACAATACACGTCGTCGTGTTAGGGATAACGCCATCCAGTAAGAATTTTAGGATAAGATTTTTGAGGTGTTTTTGTTGGCGAAACCATTTGCAGTTTATAATTATTTCTTTATATATCCTCCCCTATTTATTCACATAAATAGGGAGAGAGAAGAAGGAAGAAAGGGTAAATAGTGGATAACCATTTAGAAAGAAGCGCAAGTAAGGGAACTGAGCTTAAAAAATAATAAATAGTGGTCAAATAATTGTATAGAGCTATTCACATTATAAAACTAGCATCATGCATAATTAGAAAAGTTCATGAATAATAGAAATACCTACTCGTAAAACATTTTTTAACTATAATATAGAAGGTAGATAGGCTCTTAACTAAACAACTGTATTACCAGTGTCTATCATAAAAGAAATCATATATAATATTGCGTATATAGCAAAATTATCATTTAACATTTCATATTTTTTATTTTCCCATACGAAGCCCGCTTAACGAACCGCGCTTAAAAATAAAACAATTCATCATTTTATCTGCAATACTAATGGATTATGGGACAATTGTCCACATAAAATCAACATTATTGGCGCAATAAATTAGCAACTCGTTTTTATTATTGTTCATCAAATAGCAGTATGTGACGATAAAATTAATTATCCATACTGAATGCACTTACTCAAACTGCTCCATTAGCAATAATTGATGAGACATAAATTGCATTTCATCATACGTATACAAAACACTGGGAGACGGGTAGCTGGTAATGAGATTCAATGCTTTAATGATTTAATGAAGCATTCGTATATCAATTTGTGAAAGCTTTTATTAAACTGGCATATACAAATTGCAAAGTTTTCATGTGTTTTCATTGTCGATGCCACATATCTACAAACTTTAAATTCCTAATAAGGTATTTAATTGCCGAATAAGGCACTGTTATAAAAATATATGTAGTGCCACCGACTTATCTCAGACTCACTGCGCCCCGCGGTTTCACCCGCGTAAGTCCGTATCCCGTAGGAATATCGGGATAAAAAATTGCTTATATTATGTTATTCCAGTTATCCAGCTATCTACGTACCAAATTTCATTGCAATCGGTACAGCAGTTTTGCGTGAAAGAGCAACAAACATCCTTACTAACTTTCGCATTTATAATATTAGTAGGATATAAAAGGCGCTGTCACGGTCAGTGTCTTCAGTGTTACCTTATAGAATAATGTTCCATGCATCCTTTTTATTAACTTTCGGTATATTTAACAATTAAAATATCGCAACAGCGAAAAAACCAGAGCTATTGAAGTAGTCAACAATAACATTTCAACATCTTTAGTTATATTTTCCTCATGTCAAAGTTGATGGCATTGTACTTACAATATTTTTTTTGTTATAACCTACATTTCTTTAAATGTAAATAACAATAAAACTTGAAGTTTCCCATTTTCTCAAAAGAACAAGCAATGACAAAAACAACGGATTTAAAAAGAAGACAACTCATTTTGCCTAACAATTTATCTTACACTTGGGTTACATCACAGAAAACTAAATGTTATCGTTCGACCGATTTTAAAATCCACTCGGCTGACTAAATATCTCGCCAATAATGAGATTACATCCCCTACCTGATCTATAATATGTAAGGAACGGGATTTGTGGAGATCAGAGGCGTCCAACCGACTATTTTCACCCTCGTTATGGATATCTGTACATGACAACTTTAGGAGGGTAGATGTATGTTCGACTAATCGAATTCAAAATTTCATTTTCCGTGCAAAACGTTAGATGGTTGACGGAGTGCTTCTATCAATTTATAGCCGCATAATTGATTTCGCACGTGTATTTTATAATAAACTTTAGATACCATATATTCATAAATATAATATCCCTGTTTAAATAATCTAAATTTATATAAGCTGTAAATCTTATAAATTCCTAAAGTATCAAATCTAAATTTTACAAAATACATAACCCCATTATGAACAATAAAAATTATTAACATCATATTTTAATTATGAACAACTTTAACGGATCTATTATTAACACTGCATAAACAATACATTACTTTCATGATCAACCATAAAGTCAGAACAAAGTATAACACGTTTCCCATCAAATATCGCAGATAAAACTCGTGAAAAATCATTGTTCCTGAAAATATCTAACCCCGAGAGAGACGAGGGCTCAGTATTACGCACCATTATAGATAAAAGCCTTCGAAGAACCTCTGTAATCACGTTACAACATGATCGAATTACGGTTCGAGGTTGATCCTACTCCCTTAGCTCGGAAATTTTAAAATAATAATATATTATCGAAAAAATTAAACGCCTCCCGAATCCTTGTTACCTTTTCAACATTTAATTATCATGTAAGCATCATGTTTCGGTGTGTTAAATTGAAAAGTAATGGTCTTGTCTAAAAGATGACCATTGCCTTGCCTGAACATGATTTTTTCTATTTATTATCGTACTAATATTATAAATTTTGTAAGAAAGTTTGTAATGATGTGTGTGTGTTTGTTGCTCTTTCACGCAAATACTACTGAACCGATTGCAATGAAATTTGGTACGTAGACAGCTGGATAACTGGAATAACATATAGGCCACTTTTTATCCCAATATTCCTACGGGATACCGAGTTACGCGGGTGAAACCGCGGGGCGCAGCTAGTTAAATATAAACTTTAACATATTCTCTGAAGTGATTTCATAAATACTTTTAATAAAGCTCTCTTCCCCTCTATCATTCATAACCATCGAATATCATTTAATAACCATCACACATCGTTCCCGTTCAAAATATGGAATTTTAGACTGGCATAATATTTGATACCGTCGGAAATAATTTTATTTTGCGCGGAGACGTGTCTCTCACTCGCTGGCCGGACGTCGCAGCCATATGCACGTCTTCCGAGTAAAATATCAATTTCAAAGACGATCCCTATTCCAATAACACTTTGATATATTATACATACTGGGATAGCCAGAATGTTCAAGTAGATTCGTGTAATCGCCCATTGTTTGTTCTGAACGAAGTAAAATGTAAATATGAAATCCGTTATGTTGAAGGATAAATTGAAGCATTTTAAATTCAACCGGTTTTTGGGCCGCGTATCAACAGATTCCCGCTTAAAATGGAATTGCAAGCGATTGGAAATTTTATATTATCAACACTGTTTGTACACTCTACTGCGGATATTGTGTGGATTAAAAAATCGAATGCATTTTAATGGATGAAATCTCGTTTTAGTAAATAATCAAATTGGAATAACTCCCACATGATTTAATATGGACTGATGTTAAATAAAAAAATTTAAGGTGCTAAATTTTTTCCATTGAATAATAATAGGCTTATGACGTAAACCCATGTTGTTTGTCGTTACTTAACTATAGAGGTCTTGTGATGAAACTGAGAGAAACAAGCAAAAATCATGAAAACATACTTATGCCTTACAATTTAAAACAACTATTATGCTCTACGAACTACAGCGACAAAAAAGCAGTAACTGTTATTTTTGTCTGTCGTTTAAAAACCCATTGATTTGGAAGTGACAGTGGCCAGTGGCGCCCGGAAGCTGTCTGGAACGTGGACTTGGTATGCTTTATAAAGCTGGCGTATGAAACGACCACTTCAACGTACACTGCCTACTTGAATACATGTTGCATGAAACTGTACAGTTCAGATGCAGCAGTGTAATGCAAATAATAAGTTTGTTCTTACAATGAAGCCTTCTTCTAGTGATACCATCCGGCTGACGCTTGTAGGAAATGAGCACGGAACTGTTGATATGGCGAGAAATTTCACTGTTAAATGTTTAGTCTGGTTATTTAGTAACACCACAATAGACAATCTGGACAAGAGGTTACACGTTTAAGTCGTTGTATGATATATAATGTAATGTATATGTATATATTAGTTTTATATATTATTTTGTTTTATAGCATTCAAATGCTTTATGAATCAGAAATTTTAAAGAATATATAATATTGTATATTCTAATAATTTAATTCAATATATACGATACTACTACACAAAAGTACAAGGAAATATCTCCGTATAGTTAGCAAGGTCTCGTATTTTTATTTACACAGGCCTATTTGCCTTCCGTTCCTATTATCCCTTGCCTTGAAATATGGCGACATAAATAAAGCATACACTGAGAGGTCAACTAAATAATCGCTTGCTAACAAGCAACCCTTGTCAGTGTCGAATGGATTTGACGGCTCATATTACGCTATTTGTACTATACGTAGCTTGGTGAATAATTAATTTACGTAACGCTATAAATTTTCGAAATTCAGTGTAAATTTCACGTGGATTCTTATTTTCACTGAATCCCACGCACACTCAGACATTATGGTATAAATATAGGTACTTATGTCTGGTTTCATCGAAATGTTGTTTACGTATTCAGTACTTTTGAATTTTTCGTGTGATTATTAATACATTATTTTTTGGGTTGGTGATTATTTATATAGTTGAGATAGATAAACATGTTATTATGTCTCAAGAACTGTTATACTTTTTTATTTAATTAGTCAATTATTTACTACTCTTATCAATATGGTAAACATATTATTATTTCAGGCACTGGACTGAAGAACAGTAAAAATAGAAGCATTTTTGAATTGCGAAATTTGGAGGAGCGCCAGTGAGTACTTCCTTCACATCTAATAAATAAATAATTACTTCAATAATTCTAAGTCACAGAAGTGAAAGCTTAAACAGATTTCACACCAATATACTACGTACGAAACGTTCAAAAGCCAATCCTCAAAAGTTAAGTGAAGTCCCGTGTCCTCTACTGGGGTATAGGACAGATGATGTACATCTGTTTCACTGATCGATTTTCTTTATGGCCAAGTAGGTTCGTAGCCTTCTATGTCCTGCCAGACCGAGAATTTTTTGCGTCTCCACCGGGAATTGAACCCAGGACCCCTCGGTTCTAATCTCACGCGTTAACCACTGTACCAAGGAGGAGGTCGGTCAAAAAAATCCTCAAAAGTTACAGATTCTTCATCGCTACATCATCGAATATGAAAACTACGTTTTCATTTGCGACGCAATACATTGCTTCGTATGATCAACATCTTAAATTCTGAGATTATTCAAGCAACGCAATATATACTATATAAAGGCAAGTAGCGTATGTTGGAGATGAGAGAGACGAGAGGATGTGGCCCTTACTGTTACGTTTTGCTCATTCAATATCAAGAGCTGATATCTCATTTTATCGCGCGAACAACGAACGATTGATACTGCTGTAGGACAAGCTATAAAAATGCTGTGCCGAGTAATATTTTACTTTGAACATTTTTGTGGTATACCAGTCGTACACTTTATAAATATAGAAGAAAAACACGCTTAAATGATAGTATGACCTAAATATTCTCACACACACATACTTACGTATAGGCCCATAGTACTTGTACGTGTGGAAATTATTTAATCCTACCGATTGTCATCAGAATTATAAGATAATCATTAAAATATTGTATGCTCGAAGATCCATGATAATCTCACAAAGTTGAAATTTAATGTGTCCGTTTAATGTGGATCAAAATTAAGCTTAAAGGAGACGGTACATAAAAACCTACAAACATAAGTGAAGCTAATAAAAGCATGTTAAAAATGGATACTCTATTGTAATCTGAATGTAATAAGTTTAATTATGTTTAATTCGCATTATAGTCCTCTTAATATAACATTATTTTGAAAATGTGAAATGAAATCGTTACTCGTCGATTTACACCCTGGTGAGACCGATGGACGGAAAATTTTTAGTAAAACAATATCGTCTTACAGTTTGGGCAAGGAACCCTAAAAATGCAATACAAGTATCAGATATATCTAGTAAATATACGTAAAATGTTTTCAGTCATGTGCGTAGGATGTATGATAATATCTAGAAATCGCTATTTATTTGTTTTTAGCGGTTAACGCTTGTGACTTGCGGCACGATACATGTCATTGAAGCAAGCTATCTCACCTTGTATTTTTGTTGAAACTCATTTACCGAACAGAATAGCTATAAATATACCAAAAAACAGCTTTTTTCCTACCTACGTTACTTAAGTATGTAAATCACGTGTTAGGAAAAACACAGAATATTAACAGTAGGTAATAATAATTGAATCAATAAAAAATCGTTTATATTTTTTTTAGAATCAGACCTGACATAGATTTCTCGAACGCTTTCTGGAACGTTTCACTTCTTCAAATAAAAAATTCTGTGTTTTTTTTTTTTACTATTTCTTTCAGAAAATATGAAATCCAGAAGAGTTTACTCGAATTCGATCAGAATAACCGCTTTTTAAATTGTATCCAACATTCGAAATCAGAAATTCCAAATTCAAAATTCACTTCGAACAAAAGAATCGTACAATGCTTGTAAATTGCCAGCACACAAACATCCCTTTAGGTTAAAAAATTGTAAAGCCCGTTCTACACTGTCACCTCCAATCCACTTTCAATTAACGTGTCCATAGGAGCGTTAACACCGCTCGCTGTACGTTGCTCGCTGAGATTCAAAGCTTGGGCTACACAGACGCATCTAACACTTCATTTATTAATACATTTCAAATGTCATAAGGCACAAATAATTTTAATACAACTTTTTTTTGGATTATCTTAATAGAAATAGCACTCCATAGTCTCCTATGCTATTATTAATCGTTCCTACATTAGACTGCATTTTACATATCACTATGTTTTAATAATGGTGTTATGCCTGTGATGAACATATAATAACGTTATTGCTGTAGTAATGAGGTGTAGTAGTACACACATCCATACAATCAACGAATCGACAGTCTCAGTCAGCTCTGTCGTTACATATGGGCGCATGCATACATACACATTACAAGCGTTCATGCTCAGAAATGATACTACGACCTTTTGTCAAATTAATTGTTTTAAAATTTTTATCAACACTAAATTATTAAGTTACTTGAAGAATAATTGGCCAAAAAATCAGAATAATTTTCCGTATATTAGCATGCTTATTAATAATTAAAATAAATATTAAAAAGGCATCTTTGACATTTTTCTATCGTATCATATGTGTTATTTTGGTATGTTTTCAACATATTATCAAACTAGCATATTCAATCCTTCAGGAAGCTTTAGCGTATTATAGCGCTTCTGTTTTTAATTTCGTTGAAACCTTAAGACATTATACAATATCCTTTTAACTCATCTAGTCCCATTAAACACAAAAAACAATGACAAAATAACTTAATAATAAATATTTATATTTGACATTTCATAGTCATAGATACAATAGAGCGAAAAAGTAATCACAAAAGGGGTTTATACAAACACTTCCCAACTGATTTGACATTGTACCCCAAGCCTAACGCTACCCCATCCGTATTCAAATATCTTTCAGACGGGGCAGGATGCTAATTACGTGGCCTAGGGTGTCTAGAGCCTATTGAAAGCCTACTTTGTGTAATAATGGAGAGGACTTGAACACAAATAAAATTTAATCTTCAATCGAGCCAGCGTAAAGTTTGATTAAGTTCCTATCTCTTGTTTTATAAATTGTATTTACATACAGTTTATATTCAGTCCTAGATGTAATGATTACATCTTTGATACAATGGCACGTATGAATTACTTATATGTTATAAAAGTACAGTTTTTTTTTGATTTTGAAAATATTTCGTACATTAGCGATAAAACCTATATGTATATTGCATGTCCTCCAATGTGTTTAATCAAAAGATAAACGGAAAAAGGGAAAAAAGAACAAATATTTATTTTTAGGTAATTATTTTTAGTACGTAACACTTCTTCTTATCGTAAGCATTCTGCAAAAATGCTTTTTTAAACATTGCATTGTTAAACAAATCAAATTATGTTTGTTAGCTGGATGATAACAAATCGGTCAAGTATCAGACGTTATAACTGAATCAGAAATACATCATATCTGAAAATGTTAAAGGTCAAAATATCACGGTTCATGAAATAAACAGCCAGGGGACATACAAACAGACAGACAGAATAAACCCCTCAAAGAAGCATGGAAGGAGAGTGTATCAAGTTAACCAAATATATGCCCGCTCATGGCCGACACGACTCTGCTCATAGCCAAGCTCAGGTCACTGTTAAAAATCCAATTCGAAGGATCCACATGAATCTCGCTTTACATTTTCCGTGATTTAATAGTATTAGACTGAGTCCCGGCCAGCTAAAAGCCCGTTTATAATAATATTACTTTCGTTTTCAACGGGGCGGGCGCGGGTAAGTCAATTACGTCAAGTTTTCTCTAGATGGTACTATACCTATCGAGTTTCAAAGAGGTATGATAGGGTGAAGCGGAGCGTATTTTATTGTTTATTTCCCGTGAAAATTGTTAAAATTTTGTTAATAGAAGAAGCTAGTTTAGTGCTTCTAGAAGAAGTATTTGAAGAAATAAATGTTTAACTTTTGAGATTTTGTATAGCTAACTTTCTAATTCGATCTTATTCGATTCTGATAATGTATAAAGAGTTTTTATAAGCACCTGTTGTGGTTGTCGGCTTGTATAAGTTTAAGAATTGTTAATTATTAATATTTGAAACAATGAATTACTTAAAAAAGTAATTCTCTATTATTCTTATTCGACCTGGAATAGGTAACATATACAATGAATTAGTTTATTAGTTATCACTAAGTTTAAATAAAGTAATAGGCTATTTAATCAGTAACAATCCTATCCTACTAATATTATAAATGCGAAAGTTTATAAGGATGTGTGTGTGTTTGTTACTCTTTCACGCAAAAACTACTTTGAAGCGATTGCCATTAAATTTGGTACGTACATAGCTGGACAACTGGAATAACATATAGGCAAATTTTCATCCCGATATTCCTACGGGATACGGATTTACGCGAGTGAAACCGCGGGGCGCAGTTAGTATATCTATAATATAATGCTGACCTATTTATATCAGTGATTCCTTACTAACATCGTGGCGAAGTCTTTTCTACGCAGTTACGACTCACCAGCTAAGGCTTTTTTCTTGTTGCTTCCATTAAGTTTACGGTAAACGATAAATCTTCACACATGGCTTTTATGCAAACGCCTTATTTAATATATTATAATGTTTCATAACAAAATGCCCTTTTTAAATAATGGTTTGTTTATTTACGTTAGTTCTACATTAAGAGTTCTGGGGACTTGCGTTTTTTATTTAAACGAAGTAATGGATCTGGTTTCCAATACGATATCAAACTACAGATCACAGATTAAACTTTTAGACGTGAAATCGCTATAGATAATATGAGGATATTTAATACATTTAATCTAACTATTCCAGTCCAGTATTTATTTATTTATTTATAATACTTTATTGCACAAACTTAGAAAGAAACAACAAGAAAACAATAAACACAAAAAAGGCACCGTTTGTACAAAAGATGACGTCATTGCTTAACAGCAATCGTAACCTGTTAGGAAAGGAAAAATATCAAAATTACAGAAAATACATAACAATTTATAAACGTCGCGTTGCAAGGGCGTGAAGATTGGTCCCGATGGATTTGAATTCACTTGGATCACTGCCCTGGAGGTGGGTTATTTTTACTTCTTTTATTCCTCCTATTTTTCTGAATATATCGTTGGTGTTTTACCCATTTTTTGAACATATCCTTAAGTCGCGTAGAATATTAGATAGATCAAGCTAATTGTTTTACCCTATTATGGCGCTAAGTCAAAATATTTATACACATAATTGTCAATGCAATGTGCCTTTGCTTTTCTATTTGGAAGCAAGGAAATGGTTTTACGTACCAAGGCAAGGGTATTTTATTGAATAAAAATACCCTTGTTGTGGGAAATCAATGAATGTTTCAAAGACATCTCTGAGTAGGTACATTGTATATTAATCTAATCCTACTAATGTTATAAACGCGAAAGTTTAGAGATATGGGTAGACGGATGTATGGATGTTTGTTACTATTTCACGAAAAAACAGGTTATCGTATCTGTATGCACAGATAGATTACAATCTCGATTAGCAAATTACCCGGGTACCATGCGAGTGACGCCGCGTGTTACAGCTAGTTAAAGAGATAATAATTAAACATACCTGTTCTACCTAAAAGCGAAAGAACAATAAATGTAAATACAATGATCATACTAAATTGTAATCAAAAACAGTTTACTATCAAATCTATAATATATTTTTATTAATAAAAACAAACAATTTACGACTGGGATTAATATCACATTATCATTGTGTGTACAAAACGGGTTTCTTGCATTTATTATCATGGTCAATTGTGATTGGTCAAGATGCTCTACATTCGATTGTCTTACGTAAATACATACGAAGTAAACAAGTTTCCGTGGTGTAGCGGTTATCACATCTGCCTAACACGCAGAAGGCCCCCGGTTCGATCCCGGGCGGAAACAATTTTTTTTGATGACATAAGTTTTTATATCATACATTTCGCGCAACATTTTGATACGTGTGAGAATAATTTATATGCTTTTTGAGTTAAGGTTCACCATTTCCTATGAAAATATATGTAGGTGTATATGTATTACACTGTATGATATAAACATAGACTAAATAAGTTTTTTAAGGTATTAGGCAAGAAATCAAATACACAAAAGATCGCAAAGGTATATTTTATACTCTTCTTTGCTCACCCGACGATTGAAGCCATTTAACAACAAAATTAATTATAAATGTGTTTAAATCCGCTTTGTAGGCATTCCATAAAATTATTTAATAAAAAACAATTGTCAGTTCATTACATCTTAATATATATAAATTACGTGTCACGTTGTTTATCCGCGATAAATTCATAAACTATACTCAACCGATTTTAATCAAATATGCACACCATGTTCAGTTTAATGCAACTTAAAAGATGGGATGTTTTATATTTGGGTACCCAGGCGGTGTCGGGGCGTACAACTAGTATTATCAAGGATCTCCAATCCACTCAAAGGAACCATAGAGCGTGTATATTTTTAAATATCATTCGTACAGTATTTGTGCGATAACTGTGAAAGGAGTTTCCACTGAAATAGTCCCTTTCAAGCGACTTGGCATCACATTGTCGTCTATATATATGATTATTTTGTCTGATTGGCTGAACTTCGGATATTTCCATTCAATAAATTCATGTTTGTATCATTTTCTGCGTGCGATACTTATGGAATCTTAAAATAGATTCTGCACATATATATTACGTTTGTTAACTGACCCTGTGAATTTGAACGTTTCATGGATTTTCGACGTTAGTATATTGTATTTTCGTTTTCTTATGTATACTATTATAATAATAGTTACTCCGCTGTGGAGACAACACAAAAAATTTCCATAAGAACTTGGCTAGCCTAGCCAAGCCTAGGAATTTGTTTTTTCTGATATCTTTTTATCGTTTGTCTCGATATTTTTATGTAGGCAGATAGTTATTTGTCACGTATGCAATTTGCATTTATAAACTGACTGCATTTTCTGTGGTATATTATAAATATGTTAACATACAAATTTTTAATCTTAAATTTACAAACGATTATATAAGTAGCTTTCTAATTAATGTATTAATTATATGAACGACTTTAAAGAATAACGTCAATTCTTGCTTTAAACGAAAACTTTTCATATAACCTACCCAAATAAACACAATCTAGTTAAGGTTCATAAATGAAGCAGTTAACCCACTGACCCTACCATATACCATTTAAGCCTCTATGACAGATGTTTTCACGGCGCAAACTACCATAAAACATGCAAAAAGAACATAAATTGTCGCCAACAAACTTTAAAAAACCCACAGAGCCCCAGAGCAAGTACTTATCAACGAAAACTTCCTGAAAATTACAGTAACTAAGTCGACTGTAGAAATGAATTGTGTAGTCTGTGGTTTTTAGTTTATCTGTGAACGACCTTGCGTGACAAAGTAAAATGTAAAATTGCGATAGGCTAGGAAGGGGTCAAAACGTGTCAAAGAAATACTTTTGTTATTTTTCTTAACAGTTAAAGCTCAGCTTAGCCTTATGTTAAAAGAAATTGTGTGATAACACTAGGAAAAATAATTATTAAAGTACCATTGTGGGAAGTTAAATTTCATTTCAGCACATTGTTCTTATTAGTAACACTCTGCTTAAAATAATAGCATTTCTTATAACATTTTTAAACAAATATTGATACTTTTTAGGACCACTTATTTTATGCAAAATTCGCTAAAAGGCTGCTTATTTGATGATTGAATTAAGTGCTTTTGCGATAGATAAAACATTAATCAAGGGAAGGAGTTAAATTTTTAAGAACTATTTTTAGGAACAAAAAATGTTTAACAGTAAAAATTTTATGTACATGAACCGTTAACAGAAATATATTGATTATTTTAATATGAGATTAAAAACAATATGACATTAATCGCGTATAAAATCGGTCCCAATTTATTACTAATTGCCTATTACTAAATCGAGCATTAATAAAGGGTCATTAACTTTTACGACTCTGACGCATACCTTCACTTTACCGAAAATCAAAGACGTTTATAGAAACTTTTACGCATGGCAACAATACCAATAAAGACCAATCATCTGTACTGGAATTCAATTTCACCAAACGTAAGCAATTCTCATATCAGCGACAAACGTATTGCCCCTCGGCTTTCCCTCTAAGATAAAAAAAGAATTGTAACCCATCGGAGCATCTGCTAGGGGACTGCAACGCGATTGCAGTTTGTAGATATTTAGGGTTCTGCTTGTATTTTTTGTTACACCCTGGCTGAATATCGTCCAGGCTTTTGATGTTATAATAGAGTGGATATGTTTTGTGTTGCTTTCAAATAGTATTTACTATCTTGCCAATATCCTCTGTTGGCATTTGCCTGTGTTTATATCACATTTGAAGAAATATCTATTGAATAATAATGACACACTTCTTTTGACTTTTTGCATAGTTATTAAATGCATATGAAAAACTCAAGTTCAAAAATTTTTTCCATGTGAACTGTTATCTGTCAAGTGTTTATAATTAATATTTTTTAAGCTAACACCGATTCGGAAGGTGCGCTTCTTCCGAGGACAATCTGGAAGAAACTCGATAGGTATCAACTCTTTTTAAAGTATCTCTGCCCATATGTAGTAAGTATCTACTACATAATATAGTAATGAAACTGAATTAAAATTCATTGGCTGCCTGATAACTGCCATATTTTCCATTAGCGATTTATTCATTATATAATGCATTTTTAGCATCGAGTTTGAAGTTATCCGTTTATTGCGTAAGAAGCTTTTTTGAATCAGGGTATACTTAACTATTGAATACAAGCAATGTTATTATATATAAGAATACATCCTAAATAGTGAGAAAAGTTGGCATACATATTATAAGTTCATCTAGCTATGAAGAAAACTAGCAGTTACAAAAAAATAACTGATGAGGTCACAAAAAACAACGCTCTTCAATTTGATGCCCATTAAAGTGTACACAAAAAACTTCCTAAAAGAACTTCAAAAACTCCCATCAAAAGTTCTAAAATTTGGAGTTAGAAACCCTGCCACCAGATGTCAAGCAATCCAATTTAGGACAACACCAATAGGCACTTCAACCTAAGCGTTTTACGTCATAATAGAAAACTCATTAATTCCAAGTGATAACTCTCAGAGCAACTGCATCTTAATTACTCCAAACTTAGCTATTTAGCTATCTGAACTCGTGAAGTGTCTTTACGTGCTGCCTTAAAATTCATTTAAAGTTTCAGGGCTCAACTTTCTAGGTCCTAGCAACAAAGGATATTTACGAGCATACTTTATAATCTTGTACTCAGTGTTATACTAAACAGAGGAAAAATGGGACAATGATAATTAAAAAAAATAAATAAAATTGGATAACTTATTGGGTAGGACGCATACGATATTAAAAAAAAATACGGAACGCTTTATTTAGAATGTACTTATAAAAAAAGACAAAAAACACGCTTTAATGGTTGAATTAACTATATTGCCTCACTTGTAAACTCACACTCACTGATTCTAGTATTAGTGTACAAAGTTTGTAATAAATCTGTTCTTTTAAAGTGGGTCAAAATCTAGTCTAACATAGTTTAGATAGACTCCATGTACATACCATTAAAACACCTAACACCATAATATACGTGTCACTGAATAATTGAAGATTTAGTTATACTTATACCTAATTCCGTTTACTTTTGCTTTCATTCCATCTCATTCGTCGTATGGACCACAACAATATACTATAATACCCTATCCCAATATCCGTTGGCATTCACCCACAAACCCAATAAGGTCACGTGTACATCCATGTCAAATTTCGTACGTGTGTATCCTCCTTGACGTATGAACCGATACATACTCGGGTACGTGATCTGTGTGTAAATAGGCTTATGTCAAAGATTATGGTATAATCTGCAGAGGAGACTAGCAATTATAGAAACAGAATTTTTGTATTTTAGGTTAAGAATTGTCCCAAAATTAGGTATAATTATAGCTATGAGTACCTTCAAATACATAAAGTAGTTATGGAAGAGCGAGAGAGAGAGTACCGATGATAGTAATTTTCTCAGTATGAAGCAAATAAATTAGATGCACTATAAAATTATATTTTTTCAAGAATTTGAAGCATTGTCCCCAAGCCTTATATAGGCTCTGTATGATGTTTTCAAAGGTTTCAGATTAAATTCTATTGCTTTCATTATGTGCCCCTCGCCAGTTTAATTTAACATATTTTTTTTAAGAACAATTTTCAACAAAGATACATAACATTTAATAAAAACACTAAATAATTTAAATCAATATATAACAAATATTTATATAAAAAGTTTGAAAAAATCAAACACATCTACAAATAACTTTATCTTTGGCCCTTATTTCTATACCTGTCTGCATTTACCATGTCGAGAGTTATTAGTAATCGTGAGAAATATTTATTATATTAGATACATTATCGCTGCAACTATGATAGATAAACATATATAAATTATTCAAAGAACACAATATACGTTAGAATTACAAAAAAAAAAAAAAACAAAACAATTTTCAAATGCACACTGAGAAGAATACTGTTACGCAGCAATCAGAAAAATGAAAGATTCAAAGACACATAGTAAGACTAAACTATAATAAAAAAAAAACTAAAGTAACAATGCTAGTGAGTAATCCATGAAAGAGATAAAGGTTAAGCATACAGTATAATAATATATTTATGAATATGATTATATGACCTACATCCGAAGTAAAAAATACCGTCTGTACGAGATGTTTCATTGTTCTACGAAAGGCAATATATATCACGTCTAATGTAAAAACGTGTGAACATCACGCCCGACATCAGATATATTGAACGGCTTTGACAGGATATCAATTGGGGCTGCGGAAAAATTCACTATTTCCACGAAATTACATTGTATATTGCTATATAAAATATGGGTTAGACCGCTTGCGAATGGTTTGACTCAGGTCCTGTTTGTTATTGAATCTGTCTTTGGATAAACAATGACATTTTCTTACTGGTAACGTACCTGCAACGGTAAAAATTATTTAAGTAAGATTTATATTTAAGCCTTTTATTATTCTCATTATTTCATGAATTTTTGACTTTGCTGTCGGTGATTTTGTTAACAGTAACATCCCTTCGACGACAACCACAAGTTTCGATTTGAACTCTCTCAAGTCTTTTCAATAGCCATAAAAATCTTATTAACATTTTTTATATCATACCCAGAGCAGTTGCAGACCTATGGAAGAAATTTATAGTGATACTAGCTGCGCCCCGCGGTTTCACCCGCGTAAGTCCGTATCCCGTAGGAATATCGGGATAAAAAATAGATGTTGGCCGATTCTCAGACCTACCCAATATGCTTACCAAATTTCAGAGGAATCGGTCAAGCCGTTTCGGAGGAGTATGGCAACGAAAACTGTGACACGAGAATTTTATATATATAGATAGAAGAAGAAGATAAAACTGCATTTTAATAAAAAGACTGTTAAAACTACTGAAACATATAATCCAATAGATATGTGTGTTCTGATCTATTTACAATGCTGTAAAGATCAGTATAACGTGAATATCAGGAGTTTTGAAACCTGACAAATAACTTTATCACTACAAGATACTTCCATTAGGGCTTGATGTAGACATGGTTCGTTGCCAAGATGAGATAAACAAAGTACCGAAGCTGCTGTTCTTAAGATTTTTAAATTATAGTATAAATAATTTGAACACTATTTTTATTTAAAATAGATTTTAATAGAAACACTGTTGTTCTCGTGGTCATGTTATTACTAAATCTACATAGCCTACAAAAAATGCTATTTTTAGTTACTGTTGGCTAAGGAGCTGGTGGGTCACTTGATGGCAAGCGACCAGAACCACCCAAACCCTTCCCCTAAAAAATTGTGTGAGGCTCTTCGCAAAATTATAACAGCTTCTGTGATGCAAACTAAAATAAAATGTTTCAATTTATACCCGCCTTATTTTTATGTAATATCTTCCTAGCCCCTAGAATAGGGGATGGAAATTTGTCTGTGACCTTCCGCAAATTTGTACTGTAGGTATATTCTGATACAAAAATATAATAAAATGATTTAATTAAAACAAATTAATTTCTCTTCCGTGTTCTAAATCAGTAAAGGGGAACTGTGTTACCCCGAATTAAACGCACGAAGCCGTGGGCAAAAACTAGTACGGTCATAATTGAAATTCTTTTTTAACTTCTTTTTCAGCCCGATTTAACCCAGAGTTCAGTATAGGCCTTTTCGCATCAATTTCCTTTATCGTCTTATATTTGATTAAAATGCCATCTATTGGCTTTTTGTTAAATTAATACAATACTCTACTACAGTTGTTTCACGCATTGGTGGACAAAACTGTAGATGTCGCTTTTAATTTTAATTTAATCATAATACATATTTACTAAAAAATCTTGTTGATTTAGACCAAAACTCGCATTAATTTTAATTTTTAGTTAAATTCTTGAAATTCTAATATAGCACTATATGGATACTATTAAACTGCACATTTAATTTCTAAACGAATAATATTACCATATATGACTTTCAAGAATTTACAAAAAAAATTCAATTTAGTTACTTACTCTTAATAGTATAATCTAAGATTTAGCTAAAGGGATTTTGATGAATTTCTCTTGGCTCGAATCAGTAAATTCCCTTTAACAGAACTGATAACGTAATTTTCATTTTTGAGTATTTTCAACGGAATAGTTACTAATAATATAGGAAACAATAATTTAGATTTCATCTTTACTAAGAAACAAATCCCTATAATTACATTATAAACAGCTGATTGAAAAATATTTTCCTTTAAATTGGGCAGAACTTTTATTACTGGCTACACAAACGTATGACGTTACTCGTTAGTAGAATCAGGATTCGTCGTCAGTGGTTGTTTATTTTATAGATTAAGTTTATTGATCCATCAGTACTTAGTTTTTACAACCTGAGTGCATGTCGTATTATTTGCTGTGAAAATAAGTGAACACATTGCAAACACAATTAAACGCTTCATCAACATCTACATAACTTAAACAAGTGTTAATTTAAATTTTCCGAATAGCTCTTTTCTAAGTCTACGCGGGTTTAAATATATCCTAATAATTATGGAAAGTTTAAATATCATGTTCAAAGTGTTAATTTTTATAGTTTCCTTAAATATACGAGTAGTTTTTTCATATGAAGTGGATACATACGATTTTCTCATGCCAAATGTGTATCCCCATAGAGTAAGTATTTTTTGTTTTTACCTGAAATATAAAATATACGTGGCCGAGATTCTTTTTTTACGTTCAATTTATTTTTGTGTTAAGCTAGGTCAGGGATAGATCCTATAAGTATCTATTAAGACTGGAGTTCTATTTATTTTAAATAACTAAGTATATCATAGGAATTCTATTCAAGTTCCTTCCTTCTATATTATTTAATACAGTTTTTAATTTTCATTTCAATAGGGTTCTTAAGTACTGGTTTTATTATTCTATATGTGATGTGTAGATAACACACATATGCTATAAAACCTAAAACTATGATGATGGTAATTATTATTTTATCTGTAATTTGTACCTATTTAATCTATACTTGCCAAGGAAGTAAAAAAATTAATAAATCCATTAAATGCGGTTAGTACTATTAGCACTTATAGTTAATATAGTTTGATTATAGTAATGACATATAATAAATTTTTTATTTTTTTGTGGTTTTGAAATGAATGAAGAAATAACTTATCTATGCATTGATAAGTTATTTATTGAAATTTAAATTGCAATTTCCTACAAAGTTTTCAAATAACAACTACTACTAAAATTCCCAGAGTAAGTCAGAGTGGACACAACATATAGTTCACCAAGTCGGTTAAATTAGTATAAAAGTCTAATTTGAATATCTGTTGGTATTTGGTGATATTTAAAAGCACATAATATTACATTGCTTCTATTACAGTCATCTTTACTGTTTAAATAACAAATTAAACAATTTCTTCTCTTATTTATAATCAAATTTAAAGATATTTTAACATTTAATAGTGTTTTCTACGTTTTTAAGTAATTACCGCATAAGACATTGAAGAAAATTTTTATTATATTTCTTTATTGATAAAGACATACTGCATATAAAGCATACACAGGTTTCGATTATAGGAATGCTAGATATAAAACAAGTAAGCACAGTAATGTAAGTAAGTATTATTTGACTGCCTGTTAGATGGGTATCAATTCAAAAAAAAAAAACATATCAATCAGACATGGACATTGGACATACATGAAATATCATTATATAAATGGATTAGTTATAGGTATATTTGTTAAGTGTCTTGCTAAGCGTGAAACTCGAGAATTGGTAGACCAATTGGACTATTTTTTTTATGGTTCTTGTTAAGGCACAAGGAAGGTGTTTATAGGGTGAAAATTTTAAAATTAGGTGGACGGCTACTTCTTAATATAAAATATTAATAAGTCGTAATAACTTATATTAAATCTATGATACAGTTGTTATCTATTGATCCATGGAGCAATAAGGCTCTAATCAAATACTCAATGCTTATCTGTTCCTTGATAAAAGATTTTCATATTGCGAAATTTAATTTATATTAAAACTTCTATGGCTCTTCTATTAATATTAAATTGAGTAAGTAGGTAATATATTTTTATCGAAAACTGTTGTCAATGTCTTCAATAATTTTCATATTTGAACCACTGTACATAAAAATAAATAAATAAATAAAAATAAATAAATAAATAAATAAATAAATAAAACATAGTCCATCCAAAGATTGTGCAGAGCAAACAAATGGATATACAGATTAAAGATATCCGCAAGTTTATTTTAGTAAAAAATTTTTATTTTAACATTAAAAACAAACACTCCAATTTTATATATTTGTATAGGTAATGTAAATAATGGGTTTCTCATTACTCATCAGTCAATGATGTAATTCTATATATATGTACAATACATGTTCAACAAACTATATAATTTTTAAATTGCTGTTATAATCCAGCACAATACATGAATAAATTGAACAATTTTGTCCTGATATTAATCAAATGTCCATAATAACATACCATTTTACAAGCACCATAACATAATATTTGCTTTATATTTATGAACAGAGTTCAATCTATTGATATTGGATGTATATATTGGGCAATATATGAGCATCATACATAGTTTTGCACAAAGAAAAAAGAATTCGATATATTTTATCTGTATTTCCAGTACAACCTTAACCTTAACAAGACTTAACAGATATATCTGTATATTTTTAAAGAATAATGGATGTTTTCCTTGACTAAAATTTTCTATCTACAATTAGTATTAAAAGTAACGTCACTACAGGTTATGTACAAAATTCCTGGAAAACATGTTATGCTTAGCTGAAAAAAATAATTTCATTGACGTCTTTCTAGGAAAGTTATATCATATTCAACAGTACAATCTAAACATGTTGAGTTATATGCAAATTTTTTCGTCATGCGGGTACCGTTGCGCAATTACTGCTTATCAGTGATGACAATTTGTTTGTTTGTTTCAGGATGAACTATATCTATGTACGCCTATCAGAATATCACCAACACAAAACTTTTACATAGGTAAGTGATCTATACTGAAGAAGTTAGCATATAAGGTACAAACTCGGTGGGGAACTACCGGTTTGCTCTGGAAGTCTTCAAGAGTAGAGGGAACGGGTACCTTCTAGGGAGCACGCGCCATTTGAGGCGAAAACTAAATAAATTATGAACAAGTGAATGTAATCTTGTCGATTTGGTTTAACTGGTCGAAAGAGGTTCTCAATTTAATTGTATTTTCTTTTGTTTTTTATTAATTTTATATCAATTTCGTCAGTTATATTCAATTGGCGTGTTACGGAATCGGAAATTGTCGTCATTTGGGTGCATTTTGAGTAGTACTTTCCCCTCAAGGACATCGTATCAGTGAGATTTTTTTTTAAAAGAGAAATTAAATATATTTTAATAGTTTATCTGTTATTAATAGGAGTAACATAGGCATATGTAACAGAATACTGGTACGTAGTACTTACTAACAAATAACACCGTTTGTATAATTAATATACATATCTTACTTGAACAATTGTTTCTATGTATTATGTCAACAGGTCTCCGGGGGATAACCTCTGTTAATCATTGCAAAACAAATATTTCGATAAAATGGAATTCCCCCATTTCTGTCAGAATTTATGACATAATATGAATATAATATTCATACAGATATTATTATACTTAGTTAGTTCATTTTAGTTACTATCTTTCCGTCCGCGGCTTTGCTCGTGTAGCCAGTGAAAAATTGTTTATGGGTTTCACCAGTATAGATGCCGTTTCCGTCTTTATTTATCGGATCAAAAACTATCTCCGCACCAAATTTTCTTCAAATCGGTTCAGGCGTGATGAAGACAAAGACAGGCAGCAGTTACTTTGGCATTTATAACATTAGTAAAGATTTAACTGTTAAATATATTCCTTTATTATAAAACTAGTAAACACTTTTACAATATCAATCCAATTGTTTGGGGAACAATTGGCGCAAATAAAACAAAATGTTTTTACCTTTGTTATTTTGTTTGGTTTAATTTAAATATTTTTTAATAATTATAAATAAGATATAGTAATATAGTCGGTTATTTAATATAATAAAAATCAATGCAATGTTTCAAATAGAAACTTATGTGAACTTATGTGTTTGAAGGCAAGATGCAATATAAATTTTAATTTGTTATAACGTACGTTGATTTTGTGTTTCTACTCTAACACCTTTTTAGTAAAAGGTTACGACATCTTAATAAAATATCATTTTCTTTATTCCAGTTGGCTTCAAACCCAACGCGACTATGCATACAGCACATCATATGCTTTTATATGGTTGTTCCGAGCCGGGGTCTAATGATTCTGTGTGGTAAGTGAGAATTTTTGCAAGGCAATATAAGACATTTTGGCATATGTGTTAAAGTTCTATTTTGCGTAACATCCGATGAAATTTTTGTGTTGTATTAGTAATAAGCGAGCGAAGTTGTGTGTGTTCGAATTGTGCATACTAAAGTAAATATGTATTAATGTTTTTATTATTTCCTTCGTTTTGCCAAATAAGAAAGAACTTTAATGGTAGTTGTCTTTAAGTCCTTTTTTCAATGAATCAGATGAAAATCTCTCCAAGCAGTAGAAGACGTAAGATATAGTTTCGAGAAAATTAAATCTTTAGCTATCTTTTTCTTTTGTATTGTTAATTTAGCTTTATTGAATCGGCATTTGGTTGCATGAAGAGGTTTACAAATCTTGTCGCTCTGTAGTCAATGATTTTATCAAAGTCCGTCTTATTCTGCATTTAAATCTTTCAAACAATAATCCATAGTAATTATTGCAATTGTAATCATATATAGCATTGACATCAATTATTGTTTAACTGTTTCGATTTATTGTTTATCCACAAACAAACAAAACGTGTTTTTAACGTTACGTAATCTCGTGAGTTAATAATGCTAACAAAAATAACGGGTATTGTTACCAGCTATGTTTATATTTCAGGAGCTGCGGCGAAATGCAAAGCAGTAAAGTGGATAGCATGTACGCTACGTCGAGCCCCTGTAGTAATGGATCACAGGTAGTGTCTTAGAAGTGTAGAAGTTAATTATACATTAATTCTTCTCCTTAAGTATATCAGCACACACAATGATACACACAGTATAGTAAATTCAAAACGCATGATAGCTCTACAGTAGTTGCTCAAGTAATGAACTTAGACTTCATCCTAAGATTCGGGGGTGCGAAACCATACGAGCGTGCGGGAAGCGTTTCAATCTATCTGCGCATTATCCTCATCATCGCTGTTCGAAACGGTGAAGGATTGTGAGGAAACCGGCATGTTATCCTCATCATCGCTGTTCGAAACGGTGAAGGATTGTGAGGAAACCGGCATGTCCAAGAGTCAAAAGTAAGAAGACATGTGACATCTGCCAGCCCGAACATGCCTAGCGAAAATTATGGCTTAAAGCCATAGGAAGCCCGTGTCCCTGCATTGGGAACATATGGGCTAAAAATGCTACAAACTTTAGGATTTTGTTGGAAAAGACAATCCAATTGGAGGCTACTCGATAAAAGCGTAGGCAGAATGATAATTAAACTAGCTTCTGCCCTCGACTTCATTCGCGTGGAATAGTTACTTTGAGCTAACGCTAACTAGCAGCGCACGCGGCGGAAGCTCTTAAAAGGAAACAGAAAATTAATTTTGAAAAATTCTTCTTGTTTCTCCGGTTCTCCTATTGGTTTTAGCGTGGCGATATATAGCCTATGGTCTTCCTCAATAAATGAAATAATTTTTCAAATCGGACCAGTAGTTCCTGTGATTAGTGTGTTGAAACAAACAAACTCTATAATATTAGTATAAGTATAGATAGGGCTGGCTATATAATATACATATCCCAGTTCCTATTACACAAGGCTACCCTTCCCTTGCAGTTATATTAAAATGATATCGTTCTACTTGCTTTTTGAATCAGAATTTGATCATGTTCAAAAATCCGCACGAGGCTACTGCAAAATAAGCGTGTAATATAAGCAAATACGTTAGAATATGATTCAATATTGATAGCGCACGCCGGAACGAATGTATGAATTGATACATTGCGTTTTGAATGCGATTCTGAATCGTTTGATGATGTGCGTGCCAATAACCAAACTATATGGAAATATGGAAATGAAAATAATACTGAATTCGGTTCCCTCGTTGACCTCTATGATTTCCTTGTTTAATTCAACAAAAACCGGCTTAAAATTGTATATATTATTACCATTAGTAGTTTATTTATTTATATATAACAAGTTAACAAATATAAAAAAATTAAAATAAAGTTTAATTGTTAAGTTGGCATATAAAATGTATACGTTTGGTTGCTATGAGTCTAAACACAGACTAAAAGATTTCAGATCAGTGATGTTCTATAAGGACATTATCTTAATATACCCTCTGCTAAAAAGGTGAAAAAAAAACATATTTAAAAAAGAGAGTAATGCTGTAGGTGTACGCGTACCCGAACCGTACGCGTACGCGTATGCGAACCTGACGCACGCACACCATAAAAATAACATATCATATAATATTTTTATGGTGCGCGTCGGTACATATCCTACGTAGTAAAAACCGACATGTCCAAGAATCAAAAGTTCGACTATATGTGTCATCTGCTAACCCGCACCTGACCAGTGTGGTGAATTATGGCTCATAGGAGGATAGTCTCCCTGTAGTGGGAACAAATAAATGCTAATGGCAAAGGTGAAGGTGATCTTCAAATATAACTGATCATACAAGCAAAAGATTCTCAAAATACAATAACTGTTAAAAGTTTCCCAGTTTATCAAGAACTAGTGGTCCGCCCTGGCTTCCCCCGTGGTACATATATAGCCTATAGCGATCCTCATAATAATGGGCTATCTAAAGTAGTTAGTAACCATACTCCTCCGAATCGACTTAATCGATTTTGACGAAATTTTGTGTTCATATCGGGTAGGTCTGAGAATCAACATCTATTTTTCATACCCCTAAACGTAAAGAAAAATGCAGAACAGTGTTTGCCAGGTCAGCTTATTATAGACTAGACGTTCGTTCCGGTTCCGCCCCAATATCAAAATTACTGTTTTATCCCAAGGGAGCATGACCCAAGTCGATTCATACCAAAACTGTATACCAAAATTCATCAAATTCAGTTGAGTAGTTTCAGCGTGATTAACGGACAAATAGCCAGACAAACAAACCTTCACATTTATAATATTAGTGTGTTAGTGTGAAGTGTGATTATAGATTGTTATTTGCAGATTGTATACGCATGGGCCCGTGACGCACCGAGTCTGGAGCTGCCGCCAGATGTCGGGTTCCTCATTGGCCGCGATTCGCCAATCAAATACCTTGTGCTACAAGTCCACTATATGTCCAAATTTCCTGGTTAGTCTTCATTGAATATCTGCACCTTTCTAAGCAATAATTACATCACATTTTATCAGCTTGTGGACTTAAAAATCAAAGACGTTTTAACGGATTTTAAACGCGATTTATCATTCATGTTATTTAACATCATAACGACATTTCGAAAGCTTTACAGCGAGCACGGTCACGGGGAGACGTCAGTCTCTTTAAAATCCGTTAAAATGTCTAATTTCTTTCATACTCGCGTAATATCAAATGCAAGAAAATGTCTTGTGGGTTGATATTAACGTTTATTGAGCAAAAAAAATCGTACAATTGATTATTTAAGTAATATATTTTTTTTAGTTTTTAATTTTCAATCGACTTCAAAAAAGCAGGCAGTTATCAGTTCGATTGTATTTTTTTGGTATTGTTACCCCGTAACTTTTTACTGAGTTAACCGATTTCTGATTGATGATTTTTTTTACTTGAATTATGATGCCTCCTTTATGGTCCCATTTATATTGAGTCTAATTCTGATTGAGATAATTAGGAGGGAGTTAAGTTTTTGTAAAAAATATTCTGTATGCAATACTTAAGTCTTTTCATTTATGTATCGTAATAAAAAAAATCCACCAAATTTTCTTATAACATCATATACTTATTAAAGGTTCTAAAAATACTGCATTTATAACCAACTGTTGTTTTTTATGTCAACTATTACCTAAGTACCTGCATTCATCAAAACGTATAATTCTTTCAGCTGGCAAAACGGACAATTCTGGCGTTTTCCTGAAATATACACAAGCAGTGTAAGTAGAACGATTTAATTTTTTATATACAATACATATCAACAAGCCAAAAAACGTTAACAAATGTGTATGTTAGTAACAACATTTTTCCCTTTCCTATTTTGCTTGGCAAAAAATTATTTAAATGAAAAATGCATTTAGATGCGTTCTTTCGATTTATGCAATAAAATGCTTATTTAAGCTTTATAAGTAGAACTGCATTTGATTTTCATCACAAAAAAGCAATATATAATACCATGTACCTGGAAGGTATTTGAAAATCCATTAAATGATCACTATAAACTTGTAAAAAACTACCCTCAACCAAAAACTCACTCGCGTATAATTTGACTTTACTAATGAAATCAATTTTTAAAACGAACTGCGTCCTCAGTCTAAGAATGTTTCACACACTGAAGCTACCTACATCAACAGTCGAATTTTCTACTCTTTCAGGTTTCAAGGGTTCATAGGAGTGAAATAATAGACATAGCGAAATACTCCACTTTCGCCCAACTATTATGATTTGAAAACTATTAGATTATAAAAATTTTATATTCACTCGCTTCACTACTTCCAGTTATTTTTATTAAATATTTGGATTAAATTACCCCTAGCATACCCCGTTTTTCTCCCTCAAAAACATGGCGTATTCAACGTGTCTGAAGTGTTCACTTCGAAAGGTTCATTACTATATCTCTTATATTATTATTTTTCAGTATGCCCCGACAAGCTGCCGTTCTACTCCTTGGCACGAGTGGAGTGATCGCCCCACACAAGGTGGAACATATGGAGACAGCTTGCACTCTGCGAGAGGACAAAGTGATCCACCCCTTCGCGTTCCGCACCCACACACATAGCCTTGGTGAGTTATGTTCTAGAATGTTCCATTTCGCAACGTAACACTGGAAACAGGAAAAATTTATTTGTTCTCGGATTTTTTTCTTCAGATAAAATCACACAGTTCAAGAATTAGTTGAAAAATTAAGGTACTGTTTATTTTGTCATAGTTTTAACACATATTATAGTGTCGGTTAGTTTTCTCTAAAATGGTCGTTTAAGACGTTATTTGTCTATAATACAGCGTGTTTGTAGAAGAGTTACTGCCATTGGTGCCGTTTTACAAGATCTAGAAGTTAGATAAGAAAAAATGCTGACGAGAAATGGCACTTTATGTGATATTCACAGCCATGAAATGGTCAAGAAGGTGTAATCTGATTAAATAACTTCTTATTATCTAAAAATGTTTATCTAAATCACCATATTATATCTCTCAGTTACACCCATGTAGTCGTATATAAAATAGATAGCTTAATTAAGTTCCTGAAACATTGAAATAAGATGGAAATCATAATCATAAAAGTCAAGAATTGTATTAGATTCTAAATACATTTGAGGGATATTTTAGCCGCTTACTGATTATCCCTGATCACCTATTTGATAATTAACTTGAATTGTCACAATATTCTGCCGACAAATAAACAGAACATTATATGGAAAACCGTCCCTGTATGCTATAAAACTCAATTCCAAGTCCTAAATCCTGAATCTAGCCTTACATCTCTCCTATTCTAGGCCAACAAGTATCCGGCTACGTGGTGCGGAAGTCGATGAGCGGGGACGACTGGTCTCTAATAGGCACCAAGGACCCGCAGAAGCCCCAAATGTTCTACCCCGTTGTGTATAATAGCCCCATCGGCAAAGGGGACATATTGGCCGCGAGGTGCATTATGAAAAATGATCACGATTATATGGTGAAGATTGGGTGAGTGTAATAAAAATTCGCTTTTCCCGCCGCTTCGTAGGCTATAAATTCGGAGTAGTTTGATCTATGTTATTACTCATATGAACCTTTCCCTTGAATCTAAAATATCTAAGGCAGTGGTGGCTCAGTGGTGAGAACCTCGGACTTCAAAATCGATAAGTAGGGGTTCGAGACCAGGCGAGCGTGCAGGAAATAAATTGATTTTTCGATTTATCTGCGCATGTAGATAACATCACCACTGCTTAAAACGGTGAAGGAAACCGGCATATCCGAGAATCAAAAGTTAGACGACATGTGATATCTGCCAAGCCGCACTTGGCCTGCGTGGTGGATTTTGGCCTGAACCCTCATAGAAGGCTTGTGTCCCAGCAGTGGGAACATATATGGGCTGATGATGATTATGATTTCTCTTGAATCACTCTGTCTATTAAAAAGTTCAGTTAGTTAGGTAGTTCATCTAGGCATACATACATAGATACAGACGCGGGGAGTGACTTTGCTTTATAGTATGTAGTGATTAATCTCTATTTCATCTTGGGCACAGTATTACTCGTGAACTGCTGCACCAATATAAACCTATGTACCTACAGAAGAAATTAGATAGAATCATTAATTACTTTCAGATCAACGAACCAGGATGAGATGTGTAACTTTTACCTAATGTACTGGGTGGAAAATGATACTCCACTTGATATGAAGTACTGTTTCTCGATCGGACCACCATTCTACTATTGGAATACGGCCCCAGAGGAGTTTAATCGAATCCCCGATATAGACGACAATAGCGTGTAATTCTCGAACTTCTGGCGCAGGTAATAAGGTTGAATGTACCTATAAAGTAACTGTCATTGCATAATATTATATATAGGAAAGTAATTGAGAATAACTTGAGTTATTTGATAGGTATTTCTTTAGTGGGTCAACTTGATGTTTTGATGTATGAGTAGTTTTATTAGTGAATACTATAATGATTTATTTTGACTTCGGCAACGTTATTTGTCGGTGTTTAATAGTAATTCCGAATACATTCCTAAATTTGAATTTAACTTATTGAAATATTTTTTATCATGATCTAGAATTGTTGTTATTAATTGTCTATATTTATTATATATTATCTGTGTTATTATTTTTTACATACTTAAATATCACTTATTATGATTTAGTGGTTTTTTGTCTTAAAGACAACTTAAAAAAAATTATACAATGATACATTGATAAAGATAAAATAAAATTCATTACTCTATTAAATAACTTATAAAATTGTGTTATATATACTGAATCTAGTTTTATAAAAATTTTAACATTGTGTCAAAGAATAAATTAACTTTTTAATCGCGCTTAACTATGCTCAAAGAAAATATCACACTAAAACTATTGGGATTTGAAATAGTCGATTATTTATAAATATAATTATTCATAATATCATATTCGTATAAAAACATTTAATGCACAAGAATGTGGTTAATGTATGAGATTCGAGAGATTATTTTAGGTTATTGAAAAAAAAAAAATCATATCAGTATAAATGGGTAATATCTATATGTAGGTAAAAAACTAAACATTCCAGAATATATTTTAGCGTAGCTGTATTTTATAGAATTCCAATGACTACATTTTATCAAAAATGAAAAAAATGATATAAAAAAAAAAACATTTTTGACTGCCATCATATAATTAACATACCCATTTATGAAATTATGTCTGTATTATTTTATGGTGAAATTTAATATTTTTTGTTTGATCTGCTACATTCCTAGTATACATTAAGATATATATAACGGCCGATTTTTTTACTTAATTAGTTTTGTTTTGCTGATCGCTAATCATTTTTTTTTTATTGTTAAGAAAAAAAAACACATTTGGCGAAACTGATAGCTTTATTCACATAAAGTCTGAGTTGTTTCAGATCTGACATATTTTTAAGTATTTACAACTTCTAAGCTTTTTATTCACTTAAAACTGATTTTGAATGACTAAACTTAAAACACGTTTTTATCAAATAAATTTCTGTGTACAGATTATGTTAAGTTGTTAAACATAATCTGATCTGAGGGTTTTTGTAAAATGTACACATTACAAAGATCTTAATACATTTATATACGAACTATGTATATTTTTTTACTAAATAAATATGAACGGACACACAAATGAATGACTCGGTACGGAAACTGGACTTTGATATGTAAATAGATATAACAAATAAAAATGTAATAAAGTATAAAATAGCTATATATAATAAGGTTGACTGTTGCTCGTTGCTTGCTTCGAGAGTCGCGACAGTATCTGAATGACATAAAAGTAGGATGTTTTTTGTTCTATCCGTATGTAGGTATTATGCTTTGTACACACTAGACCGTTACAAGCGGACTATCTGCAAAAAATTAAACGTAATAAAAAAAATTTTTTTTTTCGGCAATTTTGATGGTATCAGGTAAAACATAGATGACTTTTAAATAATTATTGTAGACTAAGTAATGTCAATTTCAGAAAGATAAATCGTATCTTTTAATTTATTTTTTTTGTAACATTTTAAAATATGTATATATAGTGAATCGTGTAGTGAATTATAAATTAAAGAAATGATTTCAATGCAGAACAGAACTACTATACAATTTATAATTAAAATAAAACAGGTTTTTATTGTTGATTGCATATAGAATGTATTTCTTATGACGAATAAAACTATAAAACCCCAAATGATGTGTACTACTGACAATGCCATTTGTTACGCTAAGTAACTCTAACATATTATATTGAATTTAATCAGGTTTCTCAATAAATAGTAGTCTATTGTGTACACAGCATTATTTACTATGCCTTACTTAAGTTATTAGTATTATATTATATCTATGAAGTATTTTAAAATGGAACTGTTTGCACAATCTGATTTAATATATTATTTTGATTTCCTTACACTGCTATGTTAATTACATATAAGGGAAAGTATTCCATTTTCTTTTTTCTTTATTAATTAATAATTATCAAAGAAATGCTGCCATGAATAAATTGTTACAAAAGAAATATGACCCAGGACCTAAATTGTCCTTCTCAAAAAAGTATAATATAGAAAATTTAATGTTTTATTTTACTTTACAATCCCTTATACTATGTAACTTAGATCTGAATTAAGTAATCTGTGCAATATTTTATCCAGTGTTAAGTTAATTTTAAATTATAAAATTGTATCGTATGAATTCCATAAATTTTATGTCTAGTCTATTGATCTGTTTTTATTAATTTAAGCTATTATTGTTTCTGACTTAAAGTAGTTGCGAATGTCGGATATTCAGATTATTTTTTATCTTTTACAATTAATCGGTTGGTTCTAGAATTCAAAAAGCTTTCGAACGGTTCATTAAAATAATGGTGTCTAGAATTTCGAAAATTTGCACACACACACACACACACACACACACACACACACACACACACACACACACGTATACGTATGTTACAGTCAAAACTCATCGCTAGTCAAAATGACTTTTGACTGTGAAAATCAGGCAAAGCCGCTATGAAACGGTTATATATATAGTTTGGACAGTAACATATATACAAACATATATATAAATGACGATTTTATTTTTATGCTCCCGACATTCGCACTTCACATCGTCTATTACACATTATTTTACTTGCTTTTGATAAAAATAAGTCCCGTTCGTTATGACATTAGCAACAAATAGTTCTATCTCTGTTTAAATCATGAGAAAGACAAGGACAGAACGAGATTTGCATGAGGATGCAATAAACTCACGAAAATGAGAACGGATGTGAAACGGAATTTGTTTTCTCTATTATTTTAATGATTCTTCCTGTTGTTTGAAACATAATTAATTATGCATATGGAATGTGCATATTAAAACCCATCAATAAAAGGCACGCTAAAAATTTACTGTATGTTTGCTAGTGGTGGTGATCTCGTGTTTGACACGTTAAAGAAACTTGTTATAATTTTCAGTATTCAAGAGTATTACGGCTGCTTTCAGTTTTAAATGAAACGGTTTTAGTTGTATTATACTCGCATTGATAGAGATTTTAGAGATTATTGGCTGTAGGTATTCAGTTTGAAGACGAATTTATAAATAGTTTTAATCCTGAGTAGCTAATTCTTACATGTATTTAACTAATTTTGCTTTAATGTATGCATAAAATTTATGTTTTTATTTCGATAAAAGCACAATTTCCAAGCTAATTTAGTAACTAAAGAGGATTTAAATCATCAAGTTATAAGCTATAATTGACGTTGCTTATTTTAATAGGACTTATGTATGTAGGAAATCTGTAAAAACCTACTGTTGAAATACTGTCATTCCTAAGTGTGAACCTCATGTTGATGTAGCTGTTACGTATATGTGAAAATGTATAAATAAAAACGTATATTTTAAAGCAAAATGAATTTCATTCCATTATATTAATTGTTGGCAATTTGAAAAGGCATAAGGCCTCTATGGTAACTTTAGTAGGTGAGGGATAAGGAAAGAATTAATGTGGGAAATGAAGAAAAGTACTGGGCAGGATTTGGGCCCCGGCTCCCCTTCTGAACAAAACATGTTAGCAACATTAGCGTGCTATTATTTTAAGCCGATCATCTGTGGGGGTCTTCACCAGGGAGGGGCCACACTAAATTCGTGGCGAAGCGTGCTCGACTCCCACGGAAAAAAGAATGCTAAGCAAGTCCGATTCACTATGACGAGGTTACCGAATTCGGGTAGTTGCTTCTTTTTATATACCTAAGTGGGAAATAGGTTCCTCAAAAATAATTGAAACGTCATGGTTGCCTGGTAGTGATCACATATAGGTGATAAGTCTTCTTTTTTAAGTAAAAGTTTTATTTTCTTGTTTTTCTGTTGGCAGCACACAGTAAAGTGTTTAAATAAATAAACTTCCGTTCGTTTCTTCATACTTAAAATTAGACAAATATTTTAAACCTATTACTTTAATGTTATTGTAGATGATAATAATATTATATTACAAAGAATCAAACAAAGCAAATATACTTAGTTAACTTGAGCGTCCGTTCTCGATTAAAAATTAGGTATGCAGATACATTTTGATGGCTAGTACTCGGAACAAATATTAATTGCTCTTCCTGGATCTTGCAATATCTACCATCTTTTTTTTGTCCAGCCTAGCTCAACGTGGCAATATACTGCACAATACTTACTAATACTGTAATATTAAATATTAGTGTGAGTAGATAGTATATGCGATAACACTACAACGTTACATCGTGTCTGATAGTAGAATAAAGGCATATTGTTATGTATGTATTTGTAGCCAACCCTCATTGATATAAATGCCGTATATATGAGGCTAGGGTAGCCGCTAGAGTATGACTATGTCACTAGGCTACTTATTACCGCTGTTAAACATCTCATACCCAAGGGTAGGTCCTTTAATTATGCAGGTGAAGCCACGAGTACTAGCTAGTTAGCTAATAGCTATAATGGTTAAGTATTATAATATGTAACACTAGCTCGTTAATTAGGAAAAAATTGCAAGTAATGACAACTCCACAATATTGACGAAAGATTATTAAACAAAGATGTATTTCCCAGTTTTAACTTAAATAATAAATATAACTCATATTGACGATATGCTATCAATATTGGTGCAAGGCTAACGAGGGTGGGTGGGGGTGTACGAATGCAGTCCCCCCACCGAGCGGCCCCCGCCACGCACCGTGGGGGAGACCAACAGGTACAAAACAGATTTAATAACACTTATTGATATTGGATGTGTCCTGAAAACAGCAGTTATGTGTAAAAAAATTGAATGAATGTTTCAACTTTTAAGTGTTTGTTTTTATTGCGTAATTCCACGTTTCAAAAGATTTGTGTTAATATCTCATCTTACTACAAAGGGAGAAACCAACTCCGGGCGTCTTGTTTAATATTATAAAGAATTTGTGGTATTATAAAGTATTTTATGATATCAATATAAATATATTATTTAAAAAGATTTCCTTGGCTAAAAGCGTAAAAATATTAAAAGGTGAATGACGAACAAATTTATGACACAATTTTTACTTGAAAAAAAAAAATTTTACAAAAAATGTTTGTGAATAATTTTTAAACAGGTATCCAATATCACAAAGCCGCTTGGGGAGACATGTCTGTCAATAATAAGGTAGGGTACCAATTATCTGTTTTCGACTGAATCCAAAAGAATAATGCCATTCATTATAATATTATATTCTCCAATTTGAATATTTGCTACAAACGTAGCAAATATTGAAATTGGGTGGAACTCATTGCTATTAAATTGGCTTGACGTTCGCTACGTGGGTGTTGTGCAGATAATAATTTGATTTTTATTTCACAACTAACTGACACGTGCGGCTTAATATGCTCTGTATCTATCAAACCTTTTTTAATTTATACATCACGTATTCAAATTCTTCTTATCTATATTTCTGTATTTTTCTGCTTGAAAAACAAAAATATCTACACACTGATAACCTCAACTCATAGCGTTTTATTATCTAAGTAATAATTAATAACCTACCTATTCTCAAATGTGTTCAATTAAAAGCTGTATTTTCTTTGATTAATAGGGCCATCATTTTAAATTCGTAGTTTAAAACGTTATAAGGAAGATATTCAAAATGATGCTCATTAGTCTTAAAAAATTATGTTAAAAGATTAAAACTTGCCAGCAGATTCAGCTATGCTTGAAATTTATTAAAAGTTCACCAGACTGTAGATCCACAAGCGCCTTATAATATTGGTAAGATAAATTATTTAATTATAAGGTTTGATATAAACTAAGATTGTCCTAAACCAATGGACGAAATTTCCATAACTACCTAGTCTTGCCATAAATATTGTAATAAAGAAAAAAGAAAATTGTTAACTGCAAATAACATTTATTACT